>NW_005871062.1:198652-248107 GCF_000147115.1 Myotis lucifugus
ACTTCCCAGTCCGCCCGGCTCAGCGCTAGTTCCCCAAACCGTCCTCGTCCGCTAGATGCGGGTTCAGGACACACTTCCCAGCCCCCGGGTCCTGCTCAGGGGCGGTGGAGAGCTCCGGGCCCCCGTCCCGGCTCCTGCTCCTCACCAGTGCGCAGAGCCAGGAAGAGCCACAGAGCCACAGTCGGGCCCCGCATGGCGGGCGCCGTCTAGAGCCGGGTTGGGTCTAGGTCTGGGTCCGAGTGGGTCAGCAGTAGCCGGCGCTCTGTCCCTCCTTCCTCCCCGCCCGGCTCTCAAGCTAGTTAAGTGTGTCTGGGGCGTGCCTTGGCGGTGTCCACGCCCCTGGGGCGCACCCGCCCACCCAGACTGGACACCTGGGATGACCAGACTGGCCTTGGCCTTCTCTCTGGCGCCCCTTGCTGGAGCCTCGGCCGGTGCAGGGGCCCGAGCTTCACTGCTGGGCTGTGTGGATCCCCGTGCTCACCTGGGCACCACACTCAGCTGTCCCTGGGAGTCAGGTATCTGCTCTCCGAGGCCTGATTCCCTCAATTCAAGGGCTCTGTCTCCAGATCGCAGGCCTGCGGGAGCATCTTCACTTCCTCGCCTAGACCCCAGATATGTTCAACTGGAGAGGGAAAAGCTCAGATCTGGAAGGAAGAAGAGGTCAGAGTCTGGGCTGGAAGGACGCTCAAAGGCCATCGAGTTCACTCACCAGCCTCTCTTCCAGCACACATTGCACCAGGGATGTGGGGATACAGAGACAAACCCTGATGGACACAGTCCTGGCTGGGAAGGAGCTGGGGGGTAGGGGTAGGATTTCTCATTCTAGGCAACTGCCTCTCCTGGGACCTAATGAGGGAAGTGAGTTGCCCAGGTCACTCATTTGTCAGTGACAGAGCTGGGACAGACCCAGGTGGCCAGCAGAGCCTGGCTCACTCCATTAGCTTTGGAAGGTGGGAAGAAGACCCAAGGGGGGAGAGGAGGAGGAAGCAGAGAAGGACAAAGCAGATGAGAGGAGGACGCGAGTGAAGAAGGCGAGGGAGGAAAGGATGGGTTGTCTGTTTCTCTGGGCCTCTGGTTTTCAAAGTGTGGTTCCCAGACCAGCAGCAGCAGCATAACCTGGAACTTGTTAGATACACAAATTGTCAGGCCCACCTCTGATCCACTGAGTCAGAAACTCTGGGGGTAGAGCCAACACTCTTTTTTTTTCTTCTTTCAAGTATATTTTTATTGATTTCAGAGAGGAAGGGAAAGGGAGAGAGAGAGATAGAAATATCAATGATGAGAGAGACTCACTGATCGGCTGCCTCCTGCACTCTCCCGACTGGGGACCGAGCCCAGAACCCAGGCATGTGCCCTTGACCAGAACTGAACCCAGGACCTTTCAGTCCACAAGCCGACGCTCTATCCACCGAGCCAAACTGGCTAAGGCAACACTATGTTTGTTACCCTCGTGCACAGCAGAGTTTGAGAACCACTGTTCTAGGTAGACCAGGACTACAGCTCACCGTGTGTGGTGGGGACGCAGAAATTGTTACTCAGTCATCTGCCTCCATTTATGTCCTTCTCTTTTATCACCCCCTCATGAGCACCCAGGACTGCGACCCTGCCTGCCTCAGGCAGAGGACATGTGTTATAAGAATGCTGAGCGAGAGAGAGGACCCCTGGGTCTGAGTTTGTCAGTCCTCCAGCCTGCTCTGCCCCCTGGGAAAGGAAGCCCTGGCTCCTGTGATTGGGCGGTGAAGCTGCTGCGTCTCACACATGGACATGATCATGGGAGCAGGGCTTCAGGAGACCTGAGCTCTACTCTTATCACGTGTGACCTCGGCCACGTTCCTTCTCTCTAGGCTGCATATGGATGTCAAAGGTAGATCATGATGGCTCTGATGCACCATTCTTCTTCCCCTAATACAGTGGTTCTCAACCTTCCCAATGCCGCGACCCTTTAATACAGTTCCTCATGTTGTGGTGACCCCCAACCATAAAATTATTTCGTTGCTACTTCATAACTGTCATTTTGCTACTGTTACGAATCGTAATGTAAATATCTGATATGCAGGATGTATTTTCATTGTTACAAATTGAACATAATTAAAGCATAGTGATTAATCACAAAAACAATATGTAATTATATATGTGTTTTCTGATGGTCTTAGGAGACCCCTGCGAAAGGGTTGTTCGACCCCAAAAGGGTCGCGACCCACAGGTTGAGAACCGCTGCCCTAATAGCTGTCTGCTCTGGAGAATTTGAGGGGGCATGTGTGGTACAAGCTGTGTGTCCATCCCCAGCGGGAGTCACCAAGAGGAGGAGGCACCTCTTTCTAACTCGCACAAGTGGACTGGCAGGTGGCCCTGGCAGAGGGGCTATGGCCTCTCCTAAGGGCATGGAATACATAAAGTGTCCCTAGCAAGACTCACCCTCCTGACTGAGGATGAAAAGGCTCATTTTTGCAACTCTGAGAGCAGCCAGAAGGTATTGGCAGGGTTTGTGTTAAGTTGGTCCTTTAGCAAAGCTCCAGGTGACACTGATAAGGTGTCAGACAGCTGCAGCCTAAGAGCTTGCTGAGCTCCTTCACAGCAGGGCCCTTTCCTCAACTCTCAGGTCACTCCCCCACTGTCTCACCAGGGAATTTGCTGTCTCTGGACTCCAGGGGCCTCTCGATCAGGCCCACTGCCTGGCTCTAACATGCACATAGCTTGTGTGTCATGGGGAACCCTGCCTCAGCTTGAGCCTGGATCCTGCCATTTCTGGGATGCAGACATACCCAGGTGGTCAGAGGATTGAGGGGATGCAATGAGGGTATCATGAGCTAGCAATTTTACCAAAGAACAGCCGTATAGAGAAGCAGAAGCACTAAGGTTTACTGGGTCCCCAATCTGGACTCATTGAGGTGAAAGTCTAAAAAATACAAGGACTGGTTTCACTGACGCTTCTGTAAGATGTTGGGGCCTAAGCAAGACCGCTTTGGGACCCCCGACCCTGTTCCATGATATGAAAGACAAAGAGCTCTTCTTCACTCTGCCAAGGCCACAGCTCTGGCACTTGCATGGAGCTTGCTGGTCAGGGAACTGGAACACAGTGAAGACTGCCTCTGGGGACTCAGAGAGAAGAGGGAGGGACGTTGGACAGAGGCAGAGAACCGGTACTGGTGGGGTGAGGGGGCTAATGAGCCAGCAAAGTGTGGATGAACAAGTCTTCTGCCCAGAATATTAGGACAATTAATGGTTTTTCATTTCAACAAGTCATACTTTATATTTTTCTATGTTTAGGGGCTGTAATGTCTTTGACTAAGAACATGTCCAAACAATTTTTTATTCTGGGGACATTTGGATGAGCTGTTGTGCACAGAGAAAATTAGGAATGCAGTAAATATGTTATCAAAGAATATCACCCTCTTACAGTAAGCCTCAATGTCGTTGATAGGTTCTCAGAAACTGTAACTTTTAAGGGAAATGACGTATAACAAAACCAATTTACCATAGGCTAATTGGTATAAACAAGAGTTAAGTTCCTATGGCATATTTCTAGTCACAAAAATGTTTCCAAATCCCTAAATAAAGACCCAAACACTCCTTTTTTAAAAATTTTATTTTCTTTATTGATTAAGGTATTACATATGTGTCCTTACCCCCCCATTTCCCCCCACCCCCCTGCTCATGCCCTCACCCTCAAACACTTCTAATATTGAACTTTGAAATAAATGTGAACTATACAGACATTTAAGAAAGATCAGTAAAAACAAGTAAGATAATTGTTTTCCAACCTGCTTATTTCAGTTCAGGGTCTCAGTGGCCAGAACCTATCCTGGCACCACCGCCGGACTGGCTGTGCATGTAGGGCACATCCAGACACCCCACTCACTCAGACGGAGGCATCACAGACACCCCCCCCCCCCCGTTCACCTCATGTACACATTTTTGGGATGTGGGAGGAAACCAGGCGATCCGAAGAAAACCCACACCGATATGAGGAGGACGTGCGAACTCCACACAGACAGTGGCACCAGCAAGGAATAGGTTTTTTCTTCCCGACATTATAATGAAATGATGTTATTTGAGGACATGCTGTACTCCTGACATCATTCACCATGAATTTGCTGACTGGTCAATACATCTGAATTTGTATATTGAGATCAATGGTAGACATACTGAGGGTTTTGGGAACAAAAGTTTTTGCCACTTTACAAGTATTTTCCCTATGAAGCTGGACTTGGGGAAGCCTGCTCAGAGATTTGACTTTGGGTGGTAGGCACATGGTGCTATATACAGATTTTTTTTTTTAAACAGGTATGGAAGCAGGACTTTCATTCTTTCTTTTTTAAAAAATATGCTTTTATTAATTTCAGAGAAGAAGGGAGAGGGATAGAGAGATAGAAACATCAATGATGAGAAAGAATCATATAGATCAGCTGCCTCCTGCATGCCCCATACTGGGGATGAAGCCCACAACCCGGGCATGTGCCCTGACTGGGAATCGAATTGTGACCCCTGTTTCATAGGTCGGCGCTCAACCACTGAGCAACATTGGCCGGGGCTATATACAGATTTTGTAACTTAGAAATCCCCACATGAAACCCATGTGGTCATGTTGACCAATGTCACCCAATAACACTTAATTATAAGTATGAAAAAAAGAAGCATTAAGATTAAAATGTGGGTGATGGAGAGGATATCCTATTAAGCACAACTGTTACTAACAAGATGTAGAAAAATAGTTAAAAGCTTTTTCCTAGTGAGACTGAGGAATGTCAGGTAAACTAGACCTGAACTAAGTACCGAACTTTCAGAGAAAAGAAAGAAATCTGTCATCAAAAGATATCGTTTCTAGTTTTAAATACCACTAGGAAAGTAGATATTTTTGATCCACTAACTCACAAGATTTAGAAAACTTTTTTGTAGAGCTTCAGTGTGGAACATATGGGACTTTCATCGTCTTTAGCACTCCCATCTGTGAGTTAAATGAACCTAAGTTTAGACATTCTAAAGAAAGATTACATCACTCGCTCTAATCTTTTCTTCCAGAAAACTCACTGTATCTTGTTTCACATGCTAATTGTTTTGTACAGACTTCTACATAGTTAAAAATCCATTCTACTGTTAAACATTGTCCAAATGAAATGGGTCATTAACACTGGGTTAGAGAAAATAGGGATGAATATATGCTCAATTTGAGTAGTTTATTCTCACTTAGGGCAAACACCAGTAACTCCTAAGGTATAGTCTAGAGCCATTTTAAAGGAGTGACCTGCTATTTTTGAAAACACACATGTGAGAAATCAAGTCATATTGTGGTAAGAATGAAGAAGACCGACAAGGTCACATGTGCTCAGCATGCAAAAGGGTTGAGTGTCAAATCAATCAATCAGAGACCAGCTCTGGCTCAAGGATTCCCTAAGTATGCTGCACTTAGATTTCTGTCAATCACAGAATATTAGTAATATTTAAGATGCAGAGAGGTTACCACCTAAAGAATATTGGTAGTTAATAATTTTAAAAAACAAAATACAATCCTTTGGGGCTCAACGAAGATTTTCTTAAGAGAGTAAGGCTGTCTTGGTGGACTATTTTCTAAATTGTTACCTTATTAGACAATCTCATTTTTAACAAATGGCTGGTTTCATTTGTTGCTCAGACCATTTTCTCCTCATTTACTACTGCCCTAAAGAGACGACTTATTTCCCCTCGGACACCAGCAAGGAGAACGTGGTGCCAGTCATGGGCACATCTAGCTCTTGGATCATGAGTGTTATTCCTGGGAATTTGAAATTCTAAAAACTTTAATTGCTTATTCTTGCCGTCTCCAGCTTTAGGAACAAATTTGTTCTGTATCCAGGCCCCTGGGATCTGTCATTCTTCATTTAGAGTTTGTTTTAGGATGACAGGCTCCTGTGCCACTGCCACAATGTGTGGATGCGCGGTAGAGATAGAGGTGGAGTGGGGGAAGGCCTGTCATGGCTGTGAGATCAGAAATCCATTTCTGGTTCTGCTTCTTGTTCCTGCAGGCCTAGCGTTGCAAAGGAGTACACAAATATAGCAGGATAAGCTGGAAACAAACCAAACATCCACTTAGTGAGGGGCTAAAAAAAATTGGAGTGTATTTATAAGTGGAATACTACCCAGCAACGAAAAGGAACAAACTATTGATGCATAAGCAACATGGATGAGTCTCAGATGCATTTTGCTAAGGGAAAGAAGCTACATCTAAAATGCTACATATGATATTCCATTTATATGATATTTTGGGAAAAGCAAAACTATAGGCAGTGATAAAAAATCAGTGGTTGTCAGAAGTTGTGGGTGGGAGAAGGTATTGATTACAGAGGGGCAAGCATGAGAGAAATGTTGGGATAATGGAACTGTTTTGTATTCTGGATTGTGGGGGTGGTTACATGACTCTATGCATGTGTCAAAACTCATAGAATTGTACACCATAAAGAATTTTGCAGTACATAAATTAAAAAATACAGTAAGTTAGGATAGTGGCTTCCCTTGGAGTAGGAGTAATGACTTGGAGAAAGCTGATGGGGGAGTGGGGCGGGGGTCATGTCCAGGGTGCTGGTCATGTTCTGTTGTTTGAGCTTCATGTTGGTTGTTACATGGTCACCCATGTGATGTTTGTTCCTTGAAGTTTATGTATACTTATGATATTAATACATTTTATCTATGTATACTTCAATAAAAAGTAAGCAAGAGAAGAGTGGGAGAATTCCAGCCTTTACTGTCCTCTGGTCTCCTTCCCCTAATTCTCTCCATGTGTTTTTTACTACTATGGGGAATACAAACTGCTAGAAAAATTGTAGTGTGACACTCGCCCTGGTCAGGTTTGGTATCTGTTTCTTAAAGCCTCAAATAATACCAGCTTACCTGGCCACCACATCTGTTCAGTGTGGTTTAGCAGACCAGGATTTGTATTGCCAGCTCTCAGGTAACCATATTTGGGGGTGGAAAGGAGAAAGAGCTGGCAGTAAAGTCAGTGAGAAAGTAGTAAATCGTGACTCTTCTGGTCTTAGTCAAATTGGAGGAAAAAATGTACCTTATCTGGGTCATTAATCTTTTCCAGGCATTTATAGACTCTCAATAATAAATGTTCTGGAGAATTGCTATGGATTGTTGGGTCTAGCACTATGCAGGGATGTGGGAATAGCTTATGAAATCATGTCTTCCAGTTCCATGTTGAGTTAGGGCAGTAGGTCAAAGTCACAGGCATCTCTGACAGAGTTTGGGTCCTTAAAGGAAGATACGAGTAAACAAGATGATAGGAACTGAAATGTAAATAATTCCTTAACTAAAAGTCTAAGATTTCTCTACAGGGGATGAGGAAAGGTGGACCATATTCTTCTGTCTTCTGCTACCCACCATAAATAGTACAGGGCAAGAGGAAGAACAGGAAGTATTGAGAGTCAAGTATCAGATGCTGTGATTGGTATTTTGCACACACTAGTTTATTTAACCCTTATAACAATCCTGCAAGTTAGTCATTCGAATCCCATTTAAAATATGGCAAAATGAAGGCTCAGGTTAATTTCTACAAGGGGAATTGGAACAATTCCAGGCTTCTATGCCAAAGAAAAAGGGAATTAACTCATAGAGTGTACTATGTGCTAGCTAAGATTTATTTGTAATTTTACTGCTTCTCAAAATATGTCCAAGTTGCAGATAAGTAATAAGAAAGAGGAATGGTACAACTTGCCCAATCTTAGTTATATAATCAGTAGGAGGCACAGCTGGCATTCAGATCAAGCTCTGATTCCACAGCCCACATTCTTCACATTATAGCACTCTGCTGCTAAAGCTAAGGACAGCTGTATTATGCAATTCTTCAGGGAGATCAATGGAATCTTCAACATTCAGCTAAAATACCAGGTAATCTAAACTGGGTCAGAAAAGTAACATTCCTGTTTTTTCCTAGATATCTTTCAAATTCAAACACAGCAATAACAATCTCTTAAATTTATTGACATTTACTTTCTTTTAATTAGTAATTCAAACCTCGAGGGACACATCACCCATTAAATTCAGCTCACAGCATGGGAGGAAAAGAACTGGTAGAGTAGAAAGACCACTGTCCAGGAATTAAAGCTTCTAATCTGGCTCTCTTCCTGGTTTGCATTGTAACTTTGGTTAAGACATTGGGACCTCTGGGCTTCTGTTTCACCACATGTAAACTGAAAGTATCCAAGACAGAGAATCTTGGAAGAGAACTGTTTATTTCTTTAGAAAACAAATTTTCCTTGTAAGTGAAGTCCCCAAATTGCCATCTTTGGAGTTTAAGTACTATATAATGGTTTAGCATGTATTTGTTAACCAGAGCAGTTCCTCCATGGATACTACAACCCATGGATGCCCAAGTCCCTTATTTAAAATGGAACGAGCTCTGCAAGTTTGCTCTGCAAGTTTGCTTCATTATTTTTTGAAGAGCCCTTGGCAGATATGGAATAGGAATCGCATTTAAAATTTTTCAACTTTAGGATATAAAGAAGCATTTACAAATAAGAAATATCTCATAAGTCGTTCAAATAGTTTTAGCCTCTGTGAGTTAGAATAGTGGATACTGTTCCATTTTGGTTCTCAGGAGGTTCTTCCTTTGTATGTCACTGGGACAGTTAGTGTGGCTTGTTTCCCACAAACAGTTGTTTCAGCTGTAATGGGAATGATTTGTTCTATGTGTCTGTTCCCTACTTATTGTGTGATTCTGGGCAAGTGCCTTCATCTAAGTCAGCGGTTCTCAACCTGTGGGTCGAGACCCCTTTGGGGGTCGAACGACCTTTTTTCACAGGGGTCGCCTAAGACCACTGGAAAACACATATATAATTACATATTGTTTTTGTGACTAATCACTATGCTTCAATTATGTTCAATTTGTAACATGAAAATACATCCTGCATATCAAATATTTACATTACGATTCATAACAGTAGCAAAATGACAGTTATGAAGTAGCAACGAAAATAATTTTATGGTTGGGGGTCACCACAACATGAGGAACTGTATTAAAGGGTCGTGGCATGAGGAAGGTTGAGAACCACTGATCTAAGTCTTTATCTGTAAAGGGACACCAAAATAACATAACCGAAGTCATAGTGCCTTACATAGTAGGGGCTGAAAACAAGGCAGCATAGTATATTAGGAAGAACTAGGGGCAGAGAGACTTGGAAACAAACATCAAACCCTGCTCCTTACTAGCTAAGTCATCTTCGGCAAGTGATTTCACTTAAGCCTTATAGTGGGGTTACTAACTCTTATCTTCTTTATATTAATTAAATAAGAATATACTAAAGTGGCTGTTGCAGAATTGTACTAAGCAATTAGTACTTTTATTAATAATTCTATACAATCTAGAACGGTGCACAAAAGTTAGTACAGTTGACCCTTGAAGAACATGAGGGCTAGTTAAGAGGGGCCAATCCCTGTGCAGTCGGAAATCTGCATATAACTTTTGACTCCCCCCAAACGTAACTACACTTGTCGCTACTGGAGGACCACCCACAGATACCAAAATCCATGGATGCGCAAGTCCCTTATATAAAATGGCGTAAAACAATGTACAGTCAGCCCTCCGCATCCCTGGATTCCCAATCCATGGTTGGCTGAATCCGTAAATGGGAAACCTGGGGATACAGAGCGCCGACTATATATTTATTGGGGAAAAAAACACAAATACCAAAAAAACCCCACATATAAGTAAACCTGTGCAGTCGAAACCCATGTTTTTACAGGGTCAACTGTATTTTCTTACAAAAAAATCAACTTACATAGTAGGGGCTGAATATACATATTTTAATACATAAGTGGCATAATTTATAACCTCTCGATATTTTACAACATTTGACCAGTAAATACTTCAAAAAGTCTTATGCTGGGATCTTGTTGTATGGTGATTTTGGGAGCTCTTGAAGGATTTTACAATACTTTTTTTAGTATATTTGGTTTGGTACCAATCTACTGTATTTAGTATAACAGCTACAGTATTGTGTTAACATACTTAATACCAAACCTACAGAAGAAATTTTGATTATCTTGCCTAACAGCTCTTGAATTGTTTATAAATTATGTGATGCCCAAAACTGTTCTAAGAAAATGTTAGCTTGCAAAATAATATTTTTCTTTCAAAATTCAAGACACATTTAACATATGGATTCACAATAAAGTTTATTAGCTGTTCTCCTCTTTCTCATAAATGGAATGGATAATGTTGATAATTCTTTACAAACCAGTACTCATTGTTTAAGAAACTGTAAGGTGGAGGTTGTCAAAAACACATACTTAATAAACAACACCAAAAAAAGCAATGGGAAGCTAAACAATATTATTAATATAAAAGACCAGAGAAACTGATTTCTGAAACCATATCTACCTTTCACTACAATTTCTTGAAATTGTTCACCATGAAGATCTGTGCAACTCTAGTGAAAAGCAGCCATGAGATGAAAGGTGTTCAGTCTGAGGGGAAAACACTCACACACACAAGGTTTTTTGCCTGTTTTCCTATTAATGAAAGGAGAACTGGAAGGAGAGGCATACAACCAAATTCAAACCCAATGACAAGAATAACAGTAATAAAAACAAAATCAAACCAACCAGGAACCATTTGAAAACTTTTATAGAAAAGAGGAGAACATGCATACTTTTACATGTAATCTAATTTCCCTAAAGATTTCTTTCCATAACCACCATACCCCTGTTTTCAGTTCACATGATTAAGGAAGATAAAGTCTAATCAATTAATATTTAATTAAAAAACAAACAAAAAGTTAAGAGTAGGTGACAAAAGAAAAAAATATATTTTAAATATATATATATGTTTGTGTGTGCAACTATGTAAAGAAAATAATTCCCATAGTTACAGAGTTTAGTTAAAGAAAGTTTTATATATATTTATATATATATATATATATTTATTATAACAAAATAGGCAGTTATTGTGGGTAAAATATTCATTAAAATCTGACCCCTAAGGATATGTTTAAAGTTTAGACTATGAGTTGGACTCCTTTTCCATGGTCATGATTACTATATCACCACTATAATGTTGGTTTTGTCTGTACTTTTGTCTACGAAATTTTCTCAACCTTATCTGTAAAAGGTGAGCTCCCCCTAGCACCTAAACATGGCCTCATTTCAGAAATGTGATGCTTATTACATATGGACAACTTTTGTAAGAATAGTGTTGCACAAGTATGTTAAAAACATTTAAACATTGTTATCCCTAGCAGATGTATTGGAAAGAAAAACACAAAGCCCTTAAACAATAATAGACTTTAAGAACTCTTATGAAAAATGAATATCCCTTGTGAAATTAAGTTAATCCAGACATTAATTTTGAAATTAAAAAACATACATTTTCTTATTTGCCTATAATGAAATATTTGTTGAGATAAGACAGATCAATTGAGAAAAGGATTGAGAACTAGTATATTGGCCAAACCATGCTATTAAAGTTAAGCGTGCACTGTTGCTCCAAGTTTACTAAATCATTGATTAAAACCACTTTTCTTTCATTTATATTGAAATTTGAAAAAATGTATATAAAGCTTTTCTGAAAATCTTTTAAAGTTACTTTCCCTTAAACATTAAGGAATTTTACCACAATTTCCTCATCTTCCCAAATTCTTAATAGCTGGTCAGGCCATTCCATTTCCAGTTCTGAAAAATGGCCACAAACCAGTAGTGATATAAAATAATACAGATGCTACAACTTGAAGGAGACACTAGGTTGCAAAAATAAGTGCGATTTGCAGACCATGATGAGTGGGATAAGATTCAACATGGAAGGAGTATTAAAGACAGACTCCAGAGGAAAGGGAAAAGAAATGTCAAAGAAAATGAGACTGGAACAGAAAAACATCAGTCCTCATAACTTTTCTTTCGCTGGAATCCAGATGTACGGACCAGACTGTTCTTCTATGATTTGCTTCACTTGGTTGTAAATGTCTTCCAGCGTATCGCCCTGTACAATAGCTGTAATGAAATCAGAAACTTCCATTAAATTGTCTATCTTCACCATTATAATTATTGGTGAAATAGTAGACACCAAATCTTAGAAATAGTTATTCATTCAGGAATGGATACCATTTATGTATTGTTTGTTTAAATTGCTCATTTAATTAATTTTCCCATTTGTAAAATATAAAAACTTTTATTTTAAAAACTGATCAAAAAGTGGGATTTGGTAATTTTTACTTTCTTTTGTGTATTTGGGAAATACACACTGAAGTATTTAGAGCCAAAAGAGCATCTGTCTGCAACCTACTATTAAATGTTTCAGAAAAAAATTATAAATGTGGTAAATGTTAACATTTGGGGAATAAGGAGTAAGAGTATATAAGAATTGCTGGTACTTCTCTTACAATTTTTCTGTAAGTCTGAAATTATTACATATATAAAAAAGCAAATGGGTCACAACATCATGGCACTTAATGGTACTTAGTGTGACTACCAAGTATACACTTACCATTATTTCAAACAAATAACAATAATGACAAAAAACTGTTCAAAGATACCTAAGGGGTAATTTAAAGGACAAAATGAATTAGAAAGATTATTTGGAAATTGCTACTCATTCTTTTCTTTTTAAACAAGTAATATCTTAAAATGGATCAAGATTTATAAAGGATAAAAGTCAATTTCATAGAAGAAATAAAATCTGAGTCTATTTTTCTCCAGTCACGTGTGAGTTATTCTTATACATGCTATCCTAATCAATAACCCAAGAAATACTAAATTTCAAGAGTCCTCATCATCACTGCCTAGGTTAGATGTATTATTTTGAAAATGATAATATCAATTACTACTGGTAGATGTGGGCATAGTTCAAAATCCTTTTCAATGGGTCACTTCATATGGCTCCAAAGCAAAATTCTATCATAAAGGGAACTGCCACATATGATGCCAACCTGTGAAATGCTCAGTAAATTCTTGTTCCAGTTTCATGGCTCTCTCAAATGTTTTTCTGGCTTGTTCTTCTGTTAGTCGCTTATTCATTTCCCTATGCAAATAAATTTAGAAATTGGTAATTACTACATTCTAATACTTTCTGAAGAAAGATGACAAAGGAGAGAAGACATAAAAACATAAAATCATGAAAAGTTGAGCTCTGTTGAGACAATGAATGTCATTAAAACTAGATTCAGTCACTGAATATGTAGCTTTATACTTGGAATGACAGAAGGGTTTTAACACATCTTTGCATTGGCACAAGGCAGCCAAAAAAACCCTAAGATTCGACAGTTTAGATTTTGATAAAAACTTCATATCTAAATATGACTTACAGATCTCCTACCAATTCATAGATGATAAAGGGGACATAAACATTAAACAACACTATGATAAGGCAATTAGAAAAATATAGTCTGGGGAAAACTACAGAAGAAATGATTTAGTTTCTTCAATAAATAAATAGGAAAAAAAAGGAGATATGTTTGAATCAAGTTCCAAGTAAGGTCTATTCATGACAATTCAGAAATTGATTCAAACAAACTGAAAAACATACACAAAACTTATAAAACAATCAGGAAAATTTGAACTGATGATATTTAACGAGTTATTAAGTGTGACATAATGATGTTTTTAAATAGGAAATTCCTATCTTTCAAATACATACTGAAATATATGGATGAAATCATATAATGTCTGGTGGGGGGCAGTGAAACAAGATTCATCATAAATGATAATTACTGTTGCAGCTGAATGATGGGTACATGGGAGTTGGTTTCCTATTTATTTTTTATTTTTATTTATTTTTTTGGTTTCCTATTTAAAAGAGTGAAAACTTTCAATATTTCACCATTAAATATGATGTTTGCTTTTGTATTTTGTAGATGACCTTCATGAGATTAAGAAAATTCCCTTCTATTCAGTTTTTAAAATGTTTTTATCATGAATGGATGATAATTTTATGGAATGTTTTTTCTGTTTATTAAAAGGATCATATGCTTTTATACCTAAAATCGCTAATGTGGTATACAACAGTGATTAGAAAAAGCAAATAATTAAAAATTGTGGCCTGGCCGGTGTTGCTCAGTGGTTGAGGATCAATCTATGAACCAGGAGGTCAGGGTTGATTCTTGGTCAGTGCACATGCCTGGGTTGCAGGCTCGATCCCTTGTGTGGGGCATGCAGGAGGCAACTGATTGATGTTTCTCTCTCACCATTGATGATTCTCTCTCTCCTTTTCCCTTCTTCTCTGAAATAAAAAAATATTTTAAAAAACTGTGGTAAAATATACATGACGTAAAAGCTACTATTTAAACCATTTTTACATGTACAGCTCAGGAGTATTAATACCTTCCTTCATGTTGTTGGAACCATCACCATCATAAATCCCTATAATTCTTTTTATCTTGTAAAACCAAAATACAAGACCTATTAAAAATAACTATTCTTTCCTCCTCCTAGCCCTTGGCAACCACCATTATACTTTCTGTCTCTATGATTTTGACAACTCTAAGTACTTCATATAAGTGGAATTTGTCTTTTTTTGTAACTGGCTTATTTTACTTAGCATGTCTGCAAGGTTCATCCATGTTGTACCATATTGCAGAATTTCTTTCCTTTGTATGTATATTCCACATTTGCTTATCCATTCATCCCTCGATGAACACTTGAGCTTCTTCCACATATTAGCTATTGTGAATAATGCTACTGTGAACATGGGTATACAAATATCTTTTCAAGACACTGATTTCAATTCTTGTGTGTATATATCCAGAAGTGGAATTGTTGCATCATATGGCATTTCTATTTTTACTTTTTTGAAGAACTGCCATACTATTTTTCATAGCGGCTGCACCATTTTACATTCCTACAACAGTGTGCAGGAGCTCCAATTTTCCCACATCCTTGCCAGCACTTTTTTTTTTTTTTTGTGTTTTTGATAGTAGCTATCCTAGGACGTGTGAGGTGGTATCTCACTGCAGTTTTGATTTGTATTTCCCTAACAGCGATGTTAAGCATCTTTTCATGTGCTATTATTGTTCATTTGTGTATCTTCTTTGGAGAAATGTTTATTCAAGCACTTTACCCATTTTTGAATTGGGTTGTTTTCCTATTAAGTTTTAGGAGTTCTCTATATATTCTGGGTATTAAGCCTTTATCAGATATATGATTTGCAAATATTTTCTCCCATTCGGTGGGTTATCTTTTTACTTTGTATATTGTGCCTTTTGATACAAAAAAACTTTAAATATGAAGTATAATTTCTTAAAAAAAATCCTCCTCACCCAAGGATATGTTTTCATTGATTATTGATGGGGAGAGAGAGAGAGAGAGAAAAGAGGGGGGAGACACACACACACACACACACACACACACACACACACACACACGTCAGTTGCCTCCTGTATGTGCCCTGACCAGGGATTAAACCCGCAACCTAGGTATGTGCCCTGGGAATCGAACCTGTAACCTCCTCATGTATGGGATGATACTCCAACCAAGTGAGCCCCCCGGCCAGGGCAAGTCTATTTTTTTGATTGTTTCGTTATCTACGCCTTTAAAGTCATAACTAAGAAATCATTGCCAAATCCACTACTGTGAAGCTTTTGTCCTATTTCTTTTTCCCAGGTTTTATTGTCTTACATTTAGGTCCTTGGTCCATTTTGAGTTTTTGTGGAAGGCTTAGGTAAGGGTCCAACTTCATTCTTTTGCATGTGGGTATCGTTTTTTCAGCACCATCTGTTGAAAAAGGCTGTTTTTTTTTCTCTCCCTCCTTTGAATGATCTTGCATACTTGTTAAAAAGCAATTGATTATATATGAGGGTTCATTTCTGAGCTTTCTATTCCATTCCATTGGTCTATATGTCTGTCTTTAGGTCAATACCACACTGTGATGATTACTATAGCTTTGTAGTAAATTTTGATATCAGGAAGTGTGAGTCTTCAAGTTTTTCTGTTCTTCTGAAAGACTGTTTTGGTTATTTGGGTGTCTGTTGAGAATCTGTATGAATTTTATTATGGTTCGTCTACTTCTGCAAAAAAGTCATTGGGATTTTGATAGCGATTGCACTGCATTGCACCTGTAGATTGCTTTGAAAAGTTTTGACATTTTAACAATAAGTCTTCTTCCTAATCCATGCACATGGAATGTGTTTCAATTTATTTATGTCTTCTTTAACGTTTCATAGTTTCATTGTGAGTACACAAAACAGTTATTCTTGTATTATTTTCCAAACAAAGAACTATAAATCTACCTTGGCTCCATCCTGTAATCTGTTGTTGTTGGGTAGAGTGTTCTGTATGTGTCTGTTAGTTCTAGCTGATTTATTGTGTGGTTTAAGTCCTCCATTTCTTTACTTATTTTCTGTCTGGTTGTTCTATCCATTACTGTGAGTGGGGAATTGAAGTCTCCGACTATTACTGTAAAACTTTCTCCCTTTATAATCTCATGATAAAGCGAATGGATGAGGGGTTGCTTTATATGGATGGACAAAGAAAGTGATTTATTGAGATGGAATCTACTCCTGAAGACACTGTAAAGATTGTTGAAATGACAACAAAGGATTTAGAATATACATAAACTTAGTTAATAAAGTAGCAGTTTACTCTAATTTTTTAAAAACCTTTTCTTTTTATTTATTTATTAATTTTTATGGACTCAAGGATCCCAGGTTCGATTCCGGTTAAGGGCATGTACCTTGGTTGCGGGCACATCCCCAGTAGGGAGTGTGCAGGAGGCAGCTGATCGATGTTTCTCTCTCATCGATGTTTCTAATTCTCTATCCCTCTCCCTTCCTCTCTATAAAAAATCAATAAAATATATATTTTTTAAAAAAGTGCTGTTTTCCACTTAGCAGGATATTCTTTTTAATATATCTTTATTGATCTCAGAGAGGAAGGGAGAGGGAGAGACAGAAATATCAATGATGAGAGAGAATCACTGATTGGCAGCCTCCTACATGTCCCCTACTGGGGATCGAGCCTGTAAACTAGGCATATGCCCCTTGACCAGAATCAACCCCATGACCCTTCAATCCACAGGCCAACTCTCTATCCACTGAGCCAAGCCAGCTAGGGTAGTTTACTCTTATTTTGAAAGAAGTTCTACTGTGGGTAAAATGCTATTAAACAGCATTGCAGGTTACAAGAGAAGCCATTCATGAAAGAAAGAGTCAATCGATAGGGGAGACTTCACTGTTGTTTTAATAAATTGCCACAGCCACCCCAGCCTTCAACAACCAGCACCCTGGTCATTCAGTGTCACATCCAGACAAGACACTTCACTGTCAAAAAAGATTATGATTTGCTGAAGGCTTCAATGATGGTTAGCATTTTTAACAACAAAGTGTTTTTTAATTAAGGTATGTACATTGCTTTTTTAGACATAATGCTACTGCACACTTAATAGACTATAGTATAGTGTAAACATAACTTTTGTATGTACTGGGAGACTAAAAACTTGTGATTTGCTTTATTGTAATACTAGAGGTCCGGTGCACGAAATTCGTGCACTGGGGGGGGGGGGGTCCCCTAAGCTGGGTCTGCGCCCTCTCAGTCTGAGAGCCCTCAGGGGATGTCTGACTGATGGCTTAGGCCTGCTCCCCGCAGGAAGTGGGCCTAAACCGTCAGTCGGACATCCTTAGTGCTTTTGAGGAGGCAGGAGAGACTCCTGCCACCGCCGCTACGCTTGCCAGCTGTGAGCCCGGCTTCTGAGCGGTGCTCCCCCTGTGGGAGCGCACCGACCACCAGGGGGCAGCTCCTGCATTGAGCATCTGCCCCCTGGTGGTAAGTGCATGTCATAACAACCAGTCATTTGCTATTCGGTCGATTTGCATATTAGCCTTTTATTATATAGGATTTGCTTTATTGTGTTGGTCTGGAACTGAACCTACAATATCTCTGAGGTATGGATATACTTTTGTGTGTAGTGAAGACTGCTCATTATCATTAATGTAGAACAGAAATGTTCAACCTGTATGCCACAAGAATTTTTAAAACATGCAATATCTGACTATTTAGTCAAGGGCACTGACCTCTTTTCCCTTAGTGTTAAATAAAAAACAGTGACAACAGCCAGCACAATAGTCATTCGGTGTAAATGAATCAAAATTATGCCTATTTTTTTTGTTAGATTAGCAAAAATTTATTTTTGGGTGTGCCGCAGAATTTTAGTAATTAGTTTATGTGTGCCATGAGATGAAACAAGTTGAAAATCAGTGCTGCAGAATATTTCATTGTGTGACTATGTCATAATTTATGTATTCACTGATGGGCATTTGGATAGTTTCAATGTTTTGGTTATTTTGAATAGTATTTCTGTCAACAACCTAGTACATACATGTCTTTGGTAAACATCTATAAACATTTCTATTGAGTATATATCTAGGAATGAGACTTCTAGTACTTAAGTTATGTGTATGTCCAGCTTTAGGAGATACTATGAACAGTTTACAAATGTGCAAGTTTCAACTTACACTCTTATCAGTGTTAAGTTTCAGTTGCTCTATATCCTTGCCAACATTTGACATTTTCTTTCAGCACGTGGGTGATAGAGTTTGACACTGTGGTTTTAACTTACATTTGCATGATTAATTGATCACATATCTCATGTTTACTAACTATTTGGATATCCCCTTTTGTGAAGTGTCCAAGTCCTTTGCTCATTGATTTCCTGTGCTAACCTTTTTAATGTCTATTGAATATGTAATGATATTCCCACTTTAATTCCTCATATTATTTATGCCTTCTTTATTTTCTTTCCTTAATCTTTCTTATTAACATTTTATAGTATTTTTAAAGACAATTTTTGGTTTTGTTGATCCTCTCTCCCATAATTTTGTTTTCTATTTCATTAAGTTCTACCTTCTTGAGTTTAATTGACTGGTGTTTTTCTAATTTCTCAAGATCTTAGATTTTCAACATTTATGCCTAATATTTGACTTCCAGCATTCTTTCCTAATACTTACGGTTGTGGCTTTCCATCAGCAAGGCTGCTAGATCCTCCAAATTTATTTACTTGGTAATTTCTTTCTTTTTTTTTCTTCTTTTTTTATTATTAAATCTTTATTGTTCAGATTATTACATTGGTTCATCTTTTTTTCCCACCATACCTCCCCTCCACCCAGTTCCCACCCCACCCTCTGACCTCACTCCCCACCCACTGTCCTCATCCATAGGTGCACGATTATTGTCCAATCTCTTTCTGCACCCCTCAAACCCTTCCCCCCCCAAGAATAGTCAGTCCATTCCCTTTCTATGTCCCTGATTCTATTATAATCACCAGTTCATACTGTTCATCAGATTATTTATTTGCTTGATTTTTAGATTCACTTGTTGATAGATGTGTATTTGTTGTTCATAATTTTTATCTTTACCTTTTTCTTCTTCCTCTTCTTAAAGAATACCTTTCAGCATTTCATATAATACTGGTTTGGTGGTGATGAACTCCTTTAGCTTTTTCTTATCTGTGAAGTTCTTTATCTGACCTTCACTTCTGAATGAGAGCTTTGCTGGATAAAGTAACCTTGGTTGTAGGTTCTTGCTATTCATCACTTTGAATATTTCTTGCCACTCTCTTCTGGCCTGCATAGTTTCTGTTGAGAAATCAGCTGACAGTTGTACGGGTACTCCCTTGTAGGTCACTGACTTTTTTCTCTTGCTGCTTTTAAGATTCTCTCTTTGTCTTTTGCTCTTGGCATTTTAATTATGATGTGTCTTGGTGTGGTCCTCTTTGGATTCCTTTTGTTTGGGGTTCTCTGCGCTTCCTGGACTTGTAAGTCTATTTCTTTCACCAGGTAGGGGAAGTTTTCTGTCATTATTTCTTCAAATAGGTTTTCAATATCTTGCCCTCTCTCTTCTTCTGGCACCCCTATAATTCTGATGTTGGTATGCTTGAAGTTGTCCCAGAGGCTCCTTACACTATCTTCATATTTTTGAATTCTTTTTTCTTTTTGCTTTTCCGGTTGGGTATTTCTTGTTTCTTCATATTTCAAATCTTTCACTTGATTCTTGGGATCCTCTAGTCTGCTGTTGGATCTCTGTATATTATTCTTTATTTCAGTCAGTGTATGCTTAATTTCTAGTTGGTCTTTTTTCATATCCTCCAGGGTCTCACTAAATTTATCGGCGGTTTCCATAAAATTCTTGAAAAACCTTATAAACGTGGTTTTGAACTCTGTATCCAGTCGTTTGCTTTCCTCCATTTCTGCCATTTGTGACCTGTTTCTTTGTCTCCGCATTTTTTATGCTTCCCTGTGTTGGTAGAGTGGCTTTGTGTGCTAGGTGTCCTATAGGGCCCAGTGGCTCAGTCTCCCCAATTACCTGAGGTGGACACTCTTGGTGCACCCCTTTGTGGGCTGTGTGCACAGTCTTGTTGTAGTTAAGCCTTGATTGTTGTAGTTATCACTGGGAGGAATTGACCTCCAGGCCAGTTGGCTGTGAGAATCAGCTGTGTCTGCAGTGGGAGAACTTCTGTGCTGGAGACACCCTTCTGGGGCAAGACTTGCTTCAGTGGGGCTTTGGTGCTCACTGAGTCTGCCCCCTGAGTGTGTCCCTTATGGATCTGAGGAGTTGTAATCTGGATGGTCCCACTCTGACCACTGGGTACACTGGCTCTTGGTTCTAAGGAGGTGCTAATTTAGCCTCTGCCTAAAGCTACCCAGCAGGAGCTACGAAGAGATCTGCAGATTCCCCTTCCTTTCTTGGGGGGTTTGGAGATGCCCAGATGAGGCCCAGCTGTGAAGCAATGCAAGCTGCTGTGGGGCCTTGGGTCTTCTCTTGGAAGTTCTGGGTCTGTCTGGCCCAGCTGCAGTTTGTTAGGTACTTTTCAGATTGCAAAGGGCCAGGGCATTCACATGCAAAAGCTTCTGCCACAGCCTGGGTGGGGCGGGGTCTTGGAAGCAACAGGGCAGAACAAGCAGCTATTGCTGATCCTCAGCCCTGCCCTAAGGGGCCGCGCGTCTCAGTGTCCCGGTAATTGCTGCAAGCACCTCTGAGGGAAAGCCGCCCTCGAGTTCCGAGTTCTGCTTGCTGCCAGACAGTCCAGTTTCTCCCCGTATGAGTCCTGGGTCCCCAGAGACCTCCCGGAACTGGAGTTCAGAGCAGTCGGGAGCTTGTGACTCCCTCCCGATTCAAAAAGACAGCCGCATCCTCAGGTGCCCGCCCCTTTCCGCGCACGTGCTCGAGCCTCCATACGTCTGCACTTTTACTTCTGCAGCTCCTCTGGGTCTCAGTGTGCTTTTCTCTTTCCTTCTAGTTGTAGAATTTCCACTCAGCCAGCCTTCCTGTAGTTCTGGATGATGTCCGTTTTGTCTTTTCGTTGTATTTTTGAAGTTGTTGTCGGAGGCAGCAATTTCCGGTATTTACCTATGCCGCCATCTTGGTTTCTCCTCACTTGGTAATTTCATTAGCATTTCAAAATACTTATTTAAGCTGATTTCTCATTTAGTTAAAAACATTTATTAATTTAGGCTTTCTTTTTTGACCCATTCAGAAGTATAATGTATAACCCCCAAATATATGGGAATTTTCTAGTGATCTTTTCATTATTGATTTGTTTTAATTTCATAATGGCCACAGAATATTTGTTTTTAATCATTTGTATTCTGTAGCTTAGCATACGATTAGTTTTGGTAATTTTATGCATGCTTCAAATAAATGTGTAAATTTTGTTGATGTCAAATGTAGTGTTCTACATATGTAAGGTAAAGTTTGAAATATGTGCTGTTCTATATCCTTACTGATTTTTTGTTTGTTTTCTTATTCTATTACTTTCTGACTGATGTGTTAAAGTTCTCCCACTATGATTGTGGGATTTTTCTTTTCCTGTACAGTTGTATATTTGTGCTTTATATATTTTGAAACTGGGCTACTAAATGCAAATAAATGTCTAAACAGATCTTCCTGATAGAGTGAAACTTTTATTTTTGTAAAATTGCTCTTTTATATCTCTAGTCATACTTCTTGCTTTAAACTATACTTTGATATAGTAATATAAACCAGCTTGCCTATGATTAATTTTTGCATGGCATATCTTTTTTCTATTCTCTTACTTTTGGTCTGTCCATAGCCTAATATTTAAGGTGTGCCTTATGAAAGCAACATATAGTTGAGAGGTTTCATACACACTATCCCAAAATATGGTATCTTGGCATACTGCATATATTAAGATAAAGGAATTTGAAAAATGACAGGTGCAGGAAGAACTCTGACCTACCCCTTAAATAAGTCATAAGATCTTCATGTGAGAGATGACCTCCCTATACCTGGAGAAAAGAAGCATTCCTGGAGGGATGCTAAGAGGAATTTGAATGAACAGGCCTTCGTAAGTTTCCTCTAGTTTACTACTCTTAACTCATATCCTATGGTCCTATCACATTTACCCGTGACTTTCTACTCTTTGTCAAACCTATAGTATAAAAGTGCTCAGGTTTAACCATTTCTTTGGATCTTCATTTCCTTATGAAGGCTTCTATGCCATGAAAAAATTAAATCTGTAAGCTTTTCTCTTGTTACTCTGTCTTTTGTTACAGCTTAGAACCTAGAAGAGTAGAAGGAAAATATTTGTTCCTCTTCTACAAAAGCAACATACAATTGTTTTTTCTTCATCCATTCTGATGATCTTTGTTCTTTAACTGGACTATTCAGTCTATCATTTAATTGATGAAATATTTGAGTTCATTTATACCATATGACTATCTGTATTCTTTTTGCCCCACCTATGTTTTTATTTGCCCTTTTCTCTCTTCTTTTAGTTTTTATTTAAATTGTATTTCTTGCCCTCTATTATACAACATTTTATTTCTTAACTAGAGGCCCAGAGCACAAAAATTTGTGCACTGGGGGAGGGGGGGGGGGGGGTTGTCCCTCAGCCCGGCCTGTGACCTCTCGCAGTCTGGGACCCCTTGGGGGATAACCACCTGCTGGCTTAGGCCCGTTTCCCGGGAGATTGGGCCTAAGCTGGCAGTCAGACATACCTCTGGCAGCCCGGGAGCCCTCAGGGGATGCCCACTTGCCAGCGGGGAGCAGGACTAAGCTGCAGTCGGACATCCTTAGCGCTGCTGAGAAGGCAGGAGAGGCTCCCACCACCACTGCTGTACTGGCAGCCATCAGACTGGCTTGTGACTGAGTAGAGCTCCCCCTGTGGGAGCGCACTGACCACCAGGGGGCAGCTCCTGCATTGAGCGTCTGTCCCCTGGTGGTCAGTGTGTGTCATAGTGACCAGTCATTCCCAGTCGTTCTGCTGTTAGGGCCAATTTGCATATTACCCTTTTATTATATAGGATAGAGGCCTGGTGCATGGGTGGGGGCCAGCTGGTTTGCCCTGAAGGGTGTCCCGGACCAGGGTGGAGGTCCCGCTGGGGTGCCTGGCCAGCCTGGGTGAGGGGCTGATGGCTGTTTGCAGGCTGGCCACGGCCCCCAGCCACCTAAGCTCCCAGTGGAGGATGGCTGGAAGCAGGTATCTGGGGTTTATTTATCTTCTATAATTGAAACTTTGTTGCCTTTAGCGGAGGCCAGAGCTGGCCACGGCAGGCGGGAGGCTTGGCTTCCTCCATTGCCTGGGCAACCAAGCCTCCTGCTTGCTCCAGCTCCGTGGCTGCCGGCCATCTTGGTTGGGTTAATTTGCATATAGTTGCCGATTGGCTCGTGGGCGTGGCTTGGGGCACAGCGGAGGTATGGTCAATTTACATGTTTCTCTTTTATTAGATTAGATGGTTACTCAGAGCTATACTGCTGCTCCATTCAGTAGGTATTAGCCAAATGTGACTGTTTAAATTTAAAATTCTAATACACATTCCCTTATTCTTAAGTATATTAAAGTTGGTGATGATGACAGTTAATATCACAGAGTGCTTACTTAATCTTCACAACAATCCTAAGAGGTGGGTATACTATTAATTTCTCCATTTTACAGATAAAGAAACTGAGATACAGGGAGGTTAAGTAAATAACCTAATCTAATAAGTGATAGAGACTGAATCTCTACTTTGAGCCTGTGTCTTATTTCACTTACATGATATTTTCCACGGATTTGGGCTTAATAAAAATGGAGATTGGGTAAAGTTGTGCAATCTGTAATCTCTTTATGGCATTTCCAGACACATCAAGGATACAGTGTTTGCCCTAAAATAAAGAAGAAAAACAAGTGAAAACAAATATTTTCAATAATATCAAAGATATATTTCCTATAGGTACAGAATCAGAATTATGATATGTTTGGATCCTGTTCACTTTAACAAACTTGTTATTTTATTTTTTTAAAATATATTTTATTGATTTTTTACAGAGAGAAAGGGAGAGGGATAGAGAGTTAGAAACATCATGAGAGAGAAACATTGATCAGCTGCCTCCTGCACACTCCCTACTGGGGATGTGTCCACAACCAAGGTACATGCCCCTGACCGGAATCAAACCTGGGACCCTTGAGTACGCAGGATGACGCTCTATCCACTGAGCCAAACCGGTTAGGGCGAAACTTGTTATTTTTGTTAGCAAATTAAATAAAGACAATGAATAATGACTATGAATAATTAATTTTCCATTCTCAAATATTACATTTAAAAAGGAATGAAAATACATTAAGAAACCTGGCTCTCATTATTGTCAATATATTAATTTGCTCAACTCTAGAATATAAATTGGTTTCACAACTGTTAGCTCATACCACTCTGAAAAACAAAAGAAGAGTTCAATATTTGTTCACAGATATTTTTGTATTTAACCTATCCTGTGGTTCAGGATTATTGGAATTAAGACTCTCCTCTCTTCCCCTCCCCTCTTTAATGCAGTGATTTGTTTGAAATCTAGTTAATTTAGTTCCTGTTTGTATATCATTTTTCATTTCCCTCACCTTTCTTTTTTATTTTTAAAAATATATAAAATGTTAACATAATTCTAAAAGTCAAAATTATATAAAAAGGTATACTTGAAGAAATGTCAAACCTTCATCCTTTCTACCTCATTTCCATCTCCCATCCTTTTCCACCACTTCCTCTGTAGCTAACCAATCTCATTAGTTTCTAATTTATTATTTCTACACCTTATTTTTGTGTGAATTGTGTATTCATATCTTTTTGTCTGTTATTTTATTAGGTTTTTGGTCTCTATTTCCTTAATTTTTAAGAGTTCTTTATATATTTGGAATATCAGCCCCTTGCTTGGAATTTTTTCTCTGTCAGTTGCTTTTTGACTTTGGTAACAGTGTTTCCCACTAGTTTTTGGAAAAGTTTTTTTTTACCAAGTAAAAACCATTTTTATTTTTAATTTGGTCAAATTTATTAGTCTTTTATTGGATCCAAATTTTAATTCATAGTTAAAAACTTGCATTATGACTAGGTTATATTTTCTTCTGTCAATTGTATTACAGCCAATGTTTGTGTATAGTGTGGTTTTAAATTAATTAATTAACTTTTTTCTAGTCGTCCCAGCACTATTTATCAAAAACTCTTTTATTAAAAGCCCTGGTGACTGGAGATTGCACCTTCATCATCCTATAATAAAACCCTAATATGCAATCGACCAAACGGCAGAACAACCGGTTGCTATGATGTGCACTGACCACCGGGGGGCAGACGCTCAACGCAGGAGTTGCCCCCTGGTGGCCAGTGCACTCCCACGGGGGGAGCGCCGCTCAGCCAGAAGCCTGGCTCACGGCTGGCAAGTGCAGTGGTGGTGGTGGAAGCCTCTCCACCCCTGCGGCAGTGCTAAGGAGCAGCGAGCAGGAGGGTGGTTAAGGAGCGAGGGGTCCTGGACTGTGAGAGGGATCCTGGACTGCGAGGGGGATGTTCGCCTGCCAGCGAGAGGGTGCAGGCCAGGCTGAGGGACCCCCACTCTGGTGTACGAATTTCGTGCACCAGGCCTCTAGTATACTATATTTTCATATATATTTGGGTCTTGCCTGGATTCTCTTTTCTATTCTACTGGTCTGTTTGTCTATTCATGTGACAGTACTATACTAGGTTTTAATTAAGAAGACTTTATAGTATGTTTTAATATGATAGGGCTGGAATCCCTTGTAGCTTTTTTGTATTGTACTTGCTTCTCATATAAACTTCAATTTGACTTACCAAGTCCCATAATAAAGGTGGTATTTTTTATTGGGATTGTGTTCATATATAAATTAGCTTAGACAGAACTGATAGCTCTGCAATATTGAGTCTTTAATCCATGAACATGGTGTATCTCTCCATTTATTTAGGTCTTTAATTCTCTGAGCAATGCTTTGGAGTTTTCAGTGTATTGGTCTCAATATCTTTTGTCAGCTTTATCTCTAAGTATTTAATATTTTTTGGTGCCACAGTAAATAATATTGTTTTTAAAATTTCAATTTATAATTGGTCTGGTATATAGAAATACAACTGATTTCTGTATCCTTAAATCTTGCTAAACTTATTAGTTCTAGTAGCTTAAAAAATGTTTATTTTTTTATTTTGGCCAAATTACTGGGGGGTGGGGGAGAGATATAGAGAGAGAATGAGAGAAACATTGATCAGTTGCCTCCTGTATGCACCCAACCAGGTAATGAATCCACAGTCCAGGTTATGTGCCCTGACCAGGAATCAAAACCACAACCTTTCAGTGTATGGCAGTAATGGCGAACCTTCTGAGCTCGGCGTGTCAGAATTTTGAAAAACCCTAACTTAACTCTGGTGCCGTGTCACATATAGAAATTTTTTGATATTTGCAACCATAGTAAAACCAAGATTTATATTTTTGATATTTATTTTATATATTTAAATGCCATTTAACAAAGAAAAATCAACCAAAAAAAATGAGTTCGCATGTCACCTCTGACACGTGTGTCATAGGTTCGCCATCACTGGTATATGGGATAATATGGGATAATGCTCCAACCAACTGAGCCATACCAGCTAAGGCTCTAGCAGCACTATTTACCAAAAACTCTTTTATTAAAAGCCCTGGTGACTGGAGCCATACCATAAGGCTCTAGTAGCTTTCTTTCTATTTTTTATTTTTTATTTTTTTGGTAGATTCTATCAGATTTTTTATATAGACCATCATGTCATTCGCAAATACAGACAATTTTACTTCTTCCTTTACAATCTGCATGAATTTTCTTTCTTTCTTTTGCCTTATTGTACTGGCTAGAACCTCTAGTATAATGTTAAAAATAAGTGGTGCCCTAGCCGGTTTGGCTCAGTGGATAGGGGGTTGGCCTGTGGACTGAGGGTCCTGGGTTCAATTCCAGTCAAGGGTGCATACCTCGGTTGCAGGCTCAATACCTGGCCCCAAGTTGGAGTGTGTAAGGGAGGCAACCAACAGATGTGTCTCTCTGTCTCTCCCCTTCCCTTTCACTCTCTCTAAAAATCAATGGAAAAATATCCTCGTGGAATATTGTTTATCAATTTGAGAAGGTTATCTTCTATTCTTGGTTTGTGGAGAGTTTTAATCAAGAATTGATGCTGATTTTGTCAAATGCTCTTCCTGAACTAAGCAAGTGATCATATGGTTTTCCTTTTTTAGTTACATTGACTGACTTTCTAATATTTAAATGTACCTTGCATTCTTTGGATAAACACTACTTGGTCATGACATATTACCTTTTTTATATATTGTTAGACTCAATTTGCTAACATTTTGTTTAGAATTTCTGCATTTATATTCATGAGGGATACCAGTCTGCAGTTTTTTGTAATGTGTTGTCAAGTTTTGAAATCTAGGTAATGCTGGACTCTCAGAATGTGTTGGGAAGTGTTCCCACCTTTTAAATTTTATGTAGAAAATGGTATTATTTTTTCCTTAAATGTTTGGTAGAATTTATTAGTGAAGCCATCTGGATCTGGGGTTTTCTTTGTGGGAAGGTTTTTAAGTAAAAATCAATTTTATTAAAGATATAGGGCTATTTCTACTTGAGTGAGCTTTATTTCTTCCTAGGAATTTATCCATTTCATCTAAATTACTTAGTGGTAAAAAGTTGTTTCTAATAGCCTCTGATTTTTTTTCTTTTAACATTTGTAAATTCTGTCACTTCTCTCATTTCTGATATTGGTAATTTGTATCTGTTTAAAGTTTTATCAATGACACTGATCTTATAGAAAAACCAGATTTTATTTATTGTTTTTCTGTTTTCTTTTTACTAGTTTCTTCTCTGACCTTATTATTTCTCAGCATACCACATAATCTGCACTTTTATTTATACTATGTGACTTGGGATTTAGTTTATTTATTCATTCTTTTCTTGTTTGAAAAATTTTAAGGTAGTAAATTTTCCTTTAATCATGGTTTTAAATGTATCCTATGAATTCTGATATGTACTATTTCATTATTATTTTTAAGAAATTCTGTATTTTCTCTTTCATTTAAGAGTTAACAGGTGGTTTTAACATTTCCAGTTGTCTGGGTCTTTTTGTTTTTAATTTTCTAACAACCTATAGATTTTTCTTGCATTGTGATCTGAGTATTAATTGTAATATTTCTACTTTGTGGAACTTCCAATTATTTTCTTCTCCACAAGGTTTGCACAAGAAATAGCTTGCTGTGATTTGTTGTTTACTTTTCAATTGACTAATTTGAAGTTTGGTTATTATCAGTTTTTCAGTTAGGCTGAATGTATGGTTATTTTAATTAAAAAAATATTTTTATTGACTTCAGAGAGGAAGGGAGTGTGAGAGATTGCAACGTCAACAATGAGAGAGTATCACTGATCAACTGCCTCCTGCATGCCCCACATTGGGGATCGAGTCCTGAACTCAGGCATGTGCCCTGACCTAGAATTGAACCTTGACCTCCTGGTTCATAGGTCGACACTCAAACACTGAGCCACTCCGGCTGGGCTTAATTTTTAATAAATTTGAAAGAAATACAATATTACAAATAAAATTAAAGCTACAATTTCCTGTCCATTCTTCCCAAAGGAAAACCACTGGATATTGGCTGCATTTACGCCTGAAGCAGATGTATCATTCCCATGCATGTTTTTACGTTTACTAAATATGTATTCATTAACTATACAGGCTGTTTTATGTTATTAAAAGTTTACATACATAGTATCATACTGCATATATCCTTTGTAATTTCACTCATTCATTGTAATTTTGAGATTTATTAATGTGGATACACTTTAGTACATATTAGTTTATTCATTCTAGCTGCTATCCCACTGCATGAATAAATAATATTTAATTATTCATTTCCCTTTGTTGATTCTAATTTTTCACTATTATGAAGTGGTTGGTACTATGAACATTCTTATAAAGGATCCTCATGTGTGAATCTCTACCAAGATACCAAGAAGTAGAATATCTGAGTCATAAGATATGTGCATTTAGTAGGTACTGCCAAACTGTTCTTAGAAGTTCTATTAATTTCTATCTCCACTAACAATATCTAAGATTTCCTATTTTCTCACATTCTTGCCATCACTGACATTTTCATTTTTTCAATTTTTAAAACTAATCAGAATTAACCAAACCTTTTATAGAAAAAGTAGTATTTACAGATGGAAAACTGAGATGCTGAATTACTGCTTTACATTTTGTTGGTATAATATGACTGAATTTTAAACAACTAGTTTTGAAGGTATACAATAACTTGATGGTTATTTTCTAGACCCAAGTAGTGTTTTAAGCATAGTACCACGTCTGGGACACACTTTGGCTTCACTTTAAAACTGTTTTAACTCAATGTCAGTAAGTCATCATACTACCCTGAAGGATGCTTTCAGATAATCTCATGCTGTTACAGTATTGTTGAATATTTTTTACATGGTCTTTTATTAATTGACTCTTTAGGAGAAATTTCTGTCTAGTTTCAGAACCAGCAGCAACTAAACTTATCTTGAACATCTGGTTCATTTTTACTGATTGACATTGCTGATCTGAGCTCCTTAATTATGCTAGATGTTGGAAACACAAGGTCTATCTCTAGCAAATGGATAGAACCTTAAAATAATCTCCCTTCTTAGAGAGATTCAAGTTATCATTTCTATCTCATTTTATCAATCTTCTTTATCTTGTATGTATTTTCCCAAGCCATCTAATATTATTTAGTTGAATGAATTAGTAACATTAATCAATTCTTCAACATCTGTATTTTTAAAAAAATATGAATTAAAAGTTTCTATCCTACTGTCAAAGGCATATCTAATTAGAAACTATATTCTGGGATCATTTTGATGCTTACCTTTTCTGCTACTTCTCGCACAGACTGAACACTTGTTCCATACAGATGGTTGTTATACTGGCCAGCTTCAATGAATTTATGTTCCTGGATATCTTTTTCCATCTGTTCTCTTGAAGTCACAAAATGATAATCTCTTCCATCTACCTCATAATCTCTTTTTGGTCTAGTTGTATCTTTAATAGAAAGAACTTAAGTGTTTAGTATTAAAAATACAACAAATCCATTTTATACTTAAATACCTATTTTATAAAGTTCAATGCAACAGAGGTTAATTTAAATTTGAAAAAGGACAATAATATGAAGGATAGAAGAATAACTGATAAAATAACTATATAAACCACTAAAAATGATGATGTTTACTTTTACCACACACAGTGACAAAATGTTAAGAATGATAATTAAGATTTTTTTTATGGGGGTTACTCACGAGGAACACATGATCCAAATTTGTCCGGAAATTCTGAGATCAAGTCATCATTTATCCTGTCTTTCATAGGTCCCAATATAATCACTGGTCGAGTGTAATTAACTATCAAGATAAGTATACTGCATGTTAAAAGGAATAAACACTAAACAAACATCAATGTATTTTATTTCACCAAAGAACAAAGTATCCTTAATAGATAGTAAGAATTTTTTTTCTTTTTCCACCAATGATGCCTAACTTGCTAGTTTATTAGCATTCACTAAGATCTTAAGCTTAAGTCAACCTCCTGTTGGAAGAATTGATAATTCAACCAAGTTAAATCCAGCATTTTAGCAGATAATGTTTATGTACATTGCTAACATCATCTCATTACAAATGAGAAAACACAGTCCTGTATTTTACTGATCATTTAAAAAATGTTTTTATTAATTTAGAGAGAAAGGAAGGGAGAGGGAGAGATAGAAACATTGATGTACCAACATCGATTGGCTGCCTCCTGCATACCCTTTGCAGGGGATTGAGCCCAAAACCCGGGCATGAGCCCTTACTGGGAATCAAACTGGTGATCTCTTGGTACATGCATGGGTTGACGCTCAACCACAAAGCCACATTGGGCTACTGATGATTTTTGAAGTAGAAATTGTAAGAAAGAAGGTCAAAGAAAAACAAAAAGAAACTGAGTATTAAGAAGTGATTTAATCACAGTAGCAATCTAGAAAAATAATCTACTAGAAGCGTATTCACTGGATTGTAAGGGATCATGCTGGAAGACATCGGTAGTGACAGTCGGAATTAACATTGTGGTAGGAGGGATGACAAGGAGGTGATAAATAAGAAAGATATGATAGAAGAATAATAGTTCCTAGAAACTGATTGGACAAGGTAGATAAGGAACAAAGAAAGATCAAAGATGCTTCCAAGATTTTGAACAAGGGTCAGTGGAAGGAGAGTAATACTTTTATGAACTCTGGAAAGACATTATTACTTAGGAAATAAGACACCAATACAAAACCACTAGATTTTATTATACTCTGGGCTAAAACCCGTATTTCATAAAATACATATAGTAAAGTTCCACATTTATACATATACTAAAAAAAATAGTAAGATTCTAAAAACATTTTTTTGAGGTATGATTTAGAGCTATTTCCCAAATTAAAAAGTATATTTTTCTAGATTATAAAACATCAACAGGCTTCACAAACCTTCTTGTTGGTTCACTGGTTCATAAGACAAGACATATTCTTCTTGACCACCTATTAGAAGATTAAAATACAGATAAGAAAATCTGTAAGGATAACTAATGCTAATTTAATTCTTCATACATAACATAAAAATTACTAGGACGTTACTAAGGAAATAGCAAAGATGTAGAAAAAGGTACTTTATAAATTATTTCTGGCAAGTTTTAGTAAAAAAGTGGCAAATCACAAAGCTATAAAGATAAGTTTGATAAATGTAAAAACAAAATGTAAATGTGCTATGTATTTCATAAGTATCTTTCTATTATCTGTGTTTACAGATTATCATTAGATCTATTTAAAATTTTCATTTGTGATGTCAAGTATGGCCCATTAATCTAAGAACTATTAAATTTTAAAAAGATTAATACTTTGATGAGCAGTTCTACATATGTGTATATTAGGTAATTTCCAGCTATTAAGAATATGCAGCTATTTTAGTCCCGTCAGATATAACATTTAATAGAACACATGCATATTTTTATAATTACAACTATTTTACAATAAAAAATTTAAAAAAATATTTTATTGATTTTTTTACAGAGAGGAAGGGAGAGGGATAGAGTTAGAAACATCGATGAGAGAGAAACATCGATCAGCTGCCTCCTGCACACTCCCTACTGGGGATGTGCCTGCAACCAACGTACATGCCCTTGACCGGAATTGAACCTGGGACCCTTCAGTACACAGGCTGGCGCTCTAATCAGAGCCAAACCGGTTAAGGCACAATAAAAATTTTTAATGCAGAGGTAAAATTACTGTCACTATTTCACTGATAAAAATTCATTTATTCTAATAATTCATTTATTCAATTTTTAAAAAATTACATGTAAAGTAAGCTAAAAAAAAGCTTAACATAAAACTAAATCCATTCCCTTCAAACAAAATATATTTTGCTTTTATCTTATAAGTTAAATCTTCTAACATTAATTAAAGGTTTAGAGCTGTAAAAAGTTTAGAAATCATAACTCAATGAAAAGAACTAAAAAAAGAGTTAACAATTTCAGGAGTTCTTAACACACACACACACACACACACACACACACACACACGAAAACAAATAGGAAGGGCTGTTAATTCAAGCGGTTCCATGAAAGCAAGCAATATTGGATAATGTATTTAAAGATTTTTTTCCTGGATTAGCACAATTCTTTAACAACCTTTTCACTAAATTTGTCAATGGTTTATATTATATGTATGCAGCTGTAGATCTTTTAAATTTACATATTGGCATAAATATTCTTTTCTACTTTAAAAGTATATTTCATTGTTCTAAGTTTATTACCATAATACACATTTACAAACTGCTTTTTAAAGTACCGTATGCAAAACATGGTTTACATATTAGCAAAAACATGCAATTTTAATATTCCACACCTAATAATTCATGCAAATGATGAGACAGTATATACTTTCATTACCTCTTTTTAGTCTAGAAAGCTACTCAACTACTCTATGGTGAATTATGATTATAATAAAATGCTAAAATATATAAAATCACATTACCATACTAAAAAAGGAAAATTATTAAGTAATTATTATGCAGAAAAAAATAACCAAATGAGTGAGGATTAAAAGTATATATTGTCAACATGAGAAATAGTAGGAACTGATATTAACAGGATGGACCTTTTGAGCAGCCATACTCATCTGTAATCAAGATTACTTTCATATTAGAGAGCAGTAAAAAAAAAAAAAAGTTAGAAAAGCATTTTAATTTTTAAGGTGCTAGAACTGACAATATTCATGTACTCTCCCCTCCTCCCATGCCCAAATCTGTTTAAAAACTTCACATGCTTGTAGAGTTCACTTAATAATAAACAACTTGGGGGTTAGGGATGCTGAGTACCCACACAGCTGAAAATCTGCATATAACTTTTGATTCCTAGTAGCCTACTGTTTACTGGAAGCCTTACCGATAACATAAAGTTGATTAGCACATATTTTGTATGTGTATTATATACTGTAAGAATACTTACAGTAAAGTAACTAGAGAAAAGAAAATCTTTTAAAAATACATTTACGGTATTTATTGAAAAAAATCTACATATAAGTGAACCCGTGCAGTTCAAACCCATGCTGTTCAAGGGTCAACTGTAATACCCAGAATGTAACACAAAACACCAAAAATAAAACCAGTATTATAGTCTGAGCAACTGTTGAAAAGTCTTCCTCCATAATTTCTATATTCACCAAAGGCTGGTGATAAACAATAACTTGACCCAGACCAATACTGGTGACACAATAAAAAAGGAAATAAAGCCAATTATAATTTAGTATTACTGAAAAATAATTTTAACGCTCATATTAAAACAAAATAAGTACTAAAGAAAATGGCAAAATGTAAGTTTACCACTCATTTAACTATATATTTACTCCATTTAAAGATATACACACATATATGTACTATGTTCACAAATAGCACTCTTTGTAAAAAAGATTCCAGTATTTCATTAAAATTTTGGAAAGTAACTTCTATACATAATTTTTTCTAGTTTTCTGAATTTTAGTTGTCTCTCCCTGATTTTAAAAGATTAAGTATTTAATTTTCAGTTTTTAGAACACATCACTAAGGGAAAAAAAATTCCAAAGAATATATATTACTTGAGATTACAAAAGAACAAGTAACTTAAAACACTTACGGTAACTACTTTCACTATCGCTGGCATTAGAAGTTACATGCTCTGAAATTGCAGGATAATGAAAAAAATAAAGAAAACACAGTGTCATGAGTTTTAAAAAAGTAAATTATAAATATAATCATAAGGTGACATTACAAAATATTGATATACACCATATACTTAATAAATTTTTAAAAAGCATTTTTGATTTTCTTTGAAAAGTTTAATTTTTTCAAATAAATAAATATGAATTAGCAAGGAAAAGAACTCCTTAAGGACAATGCCCATTTTTGTATAACACAGTTTATGAACAAAGAGGTCAGAGTGATTCTAAATTAGTTCAACTGTAGACATAAAACCCCCAAAGAGAAAATGGCACCAATTAATTTAGTTTATGAAACAGTAATGACTGACAAAGGAGACAAGTTATATTTGAGCAAACAGATGCCCATTTTAATGGTGATGTCTCAAAAAATAAATGATCTTGCTTTTAGTTCAGTTTTCTTGTTCCTGAAAAAAAAAAAGTTAAAGTCCATGATCCTGAGATCATACAGATGAAGCATTTTAGATGTCATAGATTCAGATGCTCCAATAAAAGTCAAGTGGAAGGGAATTCTAGAAGATGGGACTGTTTTCGAAAATAGATTAATATTTTTGTGAAACTCTGCTTTGATGAAATTGACAATGCCTGCTTAAAACAAAAAAGATAAAAGCAAATACGCTTTCATCAGTTGCATATTGCCAGGCCCCTCCTGAAAGTGATCCCATTTCATAACTTGATTGTTCAGTAAACACCAGGTACTCTTCTTATGTAAATGTAATCTCAGATGTCCTCTCAATAAATATTTCCCTTGAATAAAAAAGTAATTTTATTTCTAAAAACTAAAACCCAAAATTTCCCCAGGCAAAACAGTAGATTAAGAAAAAATTTCAGGAGAAATCATCTGTTGTATCATACCATCCACAGAGCCTCCTAAAGTCAAGTAGCACTATTGAAAACTTCAGAGAATGATAGAACTTAAGATTTCAGATAAAGATAACAGTTTTTGAATTGTTATAGTAAAAAATAAGTATGTTATTCTAACCTGCAAAGATAAAACTTTCTTAATTGTGATTATGTATATTTTAAATAAAGCAAAAACATTAAAAAATAATTTATAACAAGAACATGTAGAACTGTGGTTTTTAAAAGTTTATACTTAAAAATTTCTTCCCATATTACATGAACTTCAAAACAATTATTTTCAATCATCATCATCATATATAATAAAAGGCTAATATGCAAATTGACCGAACAGCAGAATGACCAGTCGCTATGATGTGCACTGACCACCAGGAGGCAGATGCTCAATGCAGGAGCTCAGCCAGAAGCCGGGCTCACGGCTGGTGAGCGCAGTGGCGGGAGCCTCTCCCGCCTCCGCGGCAGCGCTAAGGATGTCCAACTGATGTCCACAGGGAGTGGGCCTAAGCAGTCAGTCGGACATCCCCCGAGGGCTCCTGGACTGTGAGAGGGCGCAGGCCAGGCTGAGGTACCCCTCTTCTCCAAGTGCATGATTTTTGTGCACTGGGCCTCTGGTTCTTGTATAATATTTTATTGGACTGATCAGTCATGATTTACTTTACTACTTACTACTTACACATTTTAGTTTGCTTTAAACTGTTTTCCACAAACATCAATAATTATTATAAATGCCTCCATTTATATAGCCTTTTATCTTTTGTCCTATTTCCTTAACATTCATTCCCAGAAGTAGGAATGCAAAAAAAAAAGTTCTCAAATTTATATTAGGATTGATATTACACTCTGCAATCTCTAATATGTAAAGAAACATTAGTTACTGCAATGGAATAAAAGGAGGGGGAGAGTAAGTGGGAGTATAGAAGAAATAATACTAATCATGAGTTGATAATAATAGAAGCCAGGTGAAAAAGAATACTCTGGGTTTATTTTATTATTATTCTACTATTGAATATGTCTGACATGTTAAATAATAAAAAGTTAAAGTTACTACAATCTTCTTTCTATCTTTTCTGGGGATTTCTCCTATTCATCTTGAGTTAGTTTTCTAAGATTACCAGTATCTTGTTACTCAAAGTATGGCCCATGGAAAAGCATAATCATCATTGCTTGAAGTTTATTAAAAATATAAAATGCTTTTTTTCCTGATAATTAAAACTAATCTTCTTCAAGGCACTTCATCAAAGATGTTCAAATATCCAATAAACATATATAAATTTTTACTTAAAGGGAAATGCAAATTAAACCACAATGAATACCTTTACCATCCACCAGAATGGCTAAAATAAAAAACAAAAACAAAACAGGCCAAGCATGGAGAAGGCTATGCAGCAACTGGGACTCATATACTACGGGTGGGTATATTGGTACAGCCACTTTGGAAAGCTACTTGGCAGTGCCTACTAAAGCTGAACATACATAGCTATGACCTAGCAATTTCTTTCCTAGTTATTTCCCCACCCGAAAAACACACATATATATGCTCACCAAGAGACATGTATAAAGCAACAATATTCAAAATAGCCCTAAATATGTTTTTTAAGTTTGAGACTATAGTTCTGTATTTTATTTTTTTCACTTACATTGTGAAAATTTTTCCATGTCATTTTTTAAAAAAATTAATTCTTGATTGTTGAAAGTACTACATGGCTCCCATTTCCCCCCATTGACTCCTTCTAGCCCACCCCCCCTTGCAGGGCTTCATCACCCTATTGTCTGTGTTCATGGGTTATACATATATGCATACAAGTTCTTTGGTTGATCTCTTCCCATCCATCCACCTTCCCCCACCTTCCCTCTGTGATCTGACAGTTGGTTCCATGCTTCTGTGTCTCTGGATCTATTTTGCTCATCAGTTTATTTTGTTCATTAGATTCCACATGTGAGTGAGATCATATAATACTTGTCTTTCTCTGAATGGCTTGTTTCACTTAGCATAATACTCTCCAGGTCCCTCCATGTTGTCTCAAAGGGTAAGAGATCCTTCTTTTTTACTGTTGCATAATATTCCATGGTGTAAATGTACCACAGCTTTTTTATGCACTCATCTACTGATGGGCACTTGAGCTGTTTCCCGATCTTAGCTATTTATGTCATTATGTCTAAATATGATTTTCAATGGCTATATAATATCATAAAGTATGGATAACTTCCTTAACCACTCCTTAATTGTAAGACATTCTAGGATGATTTCAACTTTTGAGTGCCGTAATTTCTAAATAATATTAAGCACCCTGACATATAAACCCTTATCTCCATCTCTGATTACATTCTTAGGATAAATTCCTTGAAGGGGAATTATTAGTATGTCAAAAGATATGCTTTTCCAGAAAGGTTGTACCAATTTACACTCCCAATAATAATATGTTAAAAGTAGTCATTCTATAGAACCCTCAACATTACTGAGTTGTCCTTTAAAAGAAAAGTTTACCAAGGTAATCAGTAAAATGTCATTTTGTTTATTCCTTACTAGAAACACTGAACATTTTTATATGCTCATTTCATTTATCTTTTGAGCACTCTTCTCATATCTTTTGTCCAGTTTTCTAATGGAGAGTTAGTCTGTTTCCTTTCATGTTAGAAATGTATAGTGTAAGGATATTATCCCTTTGGCATACATGGTATAAATATATTCTTCAAGTTTTTGTTTTTATTTTGTTTATGGTATTTGATGAGCATAGTAATTTCAAATCTCTTTAACCAAGTCTCACCTTTCTATCAAACATTTCTTCCTAAGAATGCATCATGTGTTTTCTCTTTGTGCTCTTGAAATACTACACATCACCAATCTCACGTAATTCTAGTACTATTATACTTATTCCAAGTACAAATGAAAATAAGTCTGGTTTTGGCATCTAAGAACTCTGCACAAATCTGCTTAATAAGTCTTTAAAATGAGAAGAAAGGAGAGATATAATCGAAAACTTGTGTGCCTAACAGAAGAAGTCTTTGAGGTGTTCCACAAAATAAAAAGCTATAAAAATTGAGCTGCGTACAAGAGATAGGTACAAACCTTGTCTGAAATGGCATGTCATAACTACACTTCTGAGCACCTTTTATAGTCCCTCCTGAACTATATTTCTTTTGGTCACTGTTAAAGGAAATCTTACCGTTTTTTTCCACCAGAACTTTTTCAAAATTGCCTTATTAAAGCATAAAATCTGCACAAGTTTCTATTTCTAGCTCTCTACAAGCTATCATGACTTAGTTGCATTCTCTCAGATTTCCATCATTCTCTAGTTCTGTGAGTCAAAATTAGGTTTTGAAAGACAGTTTTTCTCATTATTTCATATTCTACTGCCAACAGGGCAAATCAATAATTTATTTTATTCTCTTCTTCATAGAATCACTAAATTCATGTGTATGAAAAGTATTCTAGGGTATCACCTTTGTTTCTCTCTCTGCTCTTCAATTAAATATCCTCAAATTTTCCAGAGGTTGTGTGAAGTTACATGCAAATGTACATTTTCCTTGATGTTCAGTGTTATTTTACACCTCTTCAACAGGTGTTTCTCTGGAATAATTTATCCTTCTATTCTTAGTCCCTTTGTGAGTCCTGTTACAACAAGACTTGATGAGTACCTAATATGAGGTCACATTTATTTTCTTATATTAAAATCTCACAGGATTTTTCTTAGTTTATTCCCTGTGCTATGACCTTTTGATAACCGAGGCCACAAATGTCCTGGATACATCCCCTTTCCTAGCATTTTCTACTGTATAATAATAGGCAACTTGCCAACTGCTAGTCTTCTGTTTTATGTAATAACCTCCATCATATCCAGTATTAGAATTTTACTTATATGTTTCTATTTCCTTCAACATTTTCCAAATAAAATCTTGATCTGATCATTAAATTACTGGGTGGATAATTTCTTTCAGTTTCTGGGAGATGAAGCACAGAAACCTACCATTCAAAGGATCTTAAGTCATTGTCCAGAAAAATTTAAATTCTTTTCTAAATCACATTGTCTGGTATTCAGTTACCATTTTTTATTTGTTGCTCTTCCCAAGTACCAATCCTCAATTAAAATGAAAGATAAAATTATGATTTGGTCAAGATGTAATTATCATCCACCATAACAATATCAATATGGGAACTAAATTCTTCCTTAAATTCCCTTTTAAATGAATTTTCCTTAGGTCTCCAATGACTCAACAGATAATAAAAATCTGTGGGTACATATGCTGATTCATACCATCTCTAAAACATGTTATCATTCTCAAAATAAATTCTACACCATTAAAAATCTGTGGAGCCCAGGGCACATACCTAGGTTGCAGGTTTGATCCCCAGCCCTGGTTGGGGCATGTGCAAGAGGCAACCAATTGATATTTCCCTCTCTCAAAAAAAATAAAATAAAAATTATGGAAATATTTTCCACTTTTGAAGATTTTCACAAGGGTACCATAGTGATAGTAAATTCGTGGGTTCTTGCCAAATCCTAAAGAGGCACATGCAAAAATAATAGAGAAGAAGAGAAGGGGCAAAACAAAGGGATGTCTATTGTCTGTGTGTCTAATAAAAATAATTACATATAAAGCATACTGCCTTCAGTCTAATACAAACTTTTAATTATTAAGGTTGAAATAAAAGTCAAGTTCCTATAGTTTAAAATACCAGGATAGTTAGGGTAAATCAGGAAAAATTATGAAATTTAATGATTATTAATATAGAGCTTAGAAAGTTGAAAGATACTGGTTATATCCTTAATAATCAATGAATTATAAAAAAAGAAGTTTTTAAAATGCTTAATAACCCAAAGGAAAAGAATTATCTAGAAAAAAACTTTAGCCTAAAAGGTTACTTCTATGAGTCACTGTCACCTAAAATAACTTAGTAATATTTGATAAAATTTCACATTTAATCAATCTGAAAACACCCACATTTAAAATTGATTGCTTAAATGACTTCTTGTTTTATTCATTTATTCTAACATTTATTGAATGATTCCTATATACCATACTCTGTACCAAGCTTTATATGAAGACTAAGTTCTAGCTAGAAAATTAAACAAGAAAAACAAACAGCAGAGACAACATCATGGTTAAATGAAAAAAAAAAAAATATTTCTTATAATTCTTTTCATAAATTACAACCTCCTTAAAAAAGATATGTAAATTTCCCTCTACAAAGACTGCTAAACTTGAGGTCCACAATTCTTCTCTAACATTTATCTATTGTGTTTTATAGTTTCACATTATGGCAATGCTTTTCTAAAATCAAAGTGATTTTAAATTGTTTTTTTAAAAAAGGGTGATATAAAACTGTAAGGAAGATTATTTTCTATATTCTAATAATGAGGGCAGGTAGTACTATTTTTAAAAACGTTAAAAAGTTTTTATATTTAAAAATGTAAATATTGAGCAGAGTTTTTCAAATGACTGAAAAATGGAGCATTAGAAAAACAAAAGATGTGTGTTATAGAAATAAAAATCCCAAGCATTTTATTAACATGAAAGCCTAAAAGCAATCTAAATCATACACCTCCTCATGCCAGAAAGGCACTACCATGATTCTCAAAATGTATCTAAAAAAGGTAGGTCTGTAGATGGAGGTTAAAAAATAACTTGGGAGTATTTTGATCACTTACTCAGGCCTTTTGATCCCATGTCGTCAGGGATCTCCTGTAGAGAGTAGTTCCCAGAGAGCAAGCAATAAAAAGATAATCAAAGAAAATAGTTGTCAGTAATGCATAAAATTGGTGCTACAATAAGAGACAGTTCCAAGACCATTACAGGTGCATATCTTATAGAGCATTTTTGTAGATTTCTGAAAGCTTGAAATAAGCTAGCAGTTAAATGTAATCTACTAAAAGAATGTAAGTTCTATCTTAGAGCAGCAAAGTTTGAGACTATTACTTGCTATTTTAAAAGTAAAATCCAGGCTGTCTACATATGAAGAAGAAATAGGATAAAATGGAATAATTTCAGAAGATCTATTTGTCAAAGATTGGCAATACCATACTTTGAAGTCACTAAGTAGCTTCCCAGGTATCCATGTTTTTCCTCTAAAACATTCTTTGAGAGTATATTATTTATTGTAAGAATCCTTACATCAAATAATACTATGTTAAATGTACAGCTTAAAAATACTATTTACTTTAAATTAAGAATTCCTAAGGTACCAGAAAAGTTAAGATTGGTATACAAATTAATTTATGCCTGTTAAATTGGCCCTGGTTAAGACAATTAGTAACCTGTTGCAGCTCTTGAAACTGTCTCCATGGTAACAACCAACTGCAGGGCAGTAGGTCCCTCTACATTTATTTTCAGTTGACCACCGGATCCACATACTTACGGTCAGCATCACTTGTTTCCTGCTCACTCTGGTCCTTGTTCTTGTAGAAGGGGAATTTTCGGGAAAAGAGGTTCTTTTTACGCTTGTCATTGAATGACTGCTGAAGAAGAGAAGGAGGGGCAAAACAAAGGGATGTCTACTGTCTGTGTGTACAAAGGCCCAGCCAGCCTAGCAGCTCTGTGGAAGCTGACTCTTGTGACCACAGTGTGCAGTTTATATATGAATTTTACTTAATTCACATATAAAGTGAATTTCTAATTTTGTATTAACTCCTCTAATTCTAATGTTTTATAACAGAAAATATTGAAAAATTTAAAGAGTGTAATTCAGTAATAGCTAAAAATAAGGAATATATGCTACTTGATAAAATTGAAAAGAGTAAATCAGGTTAGGTACTACTATGGTACAGACCAAGCTAACATCTATTCATATCAATAAATATTTTTCTAGATTGCCAGGAGCTAGATGTTCTATAGCAAAAGTTATTTTAAAGGATTCCTCTAGCTGTTCAAATATTTTTTATGCATTAGGTAATAACCTTCAATTTCCTTTTGCTTAAGCACATTTCCCCTCCCTTTCCTTCCCTTTCCCTTTTCCTTTTCCTTTTCTCTCCTTTCCTTTCCTTCTTCCCTTCCCTTCTTCCCTTCCCTTCTCCCCTTCCCCTTCCCCTTCCCTCCTTCCCTCCCTCCCTCCTTCCTTCCTTCCTTCCTTCCTTCCTTCCTTCCTTCCTTCCTTCCTTCCTTCCTTCCTTCCTTCCTTCCTTCCTTCCTTCCTTCCTTTCCTTCCTTCCTTTCCTTCCTTCCTTCCTTCCGTGTGGCTCCAACAAACTAACAAAGACCTCTATTTGAAAAGAAAACCCGAACAATTGAGAAATTGCCAGTGTTGAATATTTAAAAAATAGTTCTATCATCTATCTATCTATCTATCTATCTATCCATCCATTCTTTTTTTTTTATATATTTTATTGATTTTTTTACAGAGAGGAAGGGAGAGAGATAGAGAGTTGGAAACATCGATGAGAGAGAAACATCGATCAGCTGCCTCCTGCACATCTCCTACTGGGGATGTGCCCGCAACCCAGGTACATGCCCCTGACCGGAATCGAACCCGGGACCTCTCAGTCCGCAGGCCGACGCTCTATCCACTGAGCCAAACCGGTTTCGGCAATATCCATCCATTCTTGAAGAGAAAAAAGATAACCAAATGCTTTTGGCATGAGTCAGAAAATAGGAAGAACACTAAGAGGGCTCTATCAAGGCCAAAGAGTCCAGCAAAAGACTTATCAATGCTATCTAACCAAGGAAGAAGAGTTAGGATTGTTTTAGCCACCATGAGTGCTATCATAACTGATTCCTTTGTCTTTAAGCTTTACTATACATATCTATTTTTAAAAGTATATACAGATAATATAGAACCAGATTCGATTCACCAGCACCAGCAGTCTTGAATAGAGAATAAATAGTTTGGTGCCAGTAAGAGCCAAATAGACAATTGAGATTTGAATAGTTTATACATAATTGCTATAAGGAAGATGTTCCTTATTGCACAGATATTGAAAATTTTTTTTCCATTCTTGAATGTCCCATTTGTGCATTCATAGATTAAAAAAATTATATTTTTATTGATTTCAGAGAGGAAGGGAGAGGGAGAGAGAGAGAAAGAAACATCAATGATGATAGAGAATCATCAATCGGTTGCTTCCTTCACACCCTCTACTGGGGATTGAGCTAGCAATCCTGGCATGTGCCCTGACCGGGAATCAAACCAGGACCTCCTGTCCTGGTTTATGTGTCAATCCTCAATCACTGAGTCACACCAGCTGGGCTGTGCATTCAAAGATTTAAAAACAACAACCATGCAGCACAAGGAAAGATGAGCCTATTAAAGAGGAATAGTTTATTTTGTAATTTCTGTCATAGGCACACATGTCTTGAAGAAAATGACCTTACATACAATTGACACTCGAAATTATTATTATACTTTTTGAGGTGGGCAATATTAAGAATAAAAATTTTGTTCTGATTTTTTCCTGAGTTTATTCACATTAAAAGATGCTTTCATTATTTCAAAGTGTATTGATACCAGGCAGTATGTTTTCAGCATGCCCATATTTTTAAGCATAAAAAGCCAGGTGATTATGGCTCTGAAATAGATTAAAGTGGCTTTTAGCTCAAATTCCATTACTTCAAAGACTTCATTTTGATAAGAATCTTTACAAAAACAAGGTTAAACTTTCATTTTTACCTTTTCATATCAATAATTCAGTATTAATAAGTTCATAGTTCACAGTCAAGCAGATTGTCTTGATTTCAATCTTAAAATTTGAAGGCTCTAATACCTCTAAGTGGAAGTTGAAAATTAAGTTGAGTAAAAAATAATTGAAGAACTCTGGGCTTATAATTATTTGATAAACTGTCAAGTAGCATTATTTAAATAAAAATCTTTGAATCCAAATTTTAGAAAAGAGAACGAGAGGAAAACAAGTTTCAATAGAGAAAGATTTATGGTAATGTAATATCAGGGAAGGACTAAATCTTTTTGTTCATGACAATCATTGCTTTTGAATTTAGTAATCATTTTTATATCTGATAAAACTAATTTTTATATCTGATAAAACTAATCCTCCTACTGCATCTATAGTGGTCAGAGTCAGTTTCACAGCAAACAACCGAAAGAAACATGAAGTTTAAAATGTTTTGATTTTTGATATCTTTGCTGTTAGCCAGAATGAGATATCATAAAGATATCATAATATGGGACAGAAAGAAATGCATGTTAGTTAAGAAATGGATTAATTGTATTGCATTTAACATCCTCCAGGTGAAAAATATATTAAAGTAAAAATAGCACAAGCAAACAACAGAAAAATGTGAAGGGAAAACACAAAGCTAGAGAAACCATACTACTTCCAGTTTCTCTATATTTCCTATACAAAATACTGTCTAATTACTTATTATTATTATTAATGCTACATTGCAAGAGAGACAGAGTGTAATAAATATTAGAACTGAAAAATATCACAAATTCATGATTCATATATTAAATATCTAAATATATTATCTCCATATAGTATTTCAAAATAGTTCAATGAATGTTAAAAATATTAATGAGAAACTGAAATGTTATAAGTCTGTAGTGGAAATAAAAGTCCATAAACCATGTAAGGAAAGAAAAAGAAGAATGGGAAATGGTGTTACAGAAAGAAATGCAGTTCTGTATCAATGGCAAGCGTATTTTTACCCCACTCAGTATCATGCATACTTTTGGTGCTGTGTTAGAACACAGTGACTGTGCATAAAGTTGGTTACAGTCAACAAACAAGACTAAGATTTAAATATGTCGTTAATTCAGTTAACTTCTTACAGTATAAAAGAAAAGTTACAACATGCAACCTCTTTTTAAATACATTGACAGTGTGTTTTACTAAATTATTTTAAAAAACATATATAAAATAAGCACAAAAAACACTGTATAGATTTCAAATCCTGAGCATTTACTTGAAATTTTTTTCCTCCAAAAAATTCTATCTTAAATATTGCCTCAGGTCACACTATATAATTTTGTATTTTCTGAAAACTACAAGTTAATTTTAATGGAATTTATCATTCCTAAAATAATTGAATACATTATACAACTTACTCAGATTTAATTTCTTTAGTCAAGGATCATATTTCTTTTAAATTAGAAGCTTTAGGTTTGAGTGCTTAGTTATATCAGAGATGTACAGAAAATAGGTTTAATTTATTTGCTGAATTTTACATTCCTTTGAAATATGATCACAAGATGTATAGAATTTTAGCTTTAGATTAAAAAACCCTACAAAACAGAAAACATTGCTACAAATAGTATTTTCAATACATTTTGAAATTCAGCTCTTTCATCAGCCTTTTTACTAAAATATTCTATTGCAGTAATTATAAACAGTACAGGACAAAGCCCGTAAGATCTTTTTCATCCATTGATAGCCATTTGAAGCAACACTTAAATAAAAACAAAAACACGTCTAAAATATGTATAAAAGAACTTTGATATATTTTTTGACCATTTACAAACTCCTCCTCTTGACTGTCTCTTTATTTTTTCAAACTAAAAATTCATATTGACTCAAACATCTAAACATGGATTTTCCTAATAAATACTAGGTATAGAGAGAAGAACAAGAAAATTTCCTTGAATTTACTCAAAATCCCCCCAAAAACAGACATTATGATTTCATTAATAATTTTTTGGAGGCCTATTAATAATTTTTCAGATTTATTAACTATCATGATTAATTTTGGTAACACAAGTTTCTAAGTGAACATGTGAATGAAGACTAAATTAATTTCACTTGTAAAAATAACCTTGACCAAAAGTATGTTGTTAAGAAAAAATCAAATCACAGTTTTAATTTGAAAAGGTCTGTGAAATGGGTGCTTTAATTTAATTCAATATCTACTATTGTAAAGCAACATTGCCAGAGTTGTTGATAGTAATTTTCATGGCAAAATCCTCACTTTAATAATGTAGCTCAAATAAGAATGATAAAAAGGCCTATTACCCTCAACTATTAATTTCTAGAAATAAGAGATTGCATATACTCACCCCTTTGTCTCCTCTTGTTTTAGAATTGAATTTCACTGTTTTTAATCGGGCTCGTTCTTTCTTCTCAACCCTGTCGAAGTAGCCAATATTATTTTTTAGGTAGACCAAATACATCTAAGGTTCTAACTACAATTCATCAGAACTGATACCTCAATACAGGGCATCTTTATATTCTAAAACCTTAGGAAGCCATCTAGGTTTGCATCCCAAAATTAATTAGAATGTCTAAAAAATAAAATACAAGACTTATTTTATTATTTAAAAAATATTTGTGAAGTATCAAAATACAGTATATATATATGTGTGTGTGTGTATATATATATATATTTATATATATATGTATGTATATATGCGCACTCAATTCCATTAATTATACTGAAGACAAGACTTCAAAGTTTAGCAATTTTCCAGGTTTTATCCTTTTTTCTTTTTGTTTAAACATTAGCTTAGCATGAAACACATATGCTAAAAATTAAGCATGTGAAGAGGAGGGGAATGAGGTGGACTGGACATAATTAACCAAAGAACATATATACACAGCCCATGGACACAGACTATAATGTGATGAAGACCTGAGTAGAGGAAGGGCAAAAGGGAGGAAAATAGGGGACAGCATGAAAAAGAGAAAGCAAATGGGGCAAAATGTCAATAATTGATGAAAGTAGGTGAAGGATATGTGGGTGTTCCTTGTACTATTCTTGCATTTCTCTTGTGCTTATTTCTCTGTAGCTCTGAAAATTTTAAAAATAAGGTGAGAAATAGAAAAACTAAGTTTAACTCCAATGACATTTTTGTGTAAATACATAAATTAACCAAGTATAGTGTACAAAAACAGTTTTGAAGTATCTCTGGAAGGATATATAAGAAATAGTAACCTTAGCTATTCTTATGAAAGTGAAATGGCCGCCTGGGGTTAAGAGGGAGTTGGTATAGCTTTTAGACCTTTTGAATTTTGTACCTTGTTAAAGTGTTACCTATTCAAAAGAAGCAAGCAAACAAAAATATAACAAATGTTTTAAGTAGATTGTAATACCAATATGCATTTTGCAAAATTTCATGTAAATTAACCTTTTATAAATCCTTGATATCAACACAGCAATTACGTTTGTATATAGCAGAAAAACTTACCAAAACAGTCTATGAATAAATGCATTTTCTATATTTTTTCTATATTATGCAATATAGTTTTTACTGTGGGATAGTAAAAGAACCTTAGTAGTCACAGATTTTTAAAAAAATGCTCATCCGAGGATGTTTTTATTAATTTTTAGAGAGAGAGGAGGAGGAGAGAGAGAGAGAGAGAGAGAGAGAGAGAGAGAGAGAGAGAGATTGGTTGCTTTGTACCAATGCTCCAATCAACTGAACACCTGGCCAAAGCAGCAGTCATAGATTTAAAACTTATGTTTTTTACTATTCCAGAGCAATCCTGAGGATCCGTGACATGAATAATAAATTTATAATTTTTGTCTCGACACTTACTGAGGGCACTGCAAACTAACATTTAGTGAGTGAACATTTACAAGTCAAAATGGCTTTGTCTTCTAATCATTATCTTGTTTACTCAATAGTTGAAGGACTTAAATTTTGTTTATTTGTAAATACTGTTCCTGAAAGAAAGCTATTTGTAGAGATCTCAAGATATGTCTTATATCGCTTTTGGCTTTAAAAATAAGCCTTATAGAATTTTTATACAAAATGAAAAAAAATCTCTTTCCATCAGTCAGCTGTATTACTAACTTCTTTCAGTAAAGCCTTATAAGATATGAAGAGCCAAGGGATAAAACAATTTTTCTGAATTCTGACCTTAATATATAAGATGTGAGGTTACTTATTGACCTAATAAGGCACAGAGTAAGCATTTCTGAATTTAAAGGAGACTATTCTATTTCACGTAAAAAATTACGCTCAGGGCTACACTGCTAAAAGAGGAGTTGCTACCAAATATAAGATCTAACTAAATAGTTGGATCTTGCTAACTATATAGCCAACAACAGTCATAAATCCTGAAACTATAACTACATATCTCTGTAATATTTTAATATTTCTACTCTTCAACGTCTACACACACACACACACACACACACACACACACACACACACACACCCCACACATAGAAGTCTAAAATAGGTATATGATTTGGCATATTTATCAATTATAGAGACTCAACAAAATAAGTATAAACCCAACTTATTAATAAGAAAAATACAAGTTGTTACATCATAAGCCTGACCTGAAGTGAATGAACTATCCTATCTAATAAAAAACAAACATGCAAATTGACCGCACCTTTGCCACACCCAAGCCACGCCCACCAACCAATCAGAGCAACTATATGCAAATTAACCCAACCAAGAAGGCTGCCGGCGGTCATGGAGCTGGAGCAAGCAGGAGGCTTGGTTGCCCCCATGATGGAGGAAGCCAAGCTTCCCGCCTGCCCTGGCCTCTGCTGAAGGAGTGGCTGGGGGCCTGGGTCGCTGGGAGCAGGGCGGGAACTAAGCAGCTGGGAGAGGGGTGCCGGGCCACTGCTGGGAGCAGGAACTAAGCAGCCAGGAGAGGGGTGCTGGGCCACTGCTGGGAGCAGGGCGGAAACTATGCAGCCAGGAGAGGGGAGCCGGGCCACTGGGAGCGGGGCGGGAATTTCCCGGGGAGGGCGTCAGGTGTCCGGGAGCAGGGCGGGAACTTCTGCCATGTCGCCATAGCAATGCGGCAGAAGTTCCCGCCCCGTAGCTGCTTGCTCATTCACTTACTCGCTCATTCATTCACTCATTCACTTACTCAATATTCACTCACTCAGCAAACCCTCTCTGGTCCCTGGCACCAGGCCAGACACTGAACGTGAAGAGGGTAAGACAGAGCTATGTCCTCAAGATGTTAGTAATTCAGTAGGGCGAAGCAGGCACATGAACGAGGCAGTTGTACGCACAGATGCACTGTACTGTGTTTGGTGAGGGCTGTAACTAACTCCGACTTTGTTCTCTTGATAAAATGGGGCCTCGGGAGCCAGGCCACCCCAAGCCTGTAGGCCTGTGCCTAGGCCGGGAGCAGCCGGGGTCCCGGAACATGACAGAGGGTGCAGGTCGGGCTGAGGGGTCTGACCCCACTCTTCACCCCCCCACCCTTGAGCACGATTTCCGTGCATGGGCTACTAGTCCTATAAGAAGAAAACTGGCAAATGAACCATCCCTCTGCTAAG
>NW_005871062.1:248426-250667 GCF_000147115.1 Myotis lucifugus
GCTGGGAGCTTGGGTCGCGGGGGTGGGGGGGGTGTGTGGCCTAGCCTGAAAATGGCCATCAGCCCCTCACCCAGGGTGTCCAGGCACCCCAGCGGACTCCCCCACACTGAAGGGGCTGTGGGCAGCCAGAAAACGGCCCTCAGCCTCTCACCCAGGCTGGCCACATCCCCATGGGGTGAGGGTCCCCGCTGGGGGGCTTGGCCAGGCACCCCAGTGGGGATCCCCACCCTAAAGGGGGTGTGGCCAGCCTGAAAACAGTCCTCAGCCCCTCACCCAGGCTGGCCAGGCACCCCAGCGGGACCTCCACCCTGATCTGGGACACCCTTCAGCACAAACCAGCCGGCCCCCACCCGTGCACCAGGCCTCTATCCTATATAATAAAAGGGTAATCTGCAAACTGACCCTAACAGCAGAACGACTGAGAATGACTGGTCACTATGACCACACTGACCACCAAGGGGCAGACGCTCAATGCAGGAGCTGCCCCCTGGTGGTCAGTGCGCTCCCACAGGGAGAGCTCTGCTTAGTCACAAGCCAGGCTGATGGCTGCCAGCACAGCGGAGGTGGCAGGAGCCTCTCCCGCCTCCTCAGCAGCACTAAGGATGTCCAACTGCAGCTTAGTCCTACTCCCCGCTGGCAAGTGGACACCCTCCGAGGGCTGCCGGGCTGCCAGAGGGATGTCTGACTGCCAGCTTAGACCCAATCCCCTGGGGAGCGGGCCTAAGTCAGCAGGTGGACATCCCCCAAGGGGTCCCAGACTGCGAGAGGGCACAGGCTGGGCTGAGGGACCCCCCCGAGTGCACAAATTTTTGTGCACCGGGCCTCTAATCTATATATATAAAGAGCCAGCAACCGTAACGCCGTAACTACCATAACGACTGGTCACTATGACGCCCACTGTGGCGAGTGAACTGGCCCGATCAGGGTACATTAGGTTTTCTTTTTTTCCACATTGACCCAAGAGCTTCTCTTTATGGTTTGATGAGGCCTGATCCCCTGGCCAGCATTGCAGCTTTACTTTATTCCTCTGGTTCAAAACCTGCTTTTTTTTTCATTCTTCCCCAGTTACTATTCTCAAAAAGTAGCCTATATAATAAAGAGGTAATATGCAAATCGTCCATCACTCCCTCACCCCAAGATGGCCGCCCCATGGGTCACAAGGTGGCGCCACAAGATGGCCAGCAGGGGAGGGCAGTTGGGGGCGACCAGGCCGGCTGGGGAGGGCAGTTTGGGGGGACCAGGCCTGCAGGGGAGGGCAGCTGGAGTCGACCACGCCTACAGGGGAGGGCAGCTGGAGTCGACCAAGCCTAAAGGGGAGGGCAGTTAGGGGTGACCCGGCCTGCAGGGGAGGGCAGTTAAGGGGGGCCAGGCCTGCAGGGGAGGGCAGTTGGGGGTGACTGGGCCGGCAGGGGAGGGCAGTTAGGGGTGATCAGGCCTGCAGGGGAGGGCAGTTGGGGGCGACCAGGCCGCAGGGTAGGGCAATTAGGGGCGATCAGGCTGGCAGAGGAGGGCAGTTAGGGGCAATTGGACTGGCAGGGGAGGGCAGTTGGGGGGCGATCAGGCTGGCAGGGGAGCAGTTAGGTGTCGATCAGGCTGGCAGGGGAGTGGTTAGGGGGTGATCAGGCTGGCAGGCAGAAGCAGTTAGGGGCAATCAGGCAGGCAGGCAGGTGAGCGGTTGGGAGCCAGCAGTCCCGGATTGTGAGAGGGATGTCCGACTGCCGGTATAGACCCGATCTCACAGGGATTGGGCCTAAACCGGCAGTTGGACATCCCCTGAGGGGTCCCAGATTGGAGGGTGCAGGCTGGCTGAGGGCCCCCCCCCCCCAGTGGTATGAATTTCGGTGCACCGGGCCTCTACTCCTTTAGTAAGTACTGCCCAGTACTGGACTCTCCCACCCTGATCAAGGGCGGGGCTGGCTGGCAAACGCCCCAACCACTTTCCCCTGGCCAGCCCCACCCCCGATCAGCCCGCCCCACCATGATAGGCCCGCAACCCCTCCCCCGAGCTGGCCCTGCCCCTGATTGCCACCCCTACCCCAATAGGGGGCAGGGGTGGCTGGCCAACCACCCATGAACCTACCCCCAGGGTGCTGGTCACCGATTGAGCACCCCCACCCCATCTGGGGGTGGGGCCGGCCAGCCACTTCCCCCTTCCCATGGGCGGGCACGCGTCCCTATACGCACTCAACCCCATACGGGGTCGGGGTCCACCAGCAATTGACTGCAGCCCCTCTACCCAGC
>NW_005871062.1:250767-264946 GCF_000147115.1 Myotis lucifugus
CTCTGCCCAGCTGGCCTGGCCCTGATGGGCCCCGATCAGGGTGGGCTGGCCAACCAACCTCCTGTCATCTCCTCCTCCTGACAGGCCCTGCCCCGATCCACCCTGATTGGGGCTGGGCTGGCCGGACCCCACCCATGCACGAATTCATGCACTGGGCCTCTAGTCTATAATAAATATTAATGTCACATCATTAATTTTTACTGGCTATCTTAAAACTTAAAAAAGAACTTTTAGGCAAAGATTTGGATGAATTGGATCTCATAAGTAACTACTTTAGGGGAATTATGAACTGCTATTTAATACCTTTCCTACAAAAGAAGAGACATTTCATAGATCTTAGAGGAGGTTGTCTAAGGTGGAATCATTCTTTCCAAGACAATCTGCACTTAACCATTTTTGCCACTAGCTATAAGTATCCACCAAAAAAATATTATCATAAATGGTTAAATGCAAAGAGGAAAGGCATGATTGCATGAATACTTCTAAATTAAGCAAGAAGAGATGTGAAACATATCACCAGATATTTCTAAACATTTTGCATTTATTTACAAGGATTTCATTTTTTTACGTCTAAAACAATCAGAAGCCCTGAAAATTTAGGTTTAACAGTACCTTAATGGGAAAACTATAGAGGCTTTTAATTCTCTTTCCCTCCACTGGCATAGATACATGGCATAGTGTCTTAAAAAATACTTTGTTTTTTAGCAACTAGTAGGAGCTTTAGAAAAATTTCTGTTTGGGGGCATCATATTCTCTAGTTATGTTATTGGTTACAATATAGGTAAATAAAATGGTTGTAAAACACAATATGGAAAACCAAGCATAAAATCACCTCAAAAAATAAATTTAAAAGAACAGCATTTATTTGTTTATGTTGCCCAACTTGCAAGGGATAAGACTGTAATGGACTTATATTTACCTGCGTTTACTGGGAATCACCCCAACTTCATCACTCTCACCATCTGGTGTAACCTGTCTGGCTTGCCACCATTCATCATCAGAAGCATTAATAACATGGAGGATATCTCCAAATTTGAAGTTCAATCCTTGACTGGGAAGGCCACTGTCTTTAGTTTTGTCATAATCAAAAAGGGCTCTAGGGTAAGAAGAAAAAGTTCACAATTACTTGTTATAATGATGTTATTAATAGTAAATAAACATAGGATTCTGAAAATGTTTATAATTTGTGTAATAAACAATATATCATCGCAGGCAAAATAATGCCAACCTCAATTTTGTACTATATATATAAGATGAGGCAAAAAAGAAAAAAAAAAGAAAAATTAACTTGTTATGGCAATAGTTTGTTATTGGGTATAACTCTCGTATTTCTTTCAGTGTTGTATAAGAAATTTAAAAAATACCTTTAGTACAATCCAATGGCAACCTATATTTAATTCTAAAATGAAGACAAATCTAGAGAGTTTTTTACAATTAATAAACAAAAGTAAATATTAAGAGATACTCTTTTCTTCTCTTTATTTTGACTGGACATACTTGGGAAAACAAATTCTCTGATAGATTTGACTCATTTATTGTGAACTGTAAGACTAGATCAACAGATTAATTATTTTGCCAGTTAATTATTCCTTTCATTTGTTCATAAAATTAGAGTTAACAGGGTTTTCAGAATCAGTAACAATTTTGAAAAATATCTACAGATGGTTAATAGCTACCAAATATTTGGGAAAAATAATGTATTAATTTAATATAGTAACTGGAAATGTTAAGAGTATTTTTAGTTTCATAAAAAGAAAATACTGTGTCCTATGACTTGATTAATTAATGTACAATATTTAACCCTTTTCAGTCCAACGTCCAGGCTGACTCGACAGACCAGGTGCTAGGAGCAGGTCCAACATGGAGCTGAGGTCGACACCGCAAACCGCTGCGATTATATGCGTTGTCAGTAAGGTGCTGGGTTGCATGTGGGGAAATGTTTCAAAAGATACCACACTATGAAATGTTTTAAAGAATAAACTCTTTGATTGAACATACTTAATAATATAACCAGTGAATTTTTGGTTTAAACTTTAAAATAAGAACATTAGAAAGTTCAACATTCAATCCCGTCAATTAATTTGGACCAGACTGTTTGAATTCCAAAAATAAAATTGGACCGCAAAAGGTTAAAATAATGAAATTCTTAGAAAAGGATCCCAGCAATTACATTTATAATACAATTTATTCTTTCTTTTGTTCTAATATGACAACTGAAAATTAGGACACAAATCATATTCCATTTCATACAACCCAACTTTTAAGAACCTATCTCTTCAAGTAAAACTGAAGAGGGTGGAATTATTTGATGACTAAATGTATTAAATAGCTAATGGTTTTCAAATGTGTTCTTTCAAGTCTTTTCAGGGAAGTAGGTGTGAGGGAAGTAGGTGGGAACCAAAAGTGGGAAGGCTTAAACATATATTAAAGCATTTATAATATATTTCTGAAGAAAAGAATTCTATAGCGGAAAAAATAAAGATTACAAATGATATAAATGCTAAGTCATTATTCCAATCAATAAATTCTGAACTCTAAGGAACTATCTTTCTACTAAAAAATATAGCTGACCTCAAATAATACAAAAGTTAGATACAGTCACTCATTTATTAAATATTTATTTAAAAAGGTAATGGAGTAGATATGGCAAAGATAAAGATGACAAAGATGATGAGGATACAAATAAACATAATATAAAACAGAAAATAAAGTACACAAGAAAAGGAAAATAAAGTACATTAAGAGGTAGAACAAATGCCAGAAGACATTCAGAAAAGGGAAAATACTACTTTGGAACATTTTTATTATCATAAATTAATCTTTTGAATTACGAAAGTAATATAACAATATTATTAATGAGCAATGGAGAAAAGAAATCACCCCCAACCTCTCTTCCCTAATTTGTACTCAAGCTTTGTCTTTTAATATATTTGATTCATAAAACGGAACCCATGGAATATCTATGTGAGTTATTGATCATTGGAGTATAATAAACATCTGTTAATCTACTATCCAACAAAAGACTATAAACAAAACCATTAGCAGTAACTCATGTTCACCAATGTATTTTTTCCTCTTGATCCTGATTCCCGCAGATTAAGAGTAAAGTACTCTTAGAAGGTAACCACCATTTTGAATATAGTGTTTATTAGTTCCTTAACCCTCACCTTTTTTTAAAATTTGGTTTTATCACATGTATGTAAATGACTATGTAATTATGTATGGGTTTACTTGTTCCAGAGCTTCACAAATGGTATCATATTGTATGTTGCCTTTTGTACTTGGATTTTTTACTTAAAAAAATGTTTTAATTGATTTTTAGAGAAAGGAAGGGAGAGGGATAGAGAGAGTGAAACATCGATGAGAGAGAAACATCGATCAGCTGCCTCCTGCACGCCCCCTACTGGGGATTGAGCCTGCAACCTGGGCATGTGCCCAACCAGGAATCGAACCAGTGACCTCCTGGTTCATGGCATGATGCGTAACCACTGAGCACACCAGCCAGGCTATTTTTTACTTTTGAAATTAAAAATATTACTAAAAAGAATCATATGACTTCTGGTTAACTATGGCAGACAGGCTATATGTGCCTATTTCCTCACTAAAGTGACCAAAAAACAAACCAACAAAATAGACAAATACAAGAGAAACAACAAGAAAAGAGTGTTTAACACAGTGATGGCGAACCTTTTGAGCTCAGCGTGTCAGCATTTTGAAAAACCCTAACTTAACTCTGTCACATACAGAAATTTTTTGATATTTGCAGCCATAGTAAAACAAAGACTTACATTTTTGATATTTATTTTATATATTTAAATGCCATTTAACAAAGAAAAATCAACCAAAAATATGAGTTCGTGTGTCACCTCTGACACGCGTGTCAGAGGTTCGCCATCATTGGTTTAACACCTTTTGCGATGACGGTAACTTAACCTAGCAAAGTGAAGGAAACTCCAAATGGAGTGCCTGAAGAGAGGGATATTGAAGTAAGATTTATTCCACAAGATCCTAGAAATGCTTAGGAATTAGAGATGTACAGTTCTAGGTAGGCAGAGATAAGTTACAATAATGAAAACAGAAGAACTGTTGAAAACACTGTATATAGCACTTAGACCCTCCGGGTCCCTTTTTCTGTTCTCAAAGCCATAGAAGGCAAGATGTTTAGTTTCCAGAGAAATTCAATTCCAAAAGCTCTGTACTTTAGAATGTGGTAGGAAGGTGGAAGATGTTGGGCGGAAAACAAAGGGTTAATAAGAAATCTGCACACTGAAAACTGAAATCTAGCAACCTGTTTTATACTCCAGGCAAGAGATTAAAAATTCTTCTCTAGAGATATTTAATGACCCCAAAGGAAAGAATGACATGGAGAGGAAGAGGGCAAAGAAAAACTCAATAATCTTCCCGTTAAATCCACTAGCTTCATTCTCCATTCATAAGAATAGAAAACAAGAATCACTAAACATTTAAACATAGCCTCACATATTAAAAAAACTCACACAAAACTAAAGGAAAAAAAAATCCCGAGAAAACAAGAAAACTAGAAAAAATAGAATAGAAAGCCGAGAATTCAAGAAGCAGAAGAAAACACCCCAAATTCTCCATCAAGGAGAAGTCAAAATAAAGCCATTTTCAGACATGTTAAGACTCAAAAAATACCTCCCACACCTTTCTGTCAGGAATTTACTAGAGGATGTACTTGGCAAAATAGGTAAAAGTAAATTGAGAAAGAAGAAATTGTGGAATGTAGGAAACATACTGACACAGTACAGAGCTAAAGGGAATAGGATAATGGCAAAGGCAAGTCCCAGGTGAGAGCTATCCAGCAAGTCTATAGAACAAATAGTCCAGGTTGGAACAGAAAGATGGAAAAACTGAACTGATAAGAACGTATGTGGGACCATATGTTTCATCATGTAACAAACTCTAAGAGATTAGTAAGGACAAAGGAAGACACTTAATAGTAAGTGTAGGAAAAATTAGGCAAATCAAAATGAGACAACTATTAAGTCCAGGAAATATGAAGGGTTGCAGAAAAAAAGAAGTGTGGTCATAATAAACTGCTTGACTATGTAATGACAGGTATTAAATAGTCACAAGACTCTAAATGCTATTAATTTTATTAGAAGTGATAGGATTATGTTTGAGCAATAGGGAAAGAGATAGAATGAGTGGTTTGGTATGAGAAAGTTCTTGTCTACCAAGGCAGTAAGTATATACTGTCCAAACTTGGTAAATTAGAAAACAGCAGTATGTGCATATTATTTAAAAACTAGAGGTCCAGTGCACAAATTCGTGCATGGGTGGGGTCCGTCCAGCCCACCCCAATTGGGCCTGATCAGGGCCAGGCTGGCAGGGGGGGAGGGGCGGTGGGTGATTGGCCAGTGGGCGCCGCCCCAGATTGGGGTGAAGGGGCTGACTGGGGGTCAGGCTGGCCGTGCGGAGGGGCTGTGGGCTGGCTGGCCCTGCCCCCGAATATGCTGGAGGGGCTGATTGGGGGTCAGCGGCCAGGGGAGGGGCCATGGAAGGTTGGGCAAGCTGGCTCTGCCCCAACCGGTATGCAGGGGGGCTGATCAGGGGCAGGGCCAGCTGCAGGAGGGGCTGTGGGCGGTAGCCACCAGCTTTGCCCCTGATAGGAGTGGGGGGGCCGATTGGGGGCGGAGCTGGCTGGGGGAGGGGCTGCAGGAGGTTGGCCAGATGGCCCCACCCCCTATTTGGGTAGGGGGGCGATTAGAGGCGGGGCCGGCTGGGGTGAGGGGCTGCGGGCCAATCAGGGTGGGGTGGGCCAATCGGGGGAGGGGCTGGCTGGGGGTAAGGGCTGTGAGGGGGTTGGATAGCCAGCCCCACCCCTGATCAGGCCAGGTTCTCTGGCCGCAATGGGCGTCATAGCGACTGGTCCTTCTGGTCATTATGGTGTTCTGGTTGCTGGCTTTTTATATATATAGATTTGGAGGTAAAGGCAAGGGAATTTGTTAGGAAAACAGAGGATGACTGTTTTAGGGAATGAAATTCTAGGGATTGCTGGGAGGTTGCAGTTATTTTTCTTTTTCTTTTTTTTAAAAATATATTTTATTGATTTTTTTACAGAGAGGAAGGTAGAGGGATAGAGAGTTAGAAACATCGATGAGAGAGAAACATCAACCAGCTGCCTCCTGCACACTCCCTACTGGGGATGTGCCCACAACCAAGGTACATGCCCTTGACTGGAATCGAACCTGGGACCTTTCAGTCCACAGGCCGACGCTCTATCCACTGAGCCAAACCGGTTAGGGCAGTTGCAGTTATTTTTCATTATAAATCTGATATAATTAATAAAAATAAAGTATTCTCTAAAAGTAAAAATTAATAAAAAGTGAAGATGACTCATTAATGTACTTAAAACAAATATAACCTAATGTTTTGAATTTTATGTTTTTATTAAATCAGATATTAAAGGTAATACCTGTTAATTACATTAAACTTAGAAAATATAGATAAGCAAGAAAAAGAAAAAAGAATATAAACACAAATCTGTATTTTTACATTTTTTGTGGGTATCTACATATAAAATACTTTTAACAATTTTGGATCAGAAGAGTTTAATAAATACTGCTAGAATTAGTGGAAAGAGAGAACAATTTGATACATTTAGGAATTCCAGATCATTGGCAGGGTAGAAGGAATGAAAGGGGTAGGAATAGAACATGAGAAGAAAGTGAAAAAAGCTTTCTTTTATTATGTATCATAGAATAAAATTCTTTGAGACAATAAGTCATATCATATATAAACAAGTATAGAGTACATGCTTGTTTGTATTGATATATTTAAACATACCCAAACATATATAGGATACATGTATATTTTATGTCATATATCTCATTTCTCATCAGAAGAATAAAACATATTAGAAATAGGCTCCCCAATATAACCAAAAGAAATGAGAGAATAATTACACAGAATAATACAGACTACTTGTAGTAATTATCTAAAGTTAAAACAATTCCTATATAATAAAAGGCTAATATGAAAATTGACTGAATGGTAGAACTACTGGTCGCTATGATGCACACTGACCACCAGGGGGAAGACACTCAATGCAGGAGCTGCCCCCTGGTGGTCAGTGTGCTACCACAGGGGGAGCGCTGCTCAGCCAGAAGCCGGGCTCATGGCTGGCCAGCGCAGTGATGGTGGCAGGAGCCTTTCCTGCCTCTGCAGCAGCACTAAGGATGTCCGACTGCTGGCTTAGGTAGTATAATAAAGTACTAAGTAAAGGCTATACTAAAAAAGGATACAAAATACAAATAAACAGGATATCTATATTTGTCGTATTAGCCAAAGAAACGCAAAAGAACAATTTATGTACTAATGATATCAATATAATATTATTAGATTTATGCTGCCACATTAATCTTATGTTATAGAAAAATGATTTTCTCCCAAGTGTTTAAAAAATGCATGTAGAAATTTCCTGAATCTGTACTCTTTTGCTGGTATTATTCACATTTGAAGCTATTATTTATATATGCTCTCTCTTTTTTTTTAAATTAAATCTTTATTGTTCTGATTACATTTGTTCCTCTTTTATATATGCTCTCTTTGCTATTATAAAAATTGCCAAGGTAATTGTTACTCAAATGAAGAATATTTTATTATAAAAGAACATAGGTAAATATTAGTGTTGGATGATATGACACATCAAGCTACAATACTGATTCAGTAAAATAACCACCTTAAAATTTTTTTCGTCCATGTTTATTTTGTTTTTCTTTACTATTTTTATTCAAGGGGTTATATAAATATCACTAATTAAATTATAACAATATTCCAATTCTTGAAAGATCAGGAAATCAACCGTAAAAAAATTTTCCTTGGTTTGCAATTTATTTTTCTATAGCAAAACTAAGTCAGTAATAGTGAAAATCCTGAAAGAATTTACATTCATAAATAATTAAGACTTGCCATAATTAGAATTAAAAAAAAAAATTACCTGACATAGAGGGATCGCTTTTGGCTTGTTCGAAGAGAACCTGATCCTGAACTAATGCTACTATTCATCATTTGCTCCCGTAAGTCATGTATTTTGGCTTCAAAACGACTGTATTCTGATGAAAGAAAAAGAGAAATAAATTTAAATTTTATATTCTAAAAACTTAAGCCACTTAAAGTATTAAATATGTAACCTGACCTATAATTGGTTAAAGGTGGTTAGAACCTTAAGAGAGTAACAATTTGCCCATTATGCGTATTTCAAAAATTAATAATCTTCTAAATGTACCATAAATTAGTACTGGCTGAATTTGAATTTTCACATATGTTATTTCAAAGTTTATATCACATTTAATCAATTAAAAGACAATTTCCATGTATCAAATACCAGTATGAATCGTACATTACTAATTTAACTGTAAATTAAAAAAACTAAAAATTAGAACTTATTGTAATTTTTATACTTAAAAAAAGAAATCTATAATAATTTATACTAGATGCTTTGTTTACTGACTTTTTCTCTGTGAGGAAATCAGTTATTCTTATATTCTTAAATATAGAACTTGTGTAGGGTCAATTATATGGGGAAAATAGGCCTTAAAAACTGATAAATGAAGTTAGATCTACCTCAACTCATTTTATAATTTATAAATCTTCAAAATGCCAAAATAAGACACAAAAAACAATCTGAAGTAGAAAACATTTTTATTTAAGGTATTTTTAATATGATGGAAACCTTTTACTTTTTTTACTTGCAGAATTTCTGCCATCTGGAAAAAAATGAGAAACAGTTTTATTTTTAACTTAAAGGGTCCTATCTCTTTTATAGATTTCTTTCCATGTTATTGTAGTTTTTTTTTTTCTTCTTCTCTGCTCACATTTTGGTATAGTCAGCTAAAAAAGGCCATATGTTGATATTGGCTGTCATCTGGAATTTCATCTGGTGCTACTGGTTGGAACATCTCCATGTAGCTTCTTCATATGACTGCTTGGTTTTCTCAGAGGAAATAAATAGAATCAAGGTAACAAAAAAGCATTTTTGTGGAGGTTCTGATTAAGAGGCACAGTAGGTGGGCACTGCACTCACTCCTCAACATGACCACTTCAAAATTACAACTAAATTATAGAACAAGCAACTTGGATAACCATCTGAAGACTAGTTGAACAGAAGTCCTATAATTAAGAATATAAAGAAGCAGCCATGTAGAGATTGGCAGGAGGGGCGGAGAAATGAAGTGGGCTGGCTCTCACACCCACGTGTGGTGCTTGAGAATCTGGAGGGTTATCTTAGCTACAGAGGTTTCCCCTGAGGAATGAGGGGACTGGGCCCCATGCTTGGTCCCCCAGCCCAGAACACCAGTGTCAGGAAGAGGAGTCCACATAACATCTGTCTGTGATAATCAGTGGGAATTCCATCTGTTGGGATGAGACAGAATTGGTGCTGGGAACCCAGGCATCTTCTTAAAGGGCCAGTGCACAAACTCTCGCTCACAGGTACTCACCATGGGCTCGGCTCCAAAGAAGACAGAGGATGAAGAAGTCCACCAGAGACAAACAGGGAGAAACTGAGTTGTGTGGCTTCTGGGGGAGAGCTGGAGGGACTCCTGCCATTGTCCCTGTGTTGAGTCCTCCCACCACACAGCCAAATCTAAATCTACACTGGCTTAGTGAACTCCATTAGCTCCACCCTGATGACTCCCTGAGACCCTCTCCCCAACCCAACTTGTACATATTGAGGCTCTCTCAGAACCAACCAGCCTAGAATTGCGTTGCAGTCTTTCTTAAAAAACTTTGGAGAAATTCTGGTCAAGCTCAGGGAGGTGCCAGAGATGTACAGGGAGAAACTGAGTAGTGTGGCTTTAGGACAGTGATGGCGAACCTGTGACACGTGTGTCAGAGGTGACATGCGAACTCATTTTTTTGGTTGATTTTTCTTTGTTAAATGGCATTTAAATATATAAAATAAATATCAAAAACATAAATCTTTGTTTTACTATGGTTGCAAATATCAAAAAATTTCTATATGTGACACGGCACCAGAGTTAAGTTAGGGTTTTTCAAAATGCTGACACGCTGAGCTCAAAAGGTTCACCATCATTGCTTTAGGACAAGGCTGGAGGAACGGCTGCCATTGTCTCTGTGCTGAGCCCCATCCCGCATGGCCTAAGGGCATCGAATTTCCTGGGGTAAGCCCTCCCCCGACATGGCCAAATCTGAATCTGCATTAGCCTGGTGAACAGTACTGACTCTACTCTGAGGACTCCCTGAGACCCTATCGTAGCCAACTCGAGATGTGGTTGGAGGCTCTTTCAGCAGCAACAAGCCTGGGTCTGCTTTGCAGTCTCTCTTAAAACCTCTCAAGGAATTCTGTCCAGTTCAGGGGGTGGTGCGGTGCCAGACACATAGAAAGAAAAACTGTGTTGCATGGCTTCAGGGTGAGTGCTGGAGGGACAGCTGTGTTGAGCCCTCCTTCCACATGGCCAAATCTGAATCTGCATTAGCCTGGTGAATTCCACTAGTTCCAGCTTGATGACTACTGGAGACCTTGTCCTACTGCAAAGGTCTGCAGGCCCCAGGTGGGTGGTGGCTGGCCTTGGTGTACCCTGAGACTTTTGCTGAGTGGCCGCAGGCCCAGATCTGGGGCTAACCCTGGTGACTCCCTGAGATCCTGCAACAACCCAACTTGCATACCACCGCAGGCTCTTTCATCAGCTGAATCTTATGGGAGGTCTTGGGGTGCCTGGGGCCTTTTGCAGACCTACCGCAGGCCCGGTACTGGTGGTAGCCAGCCTTGGTTCTCAGTGTGGTCCCTCCCACGAGCATCCGGGCTCAGCACAGGCAGTTACCAATGGCAGATCATTTTGAAGCTCCTAATAAGTAGCGCTGGGCCAGTCACAGGTAGCATTTGACATTGACCTGCAATAAAGTCCCTCCCAAGAGGCCCCAGAACCAACATACTTGTTGGCTGGCATCAGACCACAACAGAACACCACCGGGTTAGCTCCACAAGTAGCACACCTAAAATAAGATCTTGGCAGGCAACAGACCCCACTGGGGCAAATCCTACTCCATGGAGTTAGCCCCTGTACAGTAGCTTGTACGCTATGGCCGTGGCCAATCCTTACAGTCAGTTAGCCTGAGGTTCAATTCTACCCACTGGCATGTCAATAGCAATCAAGGCCCAACTACAACAGAGAGCATACCCAACCCACACAAACACTCCTAAAGCACCTGCTAAGTGATCAGGAAGACTGTGCCACTGGGCTCCACAGGACATCTACAATATAATGCCACCCTGCCAAGACTGGGAGATGTAGCATACTAGTATACACCTAATACATAGAAACAAACGTAAAAGGTAGTGAGGAGACAAAGAAACATGTCCAGAATACAAGAACAGGAGAAATATCCATCAAAAGAACTTAATGAAATGGAGGAAAGTAATCTACTAGATACAGTGTTCAAAACACTGGTCATAAGAATGCTCAAGGACCTTAGATGAAGAATAAATGAACTCAGTGAGAACTTTAACAAAGTGATAGTAAGCATAAAAAAGAATATAGAAATCATAAAAGAAGAACCAGTCAGAAATGAAGAATACACTAGAAGGAATCAACAGCAGATTAGATCAAGCAGCAGATCAAATCAGCAATTTGGAAGATAAGGTAATAGAAAATACCCAATCAGAATAGCAAAAAGAAAAAAGAATAACGAAAAATGAGGATAGTTCAAGGGACCTTTGGGGCAACATCAAACATAACAACATTCACATCAGAGGGGTACCAGAAGAAGAGCACAAAGGATTGAGAACCTATTTAAAGAAATAATGACTGGAATCTTCCCTAACCTGGCAAAGAAAAAAGACATACAAATCCACGAAGGGCAGAGTCCCAAACAAGATGAACCCATAGAAGCCCACACTAAGATACATTGTAAATTAAAATACCAAAGGTTAGACAAAGAGAAAATATTACAAACAGCAAGAAAAAAGCACTTAGTTACCTGCAAGGGAGCTCCCTTAAGACCGTCTGATGATTTCTCAATAGAAACTTTTCAGGCCAGAAAGGATTGGCACAAAATAGTTAAAGTGATACAAATGAAAAGCAAGGACCTAAAGCCTACTCTACCCAGAAAGGCTTTCACTTAAAACTGAAGGAGAGACAAAGACCTTCCTAGATAAGTAAAAGCTACTCAACCAGTATTATAAGAAATGTTAAAGGGACAAGAAGCAGAAAGAAGAAAAAGGGAGAAGGAGAAGAAGAAGCAAGAAGGAAGAAGAAGGAGAAGAAGAAGAGAGAAGAGGAGAGAAGAAAAAAGAGGAAAGAAGAAGAAAGAAGAAGAGGAGGAGGAGCAGGAGGAGAAAGAAGAAAAAGAGGAAGAAGAGGAAGAAGAAAAAGATTATAAATATAAATAATACAATGATGATAACTGTGTACTATCAATAGTTACTTTAAGAGACCCACTTCAGATTGAAAGACTCATAAACTGAAAGGAAATGGAGAAAAATATTCCATGCAAAACAACAAAAAAAGTTGGGGTAGCAATGCTTATATCAGAAAAAATAGACTTTAAAACAAAGTCCATTATATCAACCCAACAAGTGGATATAACCCTTGTAAACATTTATGTTCCCAACACAGGAGCATCTAAATATATAAAGCAAACATTGATAGACATAAAGAAAGAGATAGACAATAATACAGTTACAATAGGGGACTTAAACACCCCATTGACATCTATGGATGAATCTTCCAGACAGAAACTCAAGAAGGACAAAGCAGCCTTAAATGACATATTAGACCAAATGAATTTAATTTATATATTTTTTAGAGTATTTTACCTGAAAGCAGCAAAATATATATTCTTTTCAAGTGCACAACATTTTCTAGGATAGACTACATGTTAAGCCACAAAACATGTCTCAATAAATTTAAGAAGACTGAAAGTATACCAAGCATCTTCTCTGACCACAATAGTATGAAAACAGAAATCAACTACAAGAAAAAAAACCCTGAAAACCACACAAACGCATGGATGCTAAGTAACATGTTACAGAACAATGAAAAGGCTAAGAGTGAGATCAAGGAAGGAATCAAAAGATAACTTGAAACAAATGAAAATGAAAACACAACCACAAAAAATCTATAGGACACTGAGAAAGCAGTCCTAAAGGGAAATGCATAGCAGTTCAGGCCTACCTCAAGAAACAAGAACAATCTCAAATAAACAATCTAACCTTACACCTAAAGGAACTTGAAAAAGAACAATGAACAAAGATAAAATTGAGAAGGAAGAAAATAATAAAGATCAATGAAACCAAGAGCTGGTTCTTGGAAAAGATAAACAAAATTGATAAACCTTTAACCAGACTCAATCAAGAAAAAGAGAGAGGACCCAAATAAATAAAATCAGAAGTGACAACTGATATGACAAAAACAAAAAGGATTATAAGAAAAAATTATAAATAATTATATGCCAATAAATTGAACAATCTGGAAAAATTGGATAGTCTTAAAAACCTACAACCTTCCAAAATTAAATCAAGAAGAGACAGAAAATCTGAATGGACAGATTACTACCAATGAAACTAAATCAGCAATAAAAAATCTCCCAACAGACAAAAGTCCTAGACCAGGTGGCTTCACAGGTTAATTTTACCAAACATTCAAAGAAGAATTAACACCTATTCTTTGCAAATAATTCCAAAAAATTCAAGAAGAGGGAAGACTCCCAAGCTCATTTTATGAGGACAGCACTATCCTACTTACAAAACCAGTTGAGACATTACAAAAAAGCAAATTACAGGCCAATATCCCTGATGAATATACGTGCAAAAATCCTCAAAGTATTAGTAAACTGAATTCAGCAGTAGATAAAAAAGATCATACACCATGATTAAGTGGGATTTATTCCTGGCTTACAAGGTTGGTTCAATATTCATGAATCAATTACTGTGATACACCACATAGACAAAATGAAGGATTAAAATCATGATCATATCAACAGATGCAGAAAGACATTAGACAGTTGACAAAACCCAGCATCCATCTATATATATTAAAGCCAAGTGACTGGAACACCGGAACGACCGGAACTGGTTGCTTTGCTGAGCACTGCGGCCCCAACCGGCCCCCCCACTCTGATCGGGGGCGGGGAAAGCCAGCCAACCTCCCACATCCCCTCCCAAGACTGGTCTAGCCCCGATTGGCCCCAATAG
>NW_005871062.1:266170-278325 GCF_000147115.1 Myotis lucifugus
CTCCTACCATTTGCAACAGCATGGATGGACCGGGGGAGCATTATGCTAAGCGAAATAAGTTAGTCAGAGAAAGATAAATATCATATGATCTCACTCATTTGTGGAATATAATGAACAACATAAACTAATGAACAAAAACAGATCCAGAGACAGAGAAGCATCGATCAGACCATCAAACCTCAGAGGGAAGGTAGGGGAGGGTGGGGGTAAGGGAGAGAGATCAACCAAAGGATTTGTATGCATGCATATAAGCATAACCAATGGACACAGACACCAGGGGGATGAGGGCATGAGCGGGGGGGGGGGTGGGGGGTGGGGGGAGCGGGGATAAAGACACATATGTAATACCTTAATCAATAAAGAAAAATTAAAAAAAAAATAGATAGTATAAACATCGATAAAATGTCCATACTATCTAAAACAATCAACAGATTCAATGCAATGCTCATCAAAATGCCAATGGCATTTTTCACAGAATCACAATAATCCTAAAATTTATATAAAACCACAAAAGACCCCAAACAGCCACAGCAGTCTTGAGAAAGAAGAAAAAAGTTGGAGGTATCACGATACCTGATATCAAATTATAGCACAAAACTGTAGTAATCAAAACAGCATGGTACTGGTAAAAAAACAAACCAATGGAATAGAACAGAGAGCCCAGAAATAAACTCATGCCTATGTGGTCAATTAATATAAGACAAAGGAAGCGAAATAAGCCAGTCAGAGAAAGACAAATATCACATGATCTCACTCATATGTGGAATCTAATGAATATATGACAAAGGAGACAAGAACATACAATGGGGTAAAATAGCATTTTTAATAAATGAAGTTGGGAAAATTGGACAGATACATGCAAAAGATGAAACTAGACCACCTTCTTACACCATACGTAAGAATAAACTCAAAATGGATTAAAGACTTACATATAAGACTCTAAACCATAAAAAATCCAAGAAGAAAACATAGGCAATAAAGTCTTTGATATTTCTCTTAGTAATATTTTTTTCTGATATAACTCCTTGGGCAAGGGAAATAAAAGAAAAATAAACAAATGGGACTACATCAAACTCACAAGTTTTTGCACAGAAAAAAACCAACACACAACTATCAACAAAATGAAAAGACAACCCACAGATTGAAAGAAGATATTCACCAATGATACAGCAATAAGAAGTTAATATCCAAAATATATAAAGAGCTAATTCAACACCAATAAACAAACAATTTAATTTAAAAAAAATAGGCAGAGGACCTGAATAGACACCTCTCCAAAGAGGACATACAGATGGTGAATAGACATGGGAAAAGATGCTCAATGTCACTGATCATTAGAGAAATGAAAATTAAAACCATGAGGTATCACCTCACACCTGTCAGAATGGCTATCATCAATATATCAACAAACAACAAGTGTTGGTGAGGGTGTGAACCCTCATGCACTATTATTGGTAGGAATGCAGATTGGTGCAGCCACTATGGAAAACAGTAAGGAGGTTCCTCAAAAAATTAAAAATAGAACTACATTATAACCGAGCAATTCCACTTCTGTGTATTTATCTAAAGAAATCCAAAACATTAAATTGAGAAGATACATGCATCCCCTTTGTTTACTGCAGCATAATTTACAATAGTCAAGATATGGAAACATAAGTGCCCATTAATAGATGACTGGATAAAGAAGATGCAATATTACTTGGCCATAAAAGATGAAATCTTACTGTTTGGGACAACATGGATGGCCTAGAGGGTATTATGCTAAGTGAAATAAGTCAGAGTAAGAAAGGCAAATACCGTGTGATTTCACTGATATGTGGAATCTAATGAAAAAATAAATGAACAAACAAAACAGAAACCGGCTCATAGATACAGAGAACAAACGGAAGGTTGCCAGATGATCGGAGGGTGTGTGTGTGTGTGTTGGAAGGCTAAGTAAAGAAGGTGAAGGGATTAAGAAGTACAAATTGGTAGTTACGAAATAGTCACAGGAATGGAGAGTGCAGCACAGGGAATACAGTCAATAATATTGGAATAACAATGTGTGGTTCCAGGTAGGTACTAGAATTATTAGGATGATCACTTCATAAATAACATAAATGTCTAAATACCATGCTGTACTCCTAAAGCTAATAAAAATAAGACTGAATGTCAACTGTAATTGAAAAATAAAATTTAAAAAAACAACAACAGAAAAAGGCATTTTAAAAATGTTTTGGGATTTTGGGTCTGATGAAGAATTTTTTTAAAAAGTACGTTTTTATTGATTTCAGAGAAAGGGAGAAGGAGAGAGATAGAAATATTGATGAGAGAGAAACATCGATTGACTGCCTCCAACATGCCCCATATAGGGGATCGAGCCCACAACCTGGGCATGTGCCCAAACCAAGAATTGAACCATGACCTCCTGATGCATGTGATCACACTCAACCAACTTAGCCAAGAATAAGGTATTCTGGGCAAGAAAAGGTACTTTTGTGAATAGATTCTGTAAATTAGCACTGAATAAGCTTTCTACCTTTCAATTGTTTTTATGTAATAAAAGCAAAAAAGGTTCTTTACAAAAATGATTTTTTTGGTACAAAAGTATGATTTTTGAAGATGGACTATTTTAAACCCTGATGTTAAAAACTATTAAATCTAGTAATAATAAAAACTTTAAGCAGTCTTTCAAAAATGCTGCAATTACATGGTTATACACAGTATCTTTTTCTCTACTTTTACAAACAAGTTATTTTACAAACAGGTTAGATCCCATCAGACTTTCTCATAAAACTAGTCTTACAGCAAGAGCAAATTACTTGTCCGGGAGTTTGTATAGTTTAAAAAGACAGGAGCCCTGATGTTTCCTCCAGCGAGGATTAACAACAAAAACAGTTAAGAGTAAGCATGATTAGCCCTGGCCAGTGAGGCTCGGTGGTTAAAGCGTCAGCCCCTACACTGAAGGATCTCAGGTTCAATTCCCAGTAAAGGGTACATTTCTGGCTCGGTCGGGGTGTGCAGGAGGCAACCAATGGATGTGTCTCTCTTACAGCGATGTTTCTCATTGTCTCCCCTCCCCTTCCCCGCCCCTGTAAGAATCAATGTAAAAAATATCCTCGGGTGAGGATTAAAAATAAAAAGAGTAAGCACGATTATTGTTAAGTTACTCTTCAAAAGTCAACATTAATATGTAACATTCTTTTATTGTCCTTTAAAATTTAATAGGAAATATAAAGTATAAACATTAGTAGGCTGATTAGTATAACTGTCAACTCGGAAAATCTTTTAATCTGTAAAGACACAGATAAAATACAGATAGATTTATGGATGAAGATATAGGTAAAAATATAAACTGAGTCATGAATTTATACTGGTTCTTCTAATTAAAATTTAGGCCTGGCCCGAGTGGCTCAGTGGTTGAGCGTCGACCTATGAACCAGGAGGTCACGGTTCGATTCCCAGTCAGGGTACATGCACAGGTTGCGGCTTGATTCCTAGTGTGGGGCATGCAGGAGGCAGCTGATCAATGATTCCCTCTCATCATTGATGTTTCTATCTCTCTCCCTCTATGAAATCAATAAAAGTATATTAAAAAATAAAAATTAGAACATTAGGTTTTTACTTAATCTATATCATATCTGTATGAATTCCTTGCATAAGAGTTCTGGTTTTCAAGATACTGGGGAATAACAGAATTAGAGTACTGCATGATGACTTACTTGTTTTATCCAATATTACATTCACAGGTCTTAAAATACCACCACCAACACTACAATTAACAGTATCATTGAGAAGAGTTAGCTATTTTCCCTAGTTCTTTTTATCCTTAGAGCAGGGGTCCTCAAACTACGGCCCGCGGGCCACATGCAAATACAAATATTGTATTTGTTCCCGTTTTGTTTTTTTTACTTCAAAATAAGATATGTGCAGTGTGCATAGGAATTTGTTCATAGTTTTTTTTAAAACTATAGTCCAGCCCTCCAACGGCCTGAGCAACAGTGAACTGGCCTCCTGTTCAAAAATTTTGAGGACCCCTGCCTTAGAGTATGACATTCTAGGGATATACAGGGGTGGGCAAAAGCAGGTTTACAGTTGTTCGTATGGAAAATAATAATTGATAAGTAATAACACAAGAATAAGCTCTATTTTGAGTACCCACAACTGTAAACCTACTTTTGCCCACCCCTGTATAAATTTATGAAGGCTTGTCTTTTGTGTATGTGTATACAAATAGACTTCACAGTGAGACTGTGTTCTAGTTACTATTGCTTTATAAAGATTAGTGGATTAGACAGTAACCATTTTATGGATTCTGTTGGTTAAGAATTCAGGCAGCATTTTGGCTGGATGGTTGTTGTGGCATAGACTGAGGTCACTTAATGGGATTCAGCTGGTGGAGGAGCTGATTAGTAGAAAGAAGGGTCTATAGCAGGGGTCCTCAAACTTTTTAAACAGGGGGCCAGTTCACTGTCCCTCAGACCGTTGGAGGGCCGGACTATAGTTTAAAAAAAAACTATGAACAAATTCCTATGCACACTGCACATATCTTATTTTGAAGTAAAAAAACAAAACGGGAACAAATACAATATTTGTATTTGCATGTGGCCCGCGGGCTGTAGTTTGAGGACCCCTGGTCTATAGCTTCACCCTGCCTTGTCTTGTGTGTTGGTGGTCCTGGATGGAAGTCTGGGGTCAGAGCACCAACATGTGACCTCTGAAGCATGGGATTTTGAGGGTAGTCAGACTTCTTATATGGTGTCTGGCTTCTCCCAGAACAAGACCCCAAAAGAATCAGGCAGGAGTTTCATGGCCTCTTATAATTTAACCTTGCAAGTCACATATGATTATTTCTACCACATTCACTTGTTTACAAATGAGTAATAAGATCGGTCCAAATTCAAGGAGAGATTTCGCCTCTTGATGGGGGAATAGCAAGGTTACACAGCACAAGAACAAATGGGATGCAGGCATCTTTGGAAAGTATCTTTCATAAACTATTTATATAAAAGGCTTGACTAAAAAACAGCATGAATAGAATTGAGATCAAATAACTTTAATTATATCAAAAGTTTACTCACTTTGTTAAAACAATTCTCAAATTGGTAATAAAGCAAAGGCTATCCCCAACCAGTATTTTGTTGTAAAAAAAGATCTAACAGTTAAAAATAAAAGAACTATTTAGCTATAAAAAAAGAATGAGGAACATCTGTATATGCTACTATGGAGTGTTCTTACAATTACTATAGTTAGACTATTAGTACACTCACTATTAAGTAAAACAAGCAACTTGGAGAAATGTGTATGTTATTGTTTATTTAAGAAGGAGAAGCAATATATACATGTTTTGTATATATACACACAGTTATCCTATATAATAAAAGCCTAATATGCTAAGTGTCCGGATGTCCATTCAACCAATCAAAGTGTAATATGCTAATGATATACTAAGGCTGCTCAACTGCTTGCTATGATGTGCACTGACCACCGGGGGTAGACAGTCGACCAGTCATTATGACGTGCACCGACCACCAGGGGGCAGTCAACTGGTTGACAAGTTGCTATGACGTGCACTGACCACCAGGGGGCAGACTCTTCAATCGGTAGGTGAGCTTGCTGCTGGGGTCTGGCCGATTGGGACTGAGCGAGATGGGTCGGGCACGCCCTGGAGCCCTCCCGCAGCCCCTCCCCGGCTGGCCAACCTCCCACGTCCCTCTCCGGCCTGGATCGTGCACTGGTGGGGTACCTCGGCCTGGCCGGCACCTTCTTGCAATCCGGGACCCCTTGGGGGGATGTCGGAGAGCCGGTTTCAGCCCGATGGCGGAACGACTGGTTGCTATGACACACACTGACCACGAGGGGGCAGATGCTCAACACAGGAGCTGCCCCCCAGTAGTCAGTGTGCTCCCACAAGGGGAGCACCACTTAGCCAGAAGCCCTGAGCCAGGCTCATGGCTGGCGAGCACAGCAGTGGTGGCGGGAGCCTCTCCCGCCTCCGTGGCAGTCAGACATCCCCTGAGGGCTCCCGGACTGCGAGAAGGTGCAGGCCGGGCTGAGGGAACCCCGAGTGCATGGATTTTGTGCACCAGGCTGCTAGTATATACATAATTATACCAGATGGGGCAAAACTGGGATTACAGTGGTGAGTTTTGAAACTATTTATGTATTATTACTGGAGGCCCAGTGCACGAAATTCGTGCATGGATGGGGTCCCTAGGCCTGGCTGGCAATCAGGGCCCATCAGTTTCCTTGCCTTCCCGCCGCCTCCTTCCCTCGCCACCTGCGCGCTGCCACAGTGCAGTTTCTTGCCTCCTCCTTTCATCGCTGCCCTTGTGCCACCACCACATGGTTCCCCACCTCCCCCCTCCTCCTTCCCTTGCTGCCCATGTCCGTCGCCACCCACCCCCGATTCCCCGTCCCAGCCCAGGGCCCAGTCCCAATCAGGCAATCAGGACCTGTCAGCCAGGGGGAGGGACTGGCCAGGGGGAGGGGCAAACTGCGACTGAGGCGGACGGGTGGCGGGCCAATCGGGGCTGAGGAGAGGGATGGGGGGAGGGACCCAGGAGGTTGGCTGCTAGCCCCAAGGAGGGAGCCAGCCCTTGACCCCCCTGGGAGCTACCCCCAGCCCACAGGCCCCGATCGCTGATCGGGGCCTGCCAGCTGGGGGCAGGGACCAGGAGATTGGCCAGCAGGCCCCATCAGCGATCGGGGCCTATGGGCTGGGCGTAACTCCTGTGTTGAGTGTCTGTCCCCTGGTGGTCAGTGTGCATCATAGTGACTGGTTGTTCCGGTTACTCTGTTGTAACAGTCATTTAAGCTTTTATATATCCTATATAAATAAAAGCCTAATATGCTAAGTGTCCAACTGTTCGTTCAACTGTTTGACCAGTTACTATAACATGCACTGACCACCAGGGGCAGATGCTCTGACCAGTAGGTTAGCTTGCTGCTGGGGTCCGGCTGATCGGGATTGGGTGAGACGGGCCAGACTCACCCTGGAGCCAATCTCCTGCAGTCCCTCCCTGGCCTCTAAAATATTTCTTCTAATTAATTTCCTTTCAATGTGCACGAATCTGTGCACCGGGCCTCTAGTAGATTATATTTTGAAAACTACTGACCGCCATGCAGTTGATCAAGGTTTTTTCTTTTTCTTTTTTTGAAGCAAAGAAAGTAAGGGTTTACTTTTAGAGTGGCCCATGCCCCAAATCACAGGTGAGCTAGTTAATGTTCAAAGACCTGGCTCCCCAACAAAAAGTTGATCAAGGTTTGACTGCTATACGACCTACCTAGGGTGGCTGCAATGAGCAGTCCACCATCTTGCCCCTCACAGTGCAGGTACAAACATAGTTATCAGGCACTGCAGCTGTAAAAGGAAGTCACTTGACCCTGAAATGGAAAATTCACAAGCCCCGTTTCAAAAAGCCTGCCTTTTCACCTGAGCCCATTTAGTCACCAGCTTATAAAAGCAGCCAAGCAGACCAAGCTTCTGAGTCAGTTCTGAGGACCTTCCTTTCCTCTGTGCTACCTCCCATGTGCCCAAGCATAAGCTTAATAAAACATGTCTGGAAATTTCTCTGGAGTTTCCTCTTGATTTCCATTTTGGGGAACCCAAGAACCTCAACGCTGATAACAGGAGAATGAATATTATAACTGGTCTAGAGAAGAAAAGGAAATATTTTTGAGTAAGAAGGCAGGCTGGTTGGAGAAAAATATGACAAGGAAAGTAAGAGACTAAAAAATTTTTAATTAGGAATCTGCTACAGAAAATCAGTATTAGACAGCAATTTTCAACCTTTTTCATCTTGTGGCACATAAACTAATTACTAAAATTTTGCAGAACACCAACAAATATATTATACTAGAGGTCCAGTACACAAAATTCCTGCACTGGTAGGGTCCCTAGCGGCTGCTGGCCGGGTACTCCCTCCCTTCCCCTGGCCGGCCCTGCCCCCTGGTTGAACTCATAGTTGAGGGGACAATTTGCATACTACTCTTTTATTATATAGGACTTTTTACCAATCTGATATAAAATAGGTATAATTTTGATTTATTCACACTGGACAACTATTGTTGTGTTGGCTGTAGTCTTTAATTTTTGTATTTTATTTTAGAGGACATTTATTAAAGCTGGGGACAATGAAACAAGAAAGGACTGGGGAAATGGGCCTAGGTGGTCTGTTTTGGCTCACTAAAATGTCAGAGAAAAGGGAGTCTTGGGGACAGGCTCAGGGGGTTTGCTCTGATGAACTGCCACTGCCCATTGCTACCCTGGTTCCAAGCCTTGTGGGGTCCCTTAGAGTTTAGGAGATGCATGCCTGTGGGGGAAGAAAGGGCATGGGAGGAGACAAGGGCATGCTCCTGGGGGAGAGAACAAGCATTGGGTCCTTTGTCTTGAGGCTTTTATTTCTCTCTTGCAGATGACCCCCTGCCCTGACAGTGACCAATCAGTGGAGATCATGGACCCTGAAAGAGCAAACCTAGAAAACTGATGAATATTCTGCTGAAACCCTGTTCTGAGAGCCCCCCTAAGATTCCCACCTGTTGTCATTTTTTAATTTGACAAGCTAAGGAAAAAGAGGTCCGTGCCCCTGACTAAATAGTCAGGTATTGCATGTATTAAAAATTCTTGTGGCACACTGGTTGAAAATCACTGCTATGAGACGACAAATGCTTGTAAAAACAAACAAACAAAAAGCCACTAGTCCAATACAACCTCTCCATTGAAACATAAATGAAAATACTCCCTGATATAAAGATGCCTCCATCAAGATTAGAATAGTTTAAACTTTTAAATGAACTAAAGAAAAAGTATCAATCAGAAAGGCTCATTAATAGAAAAGTATGGAAATAAAAAAGAATAAAAGATAGAAAGAGAAACACAGTACAAGCATAGAAAAAGATCATCTGAAAGGGAGATTCCTGAGCCCATTCAATAACTACTCTAGGAAAAGGGTAGCCCACTATTGCCAACCATCAGTGGCAAGTATGTTTAGTGCATAAGGAGGTACGTTAAGCTTAGTTAAAAGCCACAAAATAGAAAAATAGTAAAACTAATCATCTTTGTTCTGGTCTATGCACACCAAGCTTTAGAGCAGTTCTTTCTTCTATTAATCAATTCTTACCCCCTTATTATACCAATATTTTACCCGGGTCCAAGAAGATTTTTTTAAAAAAATATATTTTTATTGATTTCAGAGAGGAAGGGAGAGGGAGAGATAGAAACATCAATGATGAGAGAGAATCATTGATTGGCAGCCCCCCCCCCCAATTGGGGATCGAGCCCGCAACCTAGTCATGTGCCCCTGACCGGAATTGAACCCGGGACCCTTCAGTCTGAAGGTTGATGCTCTATCCACTAAGCCAAACCGGCCAGGGCGAAGATTTTTTCCTTGATAAACATTAGTTAGAATATGTCTGAATTTTGATCAATCAATTTTCTATCAATATAAAAATTCATTCCTTCTTAATTCAGGAAAGTTTTCTTGAATGCATTATAATTTCAAACATTTATTCTCCTCTTTAAAAATCTTTTTCTTTTCCTTTTACATATACATAATTGCCTGTCTTCCAGTGCTGATATTTTCTCTCATCTATTACATAAAAAGCCTGTGGTCATCACACCATCATGCCGTAATGACCCATCAGCAGGAGGCTGCGGGTGTGGCGAGGTGTGCGCGAGTGGGCAGGGACTTGGCTCTGGAGGACTTGACCGGAGGCACAGATGGGTTTCTGGGTCCCGCCTCCCGCGGCAGTGGCGGAGGTGGCAGTGGGACTCTTTCTGGGTCCCACAGAGCCACGGGACACTGGGTCCTGGGTCTTGTACGATTTCGCGCACTGGGCCCCTAGTATCTTATAAAATTCGCTTTATTTTTGTTTCTTTTTATTTACATTGTATTGTATCCTTTATATCCCTTATTGATTTTTCTGCAGCGTCTTTGTGTTCCAATGTAAAATAACTTGTTTGCCTTCTTCTTTCCTGGGTTCTGCTAGCTCAAAATTAATCTCTTAAGCCATCTTTTCCTACATCTATTTTTACATTTCTACTTTGCCAACTTTCAAATAAGTGAACACATAAGTTATTAAAAACATTAAGACCAGGGGGGTGGGGGTGGGATCGATGCGAAAAAACAACAAAGGGTATCTGTAATACTTTCAACAATAAAGAAAAATTTAAACACGCGCGCGCACACACACACACACACACACCATTAAGATAAAAATTTCATCTAATTTATGCCAACTTTTTTTTTTTGGTGTGTATACATGTCTGTGTGTGACTAACCTTTACCTGTTTCTAAGCTTTGCTGTCTTTTTCCACATTTTCTTATGAATATTTATGTATGAATGCCAGGCCAGTCACTTATTTTTAAATTTTTATTTATTTACTTATTTTTTGAATTTATTTTTATTGTTGAAAGTATTACAGAAGTCCCCCATCTTTCCCCCATTGACCCCTCTCCATCCAGCAATGGCCCCCACCCCCAGGCCGTCACCACAATATTGTCAGTGTCCATGGGTTATGCATATATGCATATAAGTTCTTTGGGTAATCTCTCCCCACCCACTCCTGCCTTCCCCTCTGAGATTCATCAGTCTGTTCCATGCTTCTATGTCTCTGGATCTATTTTGTTCATCAGTTTATTTTGTTCATTAGATTCCACATATGAGTGCAGATCATGTGATACTTGTCTTTCTCTGACTGTCTTATTTTCTTTTAAATTACTTATTACTTAATGAGCTGGACAAGCTATTTGGCTGGACTAGAAAGTTTTGGGGTGCAGGAGGATGGGAACACAAGTTCCATACAGCTTTTAAAACCAAAAGACTATCACATTATCTGATGCTATGAAGGCAGATTGCTTTACCCAAATATAGTTCCTCTACTTTTTTAAACCAAACCACATCACGGATGGCTTCAGCCTGGCCACTCCAGTTACCATGAGGCATGTCATAAACAGGGAAAATGTTTTTATACTAAAAAAACAACCCTCTCACCTTTAGGAAGTCCAATTTTCTGTCACATTCTAAGTTCTGCCATCACTGAGCATTCTCAACATTGCATGTTTTTTCACTCTCCTCCTCTTTCTATGGGACCTCTACCAGGAAGATCTCCAGGTGCTTCAGCAACTGTACCTATTTTTTGTTACCCAGGTAGTCTATCTTTTTTCTTAGTTTTACTTAATGTTAGGTGGAGTTGTATAGGTAGAAGTGTGTGTATTTGTTTTATTTTCTTTGTTGCTTTTGTGTGTTTTCTGGGAAGCCAGGGAAAAGATACTGACTTACCCTTAATCATTCCTAAATAATCTATGTTCCTTATCTATACTAGTCTATACTAGTAATAATAAAAGCGTAATATGCAAATTGACCAAACAGCTGAATAGTGGAATGACCGTCTGGATGACCTTTGGGACGACCTTCAGGACGAAGCCATGGCTGGCTGTGAGGGCTGAGGCAGCCGCTGGGGCTGTGAAGGCCTACTCTTGCACAAATTTTGTGCATCAGGCCTCTAGTAAACATATAAATGAGAGAGGCTTTATCTACACTAATAAAAGAGAAACATGGTAATTAGCGTACGACCGCTACCCTTCCCATTGGCTAATCAGCATATCCTTATGCAAATTAACTGTCAGCCAAGATGGCGGCCGGCAGCCATGCACTGAAGCGAACAGGGAGGCTTGCTTGCTCCAGTGATGGCGGACTCCAACGTTCCCCACCTGAGTTGCCGGCCTCTCAGCTGCAACTCTAAGCAACTATGTTGCAAATATAGAAGCTAAACAAAACCCCAGAAACCGGCTTTCAGTCAGCCGGGCTTCAGCCAGCCGGACTGCAACCTTGTATCAATACAGAAGGTAAACAAAGCAGCAGAGGCCTCAGAGCTAAAGCTGGCCCAGAATAGAAAAAAGAAAGCAGAAAAAAAGGAGCAGTTGGGAGCTTCAGTCACTCGCCAGCCTGAAAACGGCCCTCAGCCCCTCACTCAGACTGGCCAGGCACCCCAATGGGGACCCCCACCCTGATCCAGGGCACCCTTCAGGGCAAACCAGCCAGCCCCACCCATGCACCATGCCTCTATTCTATATAGTAAAAGGGTAATATGCTTCCCGGCACCGGGATCAGCGGAGCAGCGAGGCTCCTGGCACCGGGATCAGCGTGACAAGGGGCAGCGCCCAAACCCCTGA
>NW_005871062.1:278786-303912 GCF_000147115.1 Myotis lucifugus
GACTGAGGGTGGCATCGCAACTCCCAATCCGCCCTGCTCTGTGCATGACAGGGGGCGGCGCCCAACTCCCAATCGGCCATGCTCTGAGCCTGACCAGGGGCTGCACCTAGGGATTGGGCGTGCCCTCTGCCACCCGAGAGCAGGCTTAGCCAGCAGGTCGTTATCTCCCGAGGGGTCCCAGACTGCGAGAGGGCACAGGCCGGGCTGGGGGACGCCCCCCCCCACCCGAGTGCACAAATTTTTGTGCACCGGGCCTCTAGTATAATACTAAGCAACCATGATTACAACTTGGCTTCCATAAAGTATACCTATAGGGCAAGAAGTATTGGCCAGAAGATAAAAGCATATGTAGCCCCACTTGCAGCTTTGTTTCTCACAAAAATTAATAAATTGGCATTGATTTCATATATTAATCCCTATTCATTCGGTTAATGTGAATTTACTTGGAATTTACCACTTATGTAAATGAATTTATCCATGTTCAGTTACTGAACCTAAACTGCTGAGGTTTTACAAGACTGCCCATATTATGAAATAGCAAGCAATGCCCAATATGCTATTTTGATTAGCTAAAAAACACATTAGATGTTGTTACAAAAATATATTCCACTCCAAGAAAAGAATCATAAATATAATTTATGATTGCTAAATTAGAGAATGTTTCACTTGGCTCCTTTAGTCACATCATTCTTTCCTTCTTCACTTTGCTATTTATGGACATTAACCAGGATGATATGTATTCTTTTGGGTGTTTAAGTTTTTTAAATCCCATTGAGATTTTATTAAACATTATATGTTTAATATGGCATGAACTCAAATTTTCTATTACCATCTTCTTCCCCTAGGAACTTAGTTAAGTCATATCCATGAGACTTCACTACCTAGAAACACATTACATCCCAAACTTGTAGTATTTCTTTTTATTTTAAATAGCAATAGAGGCTATTAGAAAAAGATCTTAAACATTGGTATCAATAAATATAATCTTATTCAAAAGTTAGAAATAACTGGGGTGACCTAATTTTCTTTGGCAATATCACTATCTTTGATTATGGTTTTTATTATCCTTTTGGATCACTGAGTTATTCACTAAAAGATATGTGTCTGGTTAGAGGACAGATATTTAAAAGTAAACACATGAAAATTACTCCAAATAATGGTAGAATACTCAAATGAGTTGGCAAATAGAAATTCCTACATACTATTAAAAACACTTTGACCTGGATAGTGAATTATATATTCAGACTACATATACCAGATTAATAAATCAGACCAAAACATAAAAAAAGGAATTTAAGCTTGGAAAGTAAAACATTATTAAGAGGAAGAATTCTAAAAACTGAAGTAATATAATCATAGATAGCAAGAATTTTACCTTCAGGTCGATATTGTGCAACAATTGTGACAGCTTGGCCAGCATTTTTCAAAGCAGCTGCTGCCTGCTCATGACTGGCAGTTCTGAGGTCAACACTGTTTACCTGTTAATCAAACCAAATTTTAAATTTGAAAGAAAATGATCACATTCTTTAGAAATCACAATAGCCTATTCTTTAGAGGCATAGATAAATTTATATGCAATTATTTTATAACTAAAATATATTCTTGTTCTGATTTACTAAAATTTATCGCACAGTGAAACAAAATATTATTTTCAATCAAAGCAATTTTACTCACTGAAAATACTTTGTTTAAGTTTAAATGAGCAAAACCAAAACACTTCCCCCCAAGTGTTTTAGAAGGTTGTCTATCAATCACTTGAGAAATGTACCTTAATTTGACAACCTGAAAAATCAATATGTATCATCATTTTGTACATTTCATCTCACTAGTAATTCAAGCAATGAGGGGGGGGGGAGATATTAATTTTGTAGCATCCTTTCAACTCCTGTCATATTTTCATTCTTATTTCTCACCTCAGTTCCAATTCTCTTCATTCCTTTCCCAAATTAAAGCTTCATTTTTTTTAATTAATAGAAAAACACTTATTAAAGTAACTCAGATTTCAAGGACTAACTACATTTAAATAGAGTAAATGTTACTAAATGAGTAAGGAGACATTTTTGAATAAAGGGCCCTTCTGGGTGAAATAATTACTGAGGTGATCAATTCCATTCCAGAATAAGAAGCAACTTATTTCTGAAAGGATGGCAATACCTAATATATACTTCAAGGTATCTTAAGAGATTGTACTTTTTCCATTGTAAGAAAAATTTAACAGGACATTCATGGAGCGTTACATTCAAATGTAACAAACTTTAAATATTCAGGTAGTTTTTCCCCTCTAAAAACCAGCAACTAATAGAATGTCAGGACAGTCACTGAACATTTTTGGAAAGAAAGAAAAACCATCATACAATTTTTACATGAGAACCTGTTTGGTCAACACCTAATCTAAAACCTATTAATGATCACATACCAATTTTGGAAATTGTAGGGATCATAAAATTTACACAAAAGAACATTTTAATCATGTAAGGTGTTTTACATTATATTTAAAGGATATCATAATGCAACTATAGAACACACATATTTCTCAAGTGAAAACCAAGGTCCAAACACCTTAATCTAAACAAATATATATATAAATATATGTATTTATATATATAAATCACATAATATATAATGTGATTTTACTAGAGAATAATATCCCATTGTAATGAATATTCCACAAGTATTTTACTCTAGCTAAGGGCTATACAAAACTCAATACAATATATAAATAGTTCTACTTTGAGCATAAAGAAAATCCTCCTAATTTCTAGGAGAACAAATTAGGGAAGGAATATAAAGAAAGGTAAAATTTCACTGATTATTGTAGAGAAAAATCACAATTTTGAAATATTCCTGAGCATCAAATCCTTTTGCTATAGAAAAGAGTTGAAGACAATCTATATAGATTCAAAAAAGAATAGTTTGTTAATAAGAAAACAAGTTAAAGACTTTCTTAAATATCAACTGAACATTTTAATGGAAGATCATCAAATATACTTTAGAAAAATGCTTGTACTGAGACATTTGTGTAAATAGTCTCAGGGTCCCTTTTCTATACTACACTTAAAAAAGGAGATATAATTTACATAAAATTTATACTTGCATTTTTACCTAGAGGCCTAGTGCATGAAATTCATGCCCGGGTAGGATCCCTAGGCCTGGCCGGTGATCAGGGCAAATCGGGGCTTTTGGCCTGCGGGCCGGGGCCTCCCTTTCCTGGCTGCGGGCGGGGGCCTTCCTTCTTTTTGTCCCCCCCCCCCCCCCCCCACCGTGGCCAGTACATGTCATAGCAAGTGGTAGAACTCCCGAGGGGGCAATTTGCATATTAGCCTTTTATTATATAGGATCCTCGTCTGAGGACATGCTGAGAGAAAGAGAAGGGGGGGGCAATTAGAGACAGAGAAACAGAAACAAAGAAAGAGGGAGGGAGAGAGAAAGAAAGGGAGGGAGGAAAGTAGGGAAGGAGGGAAGAAGGAAGGGAGGGAGGGAGTGAAAGTGGGAGGGAGGGAGGGAGTGAGAGAGAGAGATGTGAGAAACGTTAATTGGTTGTCTTCCATATTTTCCCCGACTGGGCATCAAACCTGCAAACCAGGTATGTACCCTGAATGGGAATTGAACTGGCAACCTTTTGGTGCCCAGGACAAAGCTCAACCAACTGAGCCACTCTGACTGGGCTAAAATTCATACTTTTAAAGAGTAAAATTTAGTAGTATTTAGTATATTCATAAGAATGTGCAACTATCACCATGATCTAATTCCAAAACATTTTCATCACTCAAAAAAGAAATACCTATTAGCAGTCATTTCTCCCTTCCCTCTCCTCTTAGTTCCTTGCAACCACTAATCTACTTTCTGACTCTATGGATTTGTCTATTATGTACATTTTAAATAAATGGTGTACTATAATATATGACCACTTGTGCTTGGCTTCTTTCACTTAAAAATGTTTTCATGATTCATCCTTGTACCACGTATCGATACTTCTTTATTTATTATGGCTGAATAATATCCCATTGTAATGAATATTCCACAAGTATTTTACTCTTTTTAAATAGAATTTAAATACTCTTTAGATATTACTATAAATAGAATCATTTTCTTAATTTCACTTTCAGATTAGCCAATGCTGATATACAGAAATAGAACTGGATTTTGTATAGTGATTCTCTGTCCTACAAATGGCTAAATTTGTTTATTAGTTCTAATAGTTTTTTGTTGTTGGATTTCCTATGATTTTCTAAATACAAGATCATGGCATCTGCAAATAGAGATGGTTTTCCCTTTTGATTCAGAAGCCTTTTATTTCTATTTCTTGCCTACCTGCCCTATCTAGAAACTCTAGTAGTATTTTAGCATTTCCTATGATGTAAGCTATCAGTTTTTCTGAGACTTGTTATAAGGTTAAAGAAGTTCTCTTCTGTTCCTAATTTGTTTTGTGTTTTTTCTGATGTAAAGGTATTGGTGTTCAACAAGTGCTTTTTTGGTGCCTACAGATATTCATGTGGTTTATGTCCTTTATCAAAATGGTGTCTTCTTTGGTTGGATTTTGTATGCTGAACCAACCATGCATTCTTTAAAGTCCCCTTGATTATGATGCATATTTCTTATTTTGATAGTGTATAATTCTTTTTTATTCTGCTGGATCTTTTGCTATTTTGTTGAGGATTCTAATATCTTTATACATAAAGGATTCTGGTTTGTAGTTTTCTCTTCTTGTGCTGTCCTTGTTTGGTTTGACATAAGAATAACACTGGCCTTGTAGAATGAGTTGGGAAGTGATCTTCATGTCTACTCCTTTTGGGGAAGAGTTAATTCTTCTCTAAATTTTTGGTAGACTACAGCAGTGAGGCCATTTGATCCTGGGTTTTTTCCTTTGTGGAAAGTTTTGATTAATTCAATCTCCTTAATTATTTAGGTCTATTTAGATTTTATATTTCTTCTTGAGCTAGTTTCAACAGTTTATGTCTTTCTAGAAAGTTACCAACAATTATATAACACATACAACTATATACCATATATAATCTATATAACACATATTATAAAATGTCCTTTACCTTTAGTAACAATTTTTGAGTTAAAGTTTACTTTGTCTGATATTAGGATAGCCACTTTAGGTGTTTCTTGGTTACTGCTTGCACGGTCTCTTTTCCAACCTTTTCAATTTCTGCTGAAAGTAAATAGCTTTTATTTAAAAAAAAAATAAAAATCTAGAATATGTCCCTTGTAGAAAAGTTACAGTTGGACCTTGTTTTTCAATCTACCCTGTCAATATCTTGTGTTTTAATCCTCATATGTGGATATTTTTCCCATTAATTTTTAGAGAGTGAAAAGGAAGAGAGGAGAGAGGGACAGAGGAAGTGAGAGAAAGAAAGAGCAAGAGAGAAACATCAATATGAGAGAGACATCAATGGTTGCCTCTCCCACATCCAGGGATTGAATTTGCAACGGAGGTAGGAGCCCCTGACCAGGAATTGAACTTGCAACCCTTCGGTTCGTGGGCCAATACTCCAACCACTGAGCCACATCGGCCAGGGCATATTCTGTGTTTAATCCATTTACATTCAGTGTAATTAAAAAAGTAAGATTTATATCTCATCCATTTTGCTATTTGCTTTATGCCTTATGTCTTTTTTGTTCCTCTATTCCTTTATTACTACCTTTTGTTAAATAGATGTTTTCTAGTGTATCATTTTACTAGTAATTCCCTGGTCATTTTAAAATTATGCATATTTTGAGTTATTTTCTTAGTGATTTCTCTAAAATAACATCTTATAAAATAATCTACTTTGGATTAATACTAACTTAATTTCAATAGTATAGAAAAACTGCTCTAACTGTGCCCTCTACCCCTTTGTGACACCAGTATCATATTTATATGAAACCTTTGTACAATGTGTGCCTATCAACACAGATTTAAAATTGTTTTATCCAGTTGTCTTTTAATCAGATGGAAGAAAAAAGTCAAAAAACATTCACTGATGCTGTTTTATATTTACTTATGTAGTAACTTCTAAAGATGTTCTTTATTTCTTCACATGGATTTGGGTTACTCTCTAGTGTCCTTTTATTTTAGTCTGAAGGAATTCTTCATAGTATTTCTTGTAGGGAAAGTTTACTAGAGATTAACTTCCTCAGCTTTTGTTTATCTTGGAATATCTTATTTGTTCTTCGTTTCTGAAGGATAGTTTGGCTGGATATAGAATTCTTGATAAACAGTCTTTACCTTTAAAAACGTTGAATATGTCATCCCATTGCTTGTGGGCTTTGGCCATTATTTTCATTGTTTTTGACAAGAAATCACTTGTTCATCTTATTGAGGCTTCCTTGTATGGGCATCATTTCTCCCTTTCTGCTTTTAAGATTCTTTCTTTTGTTTTCTGACAGTCTGATTTTGATGGGTCTATGGTGTGGATTTCTTTAAGTTTATTCTAACTGGAACTTTTACCAAGCTTCTCAGATATGTAAAAATTAAAAAAATAAAATAAAAGGAAAAGTTTTTAGCCCTTATTTTTACTTTTTTTTTTTTTGATAATCCTCACCTGAGGATATTTTTCTCATTGCTTTTTCAGAGAGACTGGAAGGGAGAGAAAGCGCACGTGAGGGAGTGGAAAGGGGAGGAGGGAGGAAGGGGGGGGGGAGAGAGAGAGAGAGAGAGAGAGAGAGAGAGAGAGAGAGAGAGAGATTGTCTTTTGCATGTACCCCAATCAGAGGTGGGGAATGAACCTGCAAGCCAGGTGTGTGTCCTTGACTGGGAATCAAACCTGTGACCCTCTGTTGTACTGGCTGACACTCAAAACTCCTGTCCAGGGCTTTGGCCATTATTTTCATGTTTTTGGTGTATCTCATAATTTTTTTGTTAAAAAAGGAACATTTAAAATAATATAATGTAGTAACTCTGGAAATCAGATCTGTGGCCTCCTACAGATCCCTTTGATGACATTTCTGAATGCTGTAAAATTTATATTCTTTGTTGTGTGCTACTGAGTCTTTGCGTGGTTATTTTAGCAGTCAGTTAATAATTGGCCAGAGATTTATTTAAATGGCTGGACTCTTTGCTGAAGGGCTCTGTGTGCATGTTGGGTAATGTCTTCAACACTCGGGTAAGCAACTAATAACTGCCTTAATCTTCACTTCCTGCTTACACAGAGCCTTATGGTCACCCAGAGGTGAGAATTTAGGGAGTTTTCAGGTCTTTCTTGAGCATGCACACAATCCAGAACATGCAAATGTCCTGGAATATGTCAGATTCCAAGGAATATGTCAGAACTTTTCAGAGGCTCTATGGAGATTTCATTCCCAGTTTTTCCTTTTAAGTTTTTTGATTAGTCTACTGTTTGCCTCAACTGTTATCCAATGTCTTAAGCAGCCATAATGTGCCTGAAATTGTTTATTTTATTGATTTTAGAGAGGAGGGAGAAAGAGATGGAAACCCAGGCATGTGCCCTGACTGGAAATCAAACCTGGGACCTTTGGGTACAAGGGAAGCCGCTCTAACCAACTGAGCCACATCAGCCAGGGCCTGTAATTGTTTTGACAGGCTTTTGTAGTGGTGGAGTTCTGAATAAGGTCAAATACAGAGAATCTTAAAAGTAGGGTGTTCCAAGAACCAACTGACAGGTCAAATTTTTGTGCAACGGGCCTCTAGTTAAAAATAAACAACAGTGATGTCTTTACAAGAGTGGTTCACAAAGTTTGATTTTAGGGGGTAGCAATATCAGTATCTCATGGAAACTTGTTAAGAATATAATTTCAGAACCTCTTCAAGTTATACTAAACTAGAGGCCCGGTGCACAAAAAATTTGTGCATTTGGGGGGGGGGGTCCCCCAGCCCGGCCTGTGCCCTCTCGCAGTCTGGGACCCCTCGGGAGATAACGACCTGCTGGCTTAGGCCTGCTCCCGGGTGGCAGAGGGCAGGCCCAATCCCTAGGTGCAGCCCCTGGTCAGGCTCAGAGCAGGGCCGATTGGGGAGTTGGGGCGCCGCCCCGTCATGCACAGAGCAGGGCCCATCAGGGGGGTTAGGGCTCCGTACCCTGTCACACACAGAGCAGGGTCGATCAGGGGTTTGGGGAGCTCCCCCCTGTCACGCACAGAGCAGGACCGATCAGGGGGTTGAGGAGCTACCCCCTGTCACTCACAGAGTAGGGCCGATAGGGGAGTAGGGGCACCCCCTGTCACACACAGAGCAGGGCGGATCAGGGGGTTGGGGCGCTGCACCCTGTCACACTCAGGGCAGGGCCAATGGGGAGGTTATGGCTCTACCCTGTCACACACAGAGCAAGGCCCGTGGAGGGGGGTTGGGGCGCCACCCTCTATTACCCACAGAGCAGGGCCGATCAGGGGGTTGGGGCACCGCCACTGTCACACTCAGGGCAGGGCCGATGGAGAGGTTATGGTTCTACCCTGTCACACACAGAGCAGGGCCTGTGGAGGCGGGAGGTTGGGGCACCGCACCCTGTCACACACAGAGCAGTGTCGATCAGGGGGTTGGTGCGCTGCACCCTGTCACACACAGAGCCGCAGGGCAATTGGGGGATTGGGGAGCTCCCCCCCATCAGGCACAGAGCAGGGCTGATCAGGGGGTTTGGGCGCTGCTCCCTGTCACGCTGATCCTGGTGCCGGGAGGCATATTACCCTTTTACTATATAGGATAGAGGCCTGGTGCACGGGTAGGGGCTGGCTGGTTTGCCCTGAAGGGTGTCCTGGATCAGGGTGGGGGTCCCCACTGGGGTGCCTGGCCAGGCTGGCTGAGGGGCTGAGGGCTGTTTTCCCGCTGGCAGTTGACTAAAAGCTCCCAACCGCTCCTGGTTTTCATTTTTTTTTTTTTTAATTCTGGGCCAGCTTTAGCTCTGAGGCCTCGCTGCTGAAAACATGGATACAATGTTGCGGTCCGGGGCTGACTGACAGCTGGTTTTGTTTAGCTTCTTATTTGCAACATAGTAATAGTTGCTTAGAGTTGCAGTTGAGAGTCCGGCAAGTGAGGCGGGGAACGTTGGAGTCTGCAGTCCCTGGAGGAAGCAAGCCTCCCTGCTCGCTTCAGTGCATGGCTGCCGGCCGCCATCTTGGCTGACAGTTAATTTGCATAAGGATACGCTGATTAGCCAATGGGAAGGGTAGCGGTCGTACGCCAATTACCATGTTTCTCTTTTATTAGTGTAGATCAGAAAGTTTAGGGATGGGGGTCTAGAAATCGATCTTTTAACAAGGCCTCAAGGTGATTCTGATACAAGCTGAAAATTGAAAAAAGTTAAATTTGTCTAATGAGTTATTTAAATAAGTTTGTTTCAAGGTTTATTTAGTTTTGAATATATTTTCTCATGTTTTTCTCTTGTTCATAGGTTTTCCTATTGCTTTCAGTGTATTTCCATAGAGAAGCTTATAAGCATTGAAATTTTAAGGTTACTGATGCATACTGCCAAACAAGGCTATACAGGTCCTTAATTTACACTCACATTAGGATGTGCAATTGGGCTGCACTATCTGAGATGTTCAGTTTTAAAATTGAGACTAAAGGGATTTCCAGACAAAGCTTTCAGTACTAAAACTGGGAAAGTTCTGAGTGAAGCAGTCAGACTAACATAATCTGGCAGTGTGTCAGTGACCCATATAAAGTGGTCCCTCATTGACAATTCAAAATACATCTATTTTCCTTTGAGTTTTTTAGACCAGGGCTGGGGATTGAACCTGCAACCCAGGTATGTGCCCTTGGGACCTGTGAGACTTTGGTGTGCAGTTGATGCTCTAACCACTTAAAACACTGACCAGGGCAATACTGTAACTTATTTTAAAAATTTAAATTACAATATAATTTATAAGAAAGAAAATGTACGAATTTCAACAGTTCAGTTGGAAGAATTTTCAACAACTGTATGCACCTACGTAATCACAACCCCAAACAAGATATACCTCTCCATTAACCAATCCACATTTCCATTGTGTCTCTTTATTATAGTCAGTACAATTACCAGCACCAACTTTCTGACTTCTATTAATACAAATTAGTGTTGCATGCTCATGATTAGCATGTAACTGGAATAATATAGCATGCATTTCTGTGGTGTTTTGTTTTATTCAACATGTTGTATTTTAGTGTCAGCCATGTTGTTTTGAGTTTCAGTAGTTAACTTTTATTGCTGTGAAGCATATTGTATAAACATATAACAATTTATTTAGCTACTTTACTATTGATGAACACAAATTATTTCAAAATCTGGGTTATTATGAATAAGTCTGTTACACACATTATTGTTAAAGTGATTTTTGTAGATATATGATTTTGTCGGTAAAATCTGGGTGGTAAGGTTAGATATATTTTTAATTTCTCGAAAACGTCCCAAAAGTTTTTGTAGTGATTGTATTATTTTATCTGTCCACCAGTAATGAATGAGAGTTACAATTACTCCATGCCCTCACCAATGTTTTATTATCATCAATTTTTAAAAAATCATTTAACTGGGTGGATATGATACTTGGTTATAACTTTAAACATCTATTTTTATTTAGGCATAATTTATCTTCAATAAATTAATCTTTTTTTAGTTTACAGTTAAGAGTTTTGACAATTTTAAATGTTGTGTAGCAACCGCCACAAGAGATAGGAAAGTTTTATAACTCCCACCTCAATTCCTCCAAGTCTTTTGTCACATATAGGTTGCAGGAATATGGTGATACATGTTAAGTATGTGCAGGTAAGGATTAGGTGGCAAGAGGGATTGATTGACAGAAAACTGTAAAAAGATACAATGTACATTTTTGAATGCTTTTCTTATCCTGTTCCAGCAACATATACCTTCAGTTTGAGGAGTATTTTCAAATTTTGTTTTCTTTATATTATGTAGTTGAAAAGGTCTCTATTGATTTATAAGAAATTATTTAAATAGTCATCAATATTGAATATTATTGGCGACACAGGATATAGGTTTGTTTCTATATCTCAGATCTTACAATTTTAAAGTGTTGCCTAAACTTTTTAATTAAAAACAAAATAGCATACAGGGTGGGACAAAAATAGATTTATGGTTGTGAGTGTGTGAAACGGAGTTTATTCTTGTATTACTGTTTATTAATTATTGTATTATTTTCCAAATAGCATGCATAAAGCAGTATCTTCAAAGTACTAGACAACAACTGTCAACCTAGAATTCTAGACTGAATTATATTTACACGTCAGGGTAAAATAAAGAGATTTTCAGACAAACTCTAAGAGTATTTATCATCAAGAAATCATTGCTGGCCTCTGACCAGGTAACTCAGTTGGTTAGAGCATCATTCCGATATGCCAAGGTTATGGGTTCAATCCCCGGTCAGGACACATAGAAGAATCAAACAATGAAGGCACAAATAAGTAGAACAATAATCGATGTTTCTCTCTCATCCTCTCTCTCTCAAATCAATCAATCAATTATAAAAAAAAAAATCACTGCTAAAGAATAATCCAAGGCTCCCACTAAGGTGCATCTGGATATTTGAGGGACACTTTTGCTTCTTAAAATAACTAAGGAGTTCTACTAGCAAGAGAATGGGAGCTTAAAAGGCTAAATTTTCTACAATGAACAAGACAGTCCTATACAATAAAAACAAATCCCCATGCTGTTAGTGGCCCACTAAAAAACACAGAAGAAAATATAAGAACAAAAAAATGAAAGAATGGATTGACTGTTAAAAAAAAATAAAAATGACTCAGTTTGGGGGATATAAAAGTGAAACAGAAGTAAAATACTAGAAACAGATCATTAGAATTAAAGTTTCCCAAAGTCTGTGAGCCATTAGGTAGAACAGTAGAATTACTGATCAGTTTTAGTATAAAAGTGTATGGACAACAGCCACATAAATGCACAGACAAATTGAAAGTAAAAAGGGAAGAAAAGATGAGGTGAATATCAAGCAAAAATGTTAGCAGTCACATTAATATCAGCAATATACCTTCTAGGATAAAAACCTTTATTATAAATAAAGGGGATCAAAAAGTTCAATTCACTAGGAAGAAATGATGATTCTAAATTTAGTGCATTTAATAACATAGTTTCATACATACAATGAAAAAAACGCTATAAGGGCAAAGTGCTAAACACATCATCACATTCAGGCAGCTTAAAAAAATCTTTTTAAATAATATATTAAGCAGACAACAGATTAAAACAAAGATCTAAACTAAACAAGCAGCAAGGTTGAGTTAATAGACATATAAAGACATAGGTTGAGTTAATAGACATAGTATAAAAGACATTTATAAAGATGACACTTATAAGTAAGCCAAATATCAAAATAAAATCTGTCATATAGATCATGTTCTCTGACATCACTATAATTCTACAATTAAGCTGTAAAATGGTAAGATTAACTAAAATATCTCATAACTTTAGGATGTAAAAACAAAAATTTTTAATAATAGGTCATAGTTAAAATAAAAACACACACATTACTTTGATTAACATATCCTACCGATATAATACGATCTCCTTTTCTGAGCTCTCCACTAAGATCAGCAGGTCCTCCAGCCAAGATAAAGGAAATAAATATTCCTTCTCCATCTTCACCTCCTACAATGTTGAAACCAAGGCCTGTTGAGCCACGATGAAGAACAACTTTTCTAGGTTCCCTAAAAATTAAAAAAAACAATTTTGTTTATCTTAGAAATTTTATACAGAATTTGACATTGTATTAATGAGAAAGACTTCCCTATTGATAACTCTTTTCAAACTATAAAGAAAACTAGATGAAATATAAAAGGGTTTTTGGAATTGCAGAGTAAGGAAGGAATTCTTTCTAACCCTAGAAATTAGGCTTAGAAATTAAAAGTAAAAATCATAATTTCATATAAAAGCAAAACCCATGTTAAGAAACAAACACGAAACTAAAACAAAAGGAAGAAAACATGAAACTAAAACAGAAAGAAGAAAACAATGTGGAAATTTAAAAAATGATATAAAGAGCCTTCTCAGGGAATATTGTATATATAATACACTTATGAAAAATTGATGTTGTGCACATTTTATTGCCTATTTCCCCTACTTTTTAGATTTTGTAAAAGGAAGATATCACTTTGTCTTAGAGACGGTAAGGTCCTTTTTCCAATCCCAAAGGGATGAGTTAATGATTAATTTAAGCCAGTCATTAACCCTTTGGTATGATCCTCTTCTGGCTTCTGAGAAATAAAGGGAAATTTCACTGTCACTTCCAAAGAAAGACAGACCCTAACAAGGACAAAGCACATTTGTTTGCCTCCCCACCCAACATAACACCCCCCACAAAAAAATAAATGATAAAACGCCATTACTGGTTTGAACACATAACAGTCATGAAGCTAAGATCAAGCAGACAAACCATGGACCTAGGGTTGCTACATAAACATTGGAATTGCCCATCTCCAGATTTTTTATATGAAACAATTAAATATCTTTATTTTTTAAGTCATATCCATCTATCTACCTCTGCTTTTTGTCCTTTCTAAGATGTACCCTTTTTTGCCCCACATACCACCTATTTAAAATCTCTGAAATAAAAATATATCTTACCACTAATAATGTTTCATATTTGCTACCACTTATACATAGCTATGTGAAAATCAATCATTTTCTCTGGTAAGACCATGAAAATACCAGCAGCAGATTATCCTATCTAATAAAGAGGGAATATTCTTCCTATCTAATAAAGAGGAAATATGCTAATTGACTGCCATGTCCTCAGAGATGGTGACACCCACAGCCAATAAGGAGGGAATATGCTAATTAACTGCCCTGCCCTCAAAAGATGGCGACGCCCACAGCCAGTAAGGAGAGAATATGCTAATTGACCGTCCTGCCCTCAAAGATGGCAGTGCCCACAGCCACAAGATGGCCAGCAGGGGAGGGCAGTTGTGGGTGATCAGGCCAGCAGGGAAGGGCAGTTGTGGGGACCAGGCCGGCAGGGGAGGGCAGTTGGGAGTGACCAGGTTGGCAGGGGAGGGCAGTTGGGGGGACTGGGCCTGCAGGGGAGGGCAGTTGGGGGCGATCAGACTGGCAGGGGAGCAGTTAGTTGTCAATCAGGCTGGCAGGGGAGTGGTTAGGGGGTGATCAGGCCAGCAGGCAGAAGTGGTTAGGGGCAATCAGGCAGGCAGGTAGGCGAGCGGTTGGGAGCCAGAAGTCCTGGATTGTGAGAGGGTGCAGGCTGGGCTGAGACACCCCCCCCCCCCCCCCGCCGCCAGTGCACTAATTTTGTGCACCGGGCCTCTAGTTTTATATAATAAAATACAGAACATCACTTGAGATTAGACTATATCATATTTGATAAACATTTTTTAAATTTAATGTGATTTTTCTAAAACATCACAGAAATCTATTGATAACAAAAAGCTTAGAAGAAATAAATAAATTTTACAAATGTATTTTAGGAATACTTCCATATAATGTGAAATTAAGCTTCTTAAATGTTTGTCTACTCAAAACTTAAAATGGTATTTTCTAGTCATACAGAGGTATCAGTTTTGCCAGTTCACTTATAGTGTTAACAAAATTATATTTTCTTGTCAAAAATTGCGAAACTAAATATATCTGTTTAGGATATATTATATACACAAACATATATGAAAGAAAAAAGGGAATAAATCCAAAATTCAGAAAAGCAGTTAATTTGGTGGGGCAGTGCAGAAAAGCAGGACACAGGATAGGTTTCACTACATTGGTGATGTTTTATTTTCTTGTTAGATGGTAGACTCATGGTTTAGGGTTCCTATTATGCTTTAAATATATATGAATTCTACTTCTATAGTAGTAAATAATACTTAATTAAAATTATCCTGCTGAAATCCAATAGTATTTCCAGAGAAAAATAAATTCTAATTTTTCAAAGCCCATGAAAAGATGCTTCAACATTATTAGTAATTAGGAAAATGTGTAAAAATCACAATATGTCCCAACTACTACAATGGCTATAAAACAAAACATGAAAAGCAAGTGTTGGTGAGGATGTGGAAAAACTGAAACCCTAAAATTATTGACGGTGGGAATGTAAAATGATGTGGCTTCTGTAGAAAATAGGTAGTTCCTCATCAACTTAAACACAGAGTTACCATATGATCCAGCAATTCCACTCACAGATATATATCTAAAGCAGCAATTTTCAACATTTTTAATCTCATAGCACACAAACTAATTACTAAAATTTGGCGGCATAACCAAAAATATATTTTTTGCCGATCGGACCAGAAAAAAAAAAAAGGTATAATTTTGATTCATTCACACTGGACAGCTATTGTTGTGGTGGCTGTTGTCATTTTTTTAAAAAATAATGCAAAAAATAGGTTTATTTGTACACACACCAATGAAGAAAAGCAGTCTTCTGTCAAATGGAGAAGATCAAGATTTTTTTTTTAAAATATATTTTATTGATTTTTTACAGAGAGGAAAGGAGAGGGATAGAGAGTTAGAAACATCGATGAGAAACATAGATCAGCTGCCTCCTGCACGCCCCCCACTGGGGATGTGCCCGCAACCAAGGTACATGCCCTTGACTGGAATCGAACCCGGGACCCTTCATTCCGTAGGCCGACGCTCTATCCACTGAGCCAAACCAGTCAGGGCAGGATCAAGATTCTTAAGCACCAGATTGATTTGGGGACCTACTACAATGAGAAGACATGCTTTGTTGCCTTCTGATGTTAAGTCTATTCACCCAACACTCAGCAGGCTTTTACGATGGGTCTTCCTCCTCCTGAGCCTGATTTGCTAATCGCTTACGATTTACTCCCTCTAGAGCAGTGGTTCTCAACCTTCCTAATGCTGCGACCCTTTAATACAATTCCTCATGTTGTGGTGACCCCCAATTTCATTGTTACAAATTGAACATAATTAAAGCATAGTGATTAATCAAAAACCAGTATGTAATTATATATGTGTTTTCCGATGGTCTTAGGCGACCCCTGTGAAAGGGTCGTTCGACCCCCACAGGGGTTGCGACCCACAGGTTGAGAACCGCTGCTCTAGAGCTTTTATGCCGGGTCTCTAGTTATTTATTTCAGGCCTCTTAAACACTGGAAGGCAAATTTTACTCCCACATTTTCTTAGATATTTCAGGAATTCCTTTCCATTTTCCCTCTTCACCTCAGCTTGGTCTTCAAAGAATTTGGCAACAAGAGGTTGTACTGAGTCTTCAATGGAATTATAGGGCATCCTATCCTATCTAATAAAAGAGAAACATGGTAATTAGTGTACGACCGCTACCCTTCCCATTGGCTAATCAGGGCGATATGCAAATTAACTGCCAGCCAAGATGGCGGCCAGCAGCCAGGCAGCTGGAAGCGAACATGACGCTTGCTTGCTTCAGTGAAGGAGGACTCCAACGTTCCCCGCATGCCTTGCCGGCCTCTGAGCTGGCAGTTTGAAACATTGTAACAAATATAGAAGCTAAACAAAACCCCAGAAACCAGCTTTCAGCCAGCCTGGATCTCAGAGCTGGAGATGATACAGTGTTTCGATTACAGAACCAAAACAAACCAGATACCTGCTTTCAGCAGCCGAGGCCTTGGCCCAGAATTAAAAAAAAAAAGAAAAAAAGGAGCGGTTGGGAGCTTCAGTCACCCACCAGCCTGAAAACAGCCCTCAGCCCCTCACCCAGACTGGCCAGGCACCCCAGTGGGGACCCCCACCCTGAAGGGTGTGTGACCAGCTGCAAACAGCCATCATCCCCTTATCCAGGCTGGCCAGGCACCCCAGTGGGGACCCCCACCCTGATCCAGGACACCCTTTAAGGCAAACCAGCCAGCCCCTACCCATGCACCAGGCTTCTATCCTATATAGTAAAAGGGTAATATGCCTCCCAGCACCGGGATCAGCGGAGCCACGAGGCATCCCGGCACCGGGATCAGCGTGACAGGGGCAGCGCCCAAACCCCCTGATCGCCCTGCGGCTCTGTGTGTGACAGGGGGCGGGGTCACAAACTCCCTATCCGCCCTGCTCTGTTTGTGACAGGGGAAGGCGCCCCAACCCCCTGATCAGCCCTGCTCTGTGCCTGATAGGGGGGAGCTCCCCAACCCCCTGATCAGCCCTGCTCTGTGTGTGACAGGGTGCGGCCCCCCCCCCCCCCCACGGGCCCTGCTCTGTGTGTGACGGGGTAGAGCCATAACCTCCCCATCGGCCCTGCCCTGAGTGTGAGAGTGGCGGCGCCCCAACCCCCTGATCGGCCCTGCTCTGTGTGTGACAGGGGGCGGTGCCCCAACTCCCCTATCGGCCCTACTCTGTGCGTGACAGGGGGGAGCTCCCCAACCCCCTGATGGGCCCTGCTCTGTGCGGGGAGCTCCCCAACCCCCCTGATGGGCCCTGCTCTGTGCGTGACAGGGGGGAGCTCCCCAACCCCCTGATGGGCCCTGCTCTGTGCGTGACAGGGGGCAGCGCCCCAACCCCCTGATTGGCCCTGCTCTGTGCGTGACAGGGGGTGGCGCCGCAACTTCCCCATCGACCCTGCCTTGAGTGTGACAGGGGGCGGTGCCCCCAATCGGCCGTACCCTGAACGTGACTGAAGGTGGCATCGCAACCTCCCAATCCGCCCTGCTCTGTGCATGACAGGGGGCGGCGCCCCAACTCCCCAATCGGCCCTGCTCTGAGCCTGACCAGGGGCTGCACCTAGGGATTGGGCCTGCCCTCTGCCACCCGGGAGCAGGCCTAAGCCAGCAGGTCGTTATCTCCCGAGGGGTCCCAGACTGCGAGAGGGCACAGGCCGGGCTGAGGGACCCCCCTCCCCCGAGTGCACAAATTTTTGTGCACCGGTCCTCTAGTAGATAAATAAGCAACACTGATGTGCAGCTTATAAGATGCCACTTTATTAATAGCAACACTACACTCTTCAGAGAGTGGATGATTGGCTGCCATCTCAGCTTTAGAGAAAACCCGGCATAAACAGAGCTGTGCTATTGTCATGTTTTTTGACAATTTAAGGGAAAAGCAGTCAGTGCTCCTGATTAAACAGTTAAGTATTGAATGTTTTAAAAATTCTTGTGGCACACTGATTGAAAATCACTTATCTAAAGGAATTGAAATCAGGGACAGAAACTGATACTCACATGCCATTGTTTATTATAGCATTATTCACAATATCCAAAAGGTGGGAACAACTCAGGTGTCTGTCAACAAATGGATGGATACACAAAATGGGGTATATACACACATGGAATATTATTCAGCCATAAAAAGGAATGAAGTTCTGTACATGCTACAGCCAGACACAAAAGGGTAAGTATTTTAAGATTCCACTTATATTAACAATCTGGAGTAGGCAAATTCACAGAGATAGAGAGTAGAGTAGTGGTTACCAGGAGGAGCAAGAAGGATAGGGAAATGGAGAGTTATTTCTTAATGGTTATAGTTTGTCTGAGGTAAGGAAAAGTTTTGGAAATAGTGGTGATGGTTGCATAATGTTATGGTTGCACTGAATTGCACATGGCAAATGCTATGTTATGCATATATTACCATATTAAAAAAATTAATAATGTGATATACCAAAAATCAGAGTTGTACACTTTAAATGGGTGAACTGTATGTGGATCATATCTGTTAAAAATAAACCTTTAAATCAACTGTTGGGATTTATTTTATTTTATTTGAGATTGGTAATGTGAGATAACCTCTGAAAGATTGCTTTAGGATCAAACTGTGGAGAACTGCTGATGGAAAAGTGAAGATTTTATATCTCAATATCTGGGCATAGTAGTGTAATTATCAAAAGGGAGTGATAAAATGCACACCAATTTGGGAAGACATATCTAGTAACCAACCACCTGAATTTTATAGAAAAGTATAGAAATCAGGTACATCCATCATGTGATACTACAAAGTCCTATACAATATTCTAGACAGGAGATATACAAGTGGAAAAGATAGGAAATAGCAATCAAGGTGCTAATATAACATATTTTAGTTTGAAAAATAAGCAGAGATTAAAGACTAGATAAGCCATTAATTATTTTCCTCTTTACTCCTATAGGCACTATTAGAAAGCAACAAAATGATTATGACAGACTAGAGGCCCGGTGCATGAATTCATGCATAGGTGGGATCTGGCTGGCCTGCCCCAATTGGGGCCGATTGGCTGGGCGAGGGGCCGCGGGCAGTTGGCCAGCTGGCCCCGCCCCCTGGTCGAACTCCCAGTTGAGGGGACAATCTGCATATTAGCCTTTTATTACATAGTACAGGAGCATAGCCTAAACACTAATAGCCTTGAAAATTCATATCATCATCACAAACACTATGCTTTCTGCTGATTTTCATTCCAAACATAATTACTGAGCACCTTTTTAATTAAGTTCTCAACATTGCCAATTCTTATAGAAGTGGACAAAGACAAACATTCCTATATGACCTTAAAGAGATCACTGCCTAAAGTAAGGAGTCTGACAAATAAAGAATAATTAGACTTATGAAGGTTCAAAAATAATAATTCTGACAATAATGCAACTAATAAAAACATAAAAATAGGCATTAATTAGCATATGTTTAATGGTAAGTGCTATAATATGAAATACTTGTACAAAGTATAAAGCAAACTGTATAAAAATGTCTTATTACTATAGTAAATGTGAAAAAGATCTAAAATACTTTTTCAGTTATTTTTTCCCACCTAGTTGAGAGTTCTTTGGGAATAAAAAGACAGTTAATCTACAAACTTGAGTGCAGTTAGTAATGTTAGTTGAAAGTATATTTTAGGTGTTAGAGAAAATACTACTTGTTGAATTCTGAAAAATAAATGCCATAATATTATATGGTATATATTAGATAAAAATATATAAAAAGTTAGTTTTAAATATCCCTAAATATGTTCTTAACTTTTACCATAGCTACTTTCTAATGATAATTTACCAATCATTAAAAAATAGCAATATTAAAAAAAGCAGTGATTTATTTGGAATATAAAATATTTTTACATTTCAGTCTCTTCAATGAATCATCCAATGGAAAAGTTAAGGTTTAGGTTCCTCATCTGTCAATAAAAATTTTTAGTCCTGAAAATTATGTCTATCCTACTTGGCTGATTAGAACTCCATCTAATAGTTGGCTTTATGTAAGAAGGATGTATGTTCAGTTCCTTACCGTGTAATTTCATCATCTCCAAGCATTGCTTTAGAAACAGGTGAGTATCTGGCTGGTGATGCTGGTGTCTGGCCCAAGTAGGAAGATGGGCTAACATGGTTATCAACGGGCTGAGAAGCAGCTTCAAAATAAAGAAAGTGAAAAACACTTGAAAAATGAAACAAGCTATTCAGTACCACATTTGTGAATTATCAAATTAAAGATTAATGTATAATTCATATTCACTTATTTCTATAATAGAATTTGTTAGAGAAGATTTATTTATCAGGTAAAAAAAATTAGACAAGGTCAAGTTTCCAGGTAAAAAGTAGTTCAAATATTCAGATCAGTAAAGCAAACTTGTAAAAACCAAATGATTAAATAGTATGTTTCTAATTTAGCATATAACAAGTGTGGAAGTCATCACTCTGTCCTAAAAACAACTAAAAAGCTAAACAAACTGAAAAAAATCAACAACTATTCTTTAATCCTTAAGATAAGGGAGGTCACAGGGCAAACTGCTGTCTCTCAAATTGGAGAGACTGGTAGCAAACAGAGAATCACAACCAGAACAGAAACGTCTGTGGAAGAACTGCTGGGGTAGAGAAGCCTGAATCATAATTGACAAGTTTTTGGAGGCTAAGGTGGACAACTCTGAAAGTCAAAAACACCAGGTGGACCTTGTCATTCAGGGACTCCACACTTCTGTAAATTTTACCTCCTGGATCTCTACTGGGTCTCACAGTGAATACTGGGGGGAAAAAATGCCCTTGTGCTTCTTTGCAGGAGGAAAGGAAAAAGAATCATTTTGGAAGACACAAGCATTCTGTTCTTCTCAACAGTCTGCCCCTAGGAAGAACGGTTAACTAGACCCTAACCTGCTGAGCTTTTATTGGGAAATAACCAACTCCAGCCCACTCTAACCATCCTGTCCCACCTAACTAAGAGAGGAGGTTGGAAATACTGAGAAGCACCATGAAGTTCACATTCCAGAGGCACAAACTGACTAAAAGACTGAGACCTAATCATAGGACTATATATAGAACACCTTCCTTTCCCCAAAACTGTATCGCCACATCACTAAAGGCCTATTTACAGCAGCTCCTTTTACCCAGTACATCATGCTTAGTTATCAAGAAAAAAAAATTATAAGACATACTAAGAGGCAAAAACACAGTTTGAAGAGAAAGAGAAAGCATCAGAACCAGACTCAGACATGAAAGCAATGTTGAAATTATCAGACTAGGAATTTGAAACAATGAATAGTATACTAATGGCTCTAATAAAGAAGCCGACAGTATGCAAGAACAGATGAGCAATGTAAGTACAGAGATTGAAATTCTAAGAAAGAAACAAAAAAGAAGTACTGGAGATCAAAAACACTGTAATAGAAATAAATAATGCCTTTGATGGGCTTATTAATAGTTTGAATACAGCTGAGGAAAAAAATCTCTGAGATGGAGGGTATCGCAATAGCAACTTCTAAAACTAAAAAGTAAAAAGAACAAGGACCGATTAAAAACCTAATAAAACCAAAACAAAATATCCAAGAACTGTGGGACTATAAAAGGTGTAACATACACATAATAAAAATACCAAAAGGAGGTGAGAAAGGAATAGAAGAACTATTTGAAATAAAAATGATTGAGAATTTACCCAAATTAATGTCAGACACCAAACCACAGATCTAGGAAGCTCTATGCTGTATAAATGCCAAGATAATTACACCTAGGCAAATCCTTTTTAAATTATACAAAGTCAAAGAAAAAAGGGGAGGGGAAGAAAAATATTCCAACAAGAAACCACAGAAACCCCCCCACATCTCATTAATAAAGGTGCAAAAATGAGAATTACATCTGATTTCTCCTCAGAAACCATTCAAGCAAGAGTGTGGAAATATTTAGTGTTAAGAGAAAAAATACTTCCTTACCCTGTAAAATTATCCTGCAAAAGTGAAGAAATACTTTCTTATACAAACAAATAGAGGGAATTTGTTGCTAGTACACTTGCCATTTCAAATGTGTGAAGACATTCTTCAGAGAGAAGAAAAGTTAGTAGGTCAGAAACTCAGTTATATGTAAAGAAAGAAAAAGCATTGAAGAAGGAATAAAATAAAATAAAAACTCATTTTTCTTATTACTGATCTGACATAATACTGTTCAAAATAATGACAGCAACACTGTATTCAACTATGTTTGTGTGGGTGTGCGCATGTGCACTTATATATAAATGAAATGAATATTAGCAATAATGCAAGTGATGGGAGGAAAAATTTAGGATTATTTTGTTATTATTAGACAAGATCGGACTCATTCAGGGTGGTATGGCCGTAGACTATTTTGTTATTATTAGGTACCCACACTATTTGTGAAGCTGTATAGTGTTATCTGAAAGTGGATTTGGATTACTTGTACATGTATATTGCAAACTCTAGGGTAAGCACTAAGCCAGAGTAAAAAGAAAGTAAGTGACATGCTAAGAAAGGAGAGAAAATGGAATAACATAAAATGCTTAATAAAAACCATAAAAGGCTGAAAAAAAGTGAATGACAAATATAAGAACAAAAAAGGGCAACAAATAGAAAACTAACAAATATAATAGATATTATTCCAACTATATAATCACTCTGAACACCAATGGACTACATGCACCAATTATAAAATAAAGATGGTCAAAGTGGATAAAAAAAATCAGACTCAACTATATTCTGTCTACAAGAAACACACTTAACAATCTTTAACATGTACGCACCTGATAACAATGTCAAACTACATGCAGTCAAAAGAGACAGAACTGCATCCACAGCCTCTTATTACAAGTGGACAGACACAGCAGCCAGAAAATTAGTAAGGACATAGTTGAACTTAACATTATCAATCAACTGGATATAATGGACAAGAATAGACTATTTCAATCAACAAGAACAGAACACACATTCTTCTTAAGTTCATATGGAACATTCACCAAGATAGACCACATCCTGGGCCATAAAACACATCTTAATAAATTTAAAAGAGAAAAGATACAATGTCTGCTCTCAGACTACAATAGAATTAAACTAGAAATCTATAACAAAAAGCTAGTTTAAAAATCCTAAAATATGAGGATATTAAATAACACACTTCTAAATAGCACATGGGTCAAAGAAGAAATCCCCAGAGAAATTAAGAAATGTTTTGAATTAAATGAAAATGAAAACACAACTTAAAATTTGCTGTAGTATTGAATGCATATGTTAGAAAAGAAGGTCTAAAATGAATCATCATAACTTCCACCTTATGAAACTAGAAAAAAAGAGAGCAAATTAAATTGAAAGTAAATTAAACTGAATTAAAAAATTAACTACCAAGTAAAATAGCCTCAAAATAGAGAGCCGACAGTTGTGGTGGGGAGCAGGGAGGTGTGAAGGGTGGGGTAAAGGGATTGAGCAAAAAAAGAAATAAAAAGAAAGAAAACTCATGGACATGGACATCAGTATGGTGATTGTAGGGTGGAGGTGGAAGAGGGCACAGAGGAGATAAATGGCGATGGAAAAATAAAATAAAAACAAATATTTAAAAAAAGAAATCAATGAAATTGAAAACAGGAAATCAATAGAGAAAAATCAACAAAACCAAAAGCTGGTTATTTGAAAAGATCAATAAAATAAAAAGCCTGCAGCTAGGCTAACTACAAAAAAAGGTCAAAATTTATTAATATCAGAAGTGAAAAAGGGGACACCACTACAGATCCCATGGACATTAAAATGATAATAAAGAAATACTAGAACAACCCTATACCCACAAGTTTTATAACTTACATGAAAAGGACCAATTCCTTGAAAGACACACTTTGTTAATTCACACACAGAATAGACAATCTAAACAGGCCTATCTACACTAATAAAAGAGAAACATGGTAATTAGCGTACGACCGCTACCCTTTTCATTGGCTAATCAGTGAGTATATGCAAATTAACTGTCAGCCAAGATGGCGGCCGGCAGCCAGGCAGCTGGAAGCGAACATGAGGCTTGCTTGCTGCAGTGAAGGAGGACTCCAACGTTCCCCGCCTGCACTGCCGGCCTCTGAGCTGGCAGTTTGAAACTTTGTAACAAATATAGAAGCTAAACAAAACCGCAGGGATCTCAGAGCTGGAGTTATACATTGTTTCGATTATAGAACGCAAACAAACCAGCAGCGGAAGCCTCAGAGCTAGAGCCAGAGCTAAAGCTGGCCCAGAATAAAATAAAAAAAAAAAGATAAAAAGGAGCGGTTGGGAGCTTCAGTCAATCGCCAGCCTTAAGGTAGCCCTCAGCCCCTCCCCCAGACTGGCCAGGCACCCCAGTGGGGACCCCCCCCCTGAAGGGTGTGTGACCAGCTGCAAACAGCCATCATCCCCTCATCCAGGGCTGGCCAGGCACCCCAGTGGGGACCCCCACCCTGATCCAGGACACCCTTTCAGGGCAAACCAGCCTGCCCCCAGGCCTCTATCCTATATAGTAAAAGGGTAATATGCCTCCCAGCACCGAGATCAGTGGAGCAGCGAGGCCTCCTGGCACCGGATCAGCGTGACAGGGGGCAGCGCCCAAACCCCCTGATCCCCCTGCGGCTCTGTGTGTGACAGGGTGCAGCGTCCCAACCCCCTGATCGGCCCTGCTCTGTGTGTGACAGGGTGTGGTGCCCCAACCCCCCCCACCCCCCCACAGGCCCTGCTCTGTGTGTGACAGGGTAGAGCCATAACCTCCCCATCGGCCCTGCCCTGAGTGTGACAGTGGCGGTGCCCCAACCCCCTGATCGGCCCTGCTCTGTGATGGGGTAGAGCCATAACCTCCCCATTGGCCCTGCCCTGAGTGTGACAGTGGCGGCGCCCCAACCCCCTGATCCGCCCTGCTCTGTGTGTGACAGGGGGGCGGTGCCCTAACTCCCCTATTGGCCCTACTCTGTGAGTGACAGGGGGGAGCTCCTCAACCCCCTGATGGGCCCTGCTCTGTGCATGACTGGGGGCAGCGCCCCAACCCCTGATTGGCCCTGCTCTGTGTGTGACAGTGGGTGCGCCGCAACCTCCCCATCGACCCTGCCTTGAGTGTGACAGGGGGCGGTGCCCCAACCCCCCAATCGGCCCCACC
>NW_005871062.1:304438-317872 GCF_000147115.1 Myotis lucifugus
ACAAAAAACAAAAACAAAAAAACCCCCTAGAGAACAATGTCTTTCATGAACATAGATGAAGAAATCTTCAACAAAATATTACCAAAAAATTCAACAATGTATAAATAATTACATACCACAAGCATCTGAGATTTATCCCACCTATGCAAGGCTGGTTCAACCTTCAAAAATCAATTAATATGATCCAACACATCAATAGACTAAAGAAAAAGTCACATGATCGAATCAACAGATGCAGAAAAATCATTTAATGAAATCCAATATCAATTTATGATAACTTTCAGTAAACTAGAAATAGAGGGAGTGTTTTCAACTTGATAAAAAAGTAATCTACAAAATTCCTATAGCTAATATCATACTTAATGGTAAGATCCTTGAAGCTTTACCATTAAGATTAGGAACAAGTGAAGGATGTCCTAGCAAAAGCAATAAGATAAGGAAAGGAAGTAAAAGGCACATAGATTAAGAAGAAATAAAAATGTCTTTGTATGCAGATGTCATGATTATCTGTGTAGAAAATCTGAAAAAATTTGACCATAAAACCCCTTCTGGAACTAAGCAGCAATCACAGCAAGGTTGAAAGATACAGGTTAATATATAAAAGTCAACTGCTTTCTTATATATCAGTAATAACTAGTTGAATTTGAAATAAAAAACTCAATACCACTTACATTAGCACCCAAAATGATATATGCATGTATAAATAAATCTAACAAAATATATATACGATCTATGTGAGAAAAACTATAAAACTCTGGTGAAAGATATGAAAGAATTAAACAAATGGAGAGATACTCCATGTTCATAAATAGGAAGACTCAATATTGTGAAGATATTAGTTCTTCCCAACTTGATCTATAGATTCAATGCAAACTCAGTCAAAATACCAGCAAATTTTTTGAAGATATTGTCAAAATGATTCTAATGTTTACACAGAGAGGCAAAAGACCCAGAATAGCTGACATAATACTGAACAAGAACTAAGTTGGAGGACTCACACTGAAGACTTCCTATAAAGCTACAGTAATCAAGACCGTGTGGCATTGGCAAAAGAATAGCAAAACAGATCAATGGAACAAAATAGGGAATCCAGAAACAGACCCATATAAATATAGTCAACTGATCTTTGACAAAGGAGTGAAGGCAATACAATGGAACAAAGATAGACTTTTTAACAAATGGTGCTTGGAATATCTGGATATCCACATGCAAATGAATCTAGACATAAACCTTACAAAAATTAACTCAAAATGGATCACAGACCTAAACATAAAAAAATGAAACTATAAAACTCCCTAGAAGATAACATAGAAGAAAATCAAGATGACCTTGGGTTTGGCAATGACTTTTAGATACAATACCAAAAGCATGATCCATGAAAGAAAGAACTGACAAGCACTAGAATTCATTAAAATTAAATGTTTATGCTATGTGAAAGACAATATCTAGAGAATTAAAAGATTAGACAAAGACTGGGAGAGAATATTTGCAAAAGAGATATCTGATAAAGGACTGTTAGGCAAAATATATAAAGAACCTTAACAATAAGACAACAAAAAACCACATTTAAAATGTGCCAAAATATGTAAAGTTCAGCGTAGGGAATATAGTCAATAATAATGTAAAAACTATGTATGGTGCCAGATGGGTACTAAATTTATTGAGGTGATCACTTTGTAAGGTATATAAAATGTCTAATTACGTGGTACACCTGAAACTAATATTGCATGTCCACTGTAATTGAAAAAAAGTGTCAAAGACCCTTGAGAGACAGCTCACCAAAAAAGATATACAGATGGCAAATAAGCATATGAAAAGACACTCCACATCATATGTCATCAGGGAAATGCTAATTAAAACAACCAGATACTGCCAAATACAGAACACTGATAACATCAAATGCTAGTGAGGAAATGGAGCAACAGGGATTCTCACACTTTGCTAGTAGGAATGCAAAATCATATCTTCTTTGAAAGACAGTCTGGCTGTTTCCTTTTAAAAAAAAAATCAATTAATTAATTTTTTATTTTTTAATATTTAAAGAAAGACGATCTTAAATATAATAACGTTACATGCAATAAACCTTAATATTTCTTGTAATGCTAGCTTGGTGATGATGAACTCTTTTTTTTGTCTGGGAAGCTCTTTATTTGACAGTCTATTTTGAATGATAGCTTTGCTGGATATAGAAATCTTGGTCTCAGATCCTTGCTTTCCATTATCTTGAGTACTTCATATTATTCCCTTATGGCCTGTAGAGTTTCTGATGAGAAATCAGGTGTCAGCCTTATGGGAACTCCTTTGTAGGTAACAGTTTTCTTTCCTCTAGCTGCCTTTAGGATTCTCTCTTTGTCTTTAATTTTTGGCATTTTAATTATGATGTGTTTGGGCATGGGTCTGTTTGGGTTCTTCTTGTTTAGGGTTCTCTGTGCTTCCTGAACTTGTGTGACTTTTTCCTTTACCAGGTTAGGGAAGTTTTCTGCCATTATTTCTTCACCTTCTCTATTCCTTTCTCCCTTTCTGCCTCTTCTGGCACACCTGCTATTCTAATATTGTTACATTTCACACTGGTCCCCAGGTCCCTTAAGCTGTCCACCTGTTTTTTAATGGTTCTTTTCTTTTTGGTTCTCTGATTAAGTGATATTTCAACTCTGTCTTCTAATTCACTGATTCGATCTTCAGCTTCCCCTAATCTGCTGTGGATTCCTTCCAATATGTTCTTTATTTGTGTTATGTCATTCTTTATCTCAGACTCTTTTTTCATAGTTACAACATCTTTTTTCATACTGTTGAGCATTTTTGCCATCATTACTCTGAACTCTGTTTCAGATAAATTTCTTATCTCTGCTTCATTTATCTCTTCTTCTGGAGAATTCTCTAGTTCTTTCATCTGAGGGTTGTTTCTTTGTCTCCTCATTTTAGTTGTCTGTTTGGATTTGTGATTATGTTTTAGATCAGTGGTTCTCAACCTGTGGGTCGCAACCCCTTTGGTGGTCGAATGACCCTTTCACAGGGGTCGCCTAAGACCATCCTGCATATCAGATATTTACATTACGATTCCTAACAGTAGCAACATTACAGTAATGAAGTAGCAACGAAAATAATTTTATGGTTGGGTCACAACATGAGGAACTGTATTTAAAGGGCCAGAAGGTTGAGAACCACTGTTTTAGATAGTTCCTCTATACCTCTCAATTTCTAGAGCAGGACAGTGTTCAAGGCTGTTTCTGACTAATTGGATCAGACAAAGACTCAAACCCTCCAGAGACTGCACTGCCTCTGTCTACAGACTGATAGGATTCTGACTCGAATAGCCCCAGGCAATCGTCCTCAGGTGTGGTGAGAGTTTTTATCAATGGGGTGGGGCAGTTGCTTCTCCCTGGAGGCTAATTGTTATTTTTAATTTCTTAAGTAGCCTCAGGGCAAGGTATTTTCCAATAGGGTGTGTTGACTGTCTTGCCCCGAGGCAAGGCAAATGTGTATGTGGGAAAGATGTCCTCTGCTGTGTGAGGGAATGACTCAGCGCAGGAAACTTGGGGTGTCTGCCTTCTGAGCTCTATGCCCCAAATCCCCAGTCCTGGGTTCTGCTCTCACAGCTCCAGTCCACTTCATCCTCCCACTGCCAGAGCACAAGGTGGGTGGCTCCACAGGGAATTTTTGTGCATTGACCTTTTAAGAGTGTGCCCAAACTTTCAGCTGCCACTCCCTGGCAGACAGCAACCCACTGCTATTCATAGCTGACGTTATGTGGGTACCCTCCTCAGATTTGGTGCTCTCTGCTGGAGAGCCCAGCTTTTGGATTAAATCCCAGAGTTCTCAGTGGTACCCCCCCACAGCTGAGATAGCTCTCCAGGACTTCAGTTCCTGTCTGTGGGTGCCCGGCCAGCCCTTTCGAGCCACTGCCCCTCCTACCAATCTCTATGTGGTCTCCATCTTCGGTCCTTGGGTATCAGGATTCTCTCCTGTGAGTTTTCTGTTGATTATTCAGGAAGCCTTTCCATATTTGTTGTAATTCCAGCTTGTTTGTGGGAGCATGTCCACGCAGCAGCCACCTACTCTGCTGCCATTTTTAATCTCTTTGGCTGTTTCTTATAAAACTAAATATATTCTTAGCGTTTGAATCAGCAATTGCAGTCCTGGGTATTTACTCCAAAGGAGTTGAAAACTTATGTCTAAAGAAAAACCTGTTCATGGATGTTTATAGCAGCTTTATTCATAACTGACTAAACTTAGAAGAAACCAAATGTACTTCCATAGGTGAATGAATAAATAAAATGTAGTACATCTAGCCAAAGAGTTATTCAGCACTAAAAAGAGGCTATCCAGCCATGAAAAGATATGACAGAAACTTAAATGCATATTACTACATGAAAAAAAAACCAGTCTCAAAGGCTATATCTATATGATTCCAACCATGTGATATGGTTGGAAAAGGCAAAACTATGGAGGCTGGATTTTTAGGGTAATGAAAATACTCTGTATGACACTATAATGGTAGATATGTCATGCATTTGTCCAAACCCACAAAATGTACACCATCAAAAGTGAACCCTAATGCAAACTATGGGCTTTAGATAAGGATGTGGTAATGTAGGGTCATCAACTGTAACAGATGTACCACTCTGGTGGGTGATGTTGATAACAGGGCAGGCTATGTGTGTATGGAAGTAGGTGGTATGTGGAAATTCTGTACCTTCTGTTTATTTTTATTGTGAACCTAAAATTGCTCTAAGATGTATCAAAAAATGTCTACGCCCGGACACTAGCTCAGATCTGTCAATCCAATTTATAATTATCCTTTTAAATGTACCTATAAAGCAAAAGCACCATAAAAGCAAACAACAGCACTGGCTGTTGCGGCTTAGTTGGTTGAAATTTGTCCTATGCACCAAAGGTCACTGGTTAGATTCCTGGTCAGGGAACAGCCTGGGTTGCAGGCTCCAACCCCAATTGGAGGCATGCAGGAGGCAGTTGATCAATGTTTCTCTCTCACATTGATATTTCTCTATCTAAAATCGATCAAACAATTTAAATAAAAAGTGAAAATTAAAAACTAACCAAAAAGTAACTATTGGTTTATTTAAATAATAATAAATATTATATATAGGTTGTAATTCTAGCAAGAGCTAAGAACAGAAAATTAAAAATTAATTTTTAAGGAATTAAAAATTAGCCCTAACCGGTTTGGCTCAGTGGATAGAGCATTGGCCTGCGGACTCAGGGGTCCCAGGTTCGATTCCGTTCAAGGGCACATACCTTGGTTGCGGGCACATCCCCAGTAGGGAGTGTGCAGGAGGCAGCTGATCGATGTTTCTCTCTCATCGATGTTTCTAACTCTCTATCTCTCTCCCTTCCTCTCTGTAAAAAATGAATAAAAATATATTTAAAAAAATTAATAGAGAAATGACAGCCCCACAAAAGGATCAGATAACACAATGCTATTTCCAAAACCAAAATCACAGGTTAAGAGATTCCTGAAGAATTATAAAACAAGAAAGCCTAATTTATTGTCCTTAGATATCAAGATTAATTCCCAAACACTCCAAGTTTGGGACAGAAGCAAGTAGAACTTGCGAAGTAAAAGTGGTAAGAGATATGTGGCCAAATCAAAAGTTTCACAGGTCTTCTAGTGGAAGAGAATGTAAATTAAAAATGAGAAGACAAGAACATTACAGAGAAACCAAGATGGTGGCATAAGTAAACACCGGAAATTGCTGCCTCGAACAACCACTTGAAAAATACAACTAAAAGACAAAACGGACATCATCCAGAACCACAGGAAGGCTGGCTGAGTGGAAATTCCACAACTAGAAGGAAAGAGAAAAGCACACTGAGACTCAGAGGAGGTGCGGAAGTAAAGTACAGAGGTACGGAGGCGCACATGAAAAGGGCTGGCAACTGAGAACGCGGTTGTCTTTTTCAATCAGGAGGGAGTCTCAAGCTCCCGACTGCTCTGAACTCCAGTTCGGGGTGAGTCTCTGGGGACCCAGACTCATACGGGGAGAAACTGGACTGTCTGGCATCGGTCGGAACTCCAGGGTGGCTTTCTCTCAGAGGTGCTTGCAGTGATTACCGGGACACTGAGACGCGGGGCCTCTTAGGGTAGGACTGAGGATCAGCCATAGCTGCTTGCTCCGCCCTGTTGATTCCCTGAGACCCCGCCCCACCCAAGCTGTGCATAGAGGCTTTGGCATATGAAAGGCCTGGCCCTTTGCAATCTGAAAATTATCTAACAAACTGCAGCTGGGTCAGAGAGACCCAGAACTTCCAAAAGAAGGCCCAAGGCTCCACAGCTGCTTGGATTGCTTCACAGCTGGGCCTCATCTAGGCACATCCAAACCCCAAACAAATAAGAGGAATCTGCAGATTTCTCCATAGCTCCTGTGGGTAGCCTCAGGCAGAGGCTAAATTAGCACCTCCTTAGAGATCCAAGAGCCAGTGTACCAGTGGTCAGAGTGGGACCATACAGATTACAACTCCTCAGACCCATAAGGGACACACTCAGGGGGCAGACTCAGTGAGCACTAAAGCCCCACTGAAGCAAGTCTTGCCCCAGAAGGGTGTCTCCAGCACAGAAGTTCTCCCACTGTAGACACAGCTGATTCTCACAGACAATTGGCCTGGAGGTCAATTCCTCCCAGTGATACCTATAACAATCAAGGCTTGACTACAACAAGACTGTGCACAAAGCCCACAAAGGGGTGCACCAAGAGTGTCCACCTCAGGTAATTGGGGAGACTGAGCCACTGGGCCCTATAGGGCACTTAGCACAGAAAGCCACTCTATCAACACAGGGAAGCATAAAAAATGCGGAGACAAAGAAACAGGTCACAAATGACAGAAATGGAGGAAAGCAAACTACAGGATATAGAGTTCAAAACCACACTTATAAGGTTTTTCAGGAATTTTCTAGAAACCGCCGATAAATTTAGTGAGACCCTCAAGAAATCTAGTGAGACCCTCGAGGATATGAAAAAGGACCAACTAGAAATTAAGCATACACTGACTGAAATCAAGAATATTATACAGAGTTCCAACAGCAGAGTAGAGGATCGCAAGAATCAAGTCAAAGATTTGAAATAAGAAGAAGTAAAAAACACCCAACTGGAAAAGCAAAAAGAAAAAAGAATCCAAAAATATGAAGATAGTGTAAAGAGCCTCTGGGACTTCAAGCGAACCAACATATGAATTATAGGGGTGCCAGAAGAAGAGAGAGAGCAAGATATTGAAAACTTATTTGAAGAAATAATGACAGAAAACTTCCCCTACCTGGTGAAAGAAAAATAGACTTACAAGCCCAGGAAGCGCAGAGAACCCCAAACAAAAGGAATCCAAAGAGGACCACACCAAGACACATCATAATTAAAATGCCAAGAGCAAAAGACAAAGAGAGAATCTTAAAAGCAGCAAGAGAAACACAGTTAGTTACCTACAAGGGAGTGCCCATATGACTGTCAGCTGATTTCTCAACAGAAACTTTGCAGGCCAGTAGGGAGTGGCAATAAATATTCAAAGTGATGAATAGCAAGGGGCTACAACCAAGATTACTCTATTCAGCAAAGCTATCATTTAGAATTGAAGATCAAATAAAAAGCTTCACAAATAAGAAAAAGCTAAAGAAATTAATCACTACCAAACCAGTATTACATGAAATGTTGAAGGGTAATCCTTAAGAAGAGGAAGAGGAAAAAGAAGGAGGAGGAGGAGGAGAGGAGATAAAAAATATAAACAATAAAATGGCAGTAAATATATATCTATCAACAATTGAATCTAAAAATCAAAATAAACGAACAAGAAATCTAATGAAAATAAGTGATGAATATAACAGAACCAGGGGCATGGAAGCATGGAACAGACTGACTAATCTCAGAGGACAGGGGGGAGGAGGGGAGCGAGAAGAGATTAACCAAAAATCTTATATGCATATATACATTACCTATGGACACAGATAATAGGGTCGTGAAGGCCTGGAGTAGAGTTGGAACTGGGTGGAGGGGGACTATACGGGGAAAGAGGGGGACATCTGTAATACTCTCAATAATAAAGATTTTAAAAAAAAGAGTTTACTACAAGGAGACTAAAAAAAGTATCTAAGGCAACAATAACATAGATGAAAGCAAAGGGACTTACAGTTAGTGATATCAGGTGGTGCATAGCCATCATTCATATACATACTTGTAGGTTTTGCCACTTTCAAATAAACAAAATCAGATGTGTTTTTTAAAGCAGTCACTGCTTCTTCATGAGTAACTTCTTCTAAACACACACTATTCACCTAAAAGAAAATCACCAAGACATTTATTTTAAAACACGTTCACTTGCTTTCTGCTTTTTTGGTGGTAAATATTTACATCAAAGATAAGAAAAATATGGGATTGATGTAAGGAATATAAAGGTGTGTGGAAAGAAAATACCCATTTTTATTGTCTATGAAATTAGAAAGTTGTTTATGATAAGTGAAGTTGTTTATGTATGTTAATGAAATAGCCAATTTTGATTCTAGCCCTCTTCTTCCCAATCCCCAAGACTGAACTCTTCCTTCCACTCTGTCAGAGCACTTACTCCTGAACCCTGCTTGCTGGGCCAATTGTGGGAGTAAGTTCCTCCTTGATCATGCTTGATTATGCCAACTGTGGGAGCACAAGTCCTTTTCTGCTAGGGGCTGTACCCCCTTGAATGCTGGGTATTAAACAGAGAAGATATGAGAAGTGGTAGGCAGATAAGAGACTTTCTTGGAGACCTAGTGGCCATTGCTAACAAGGAGCCATCAGACAAAGTAGCCCCACAAAGCAGCCACGCAAAAGCGGCCTCACAAAGTAGTCACAGCAAACAGGAGCCAGCCGCCTACTGGTCAGCAACACACTCTTATAGCAACTTGGACAAAAGAGAGTTCTTGCCAAATAGTGACATCAATATTTGGGTTATAGAAACATATGCCTGGGCAATGCATACAGTAAAACTGCTGTGTCCTTGCCTTTGCACATGCGTATGGCAAATTGTCCTTGAACATCCAGCCTAATCCTTTGATTAGGGCTCCCACACACTCTTGGGCATTGAGGAATGTGTGTAGGTATATTTTAGTTTTGTTTTTTTAAAGAAACTGAAACTGTAAGGTTTTTGTTCTGCAACTTGATTTTTAATATAAGGTATCTTAGAGATCATTCCATGTTGGGCCACAAAGAATTATCTCATTTAAAAAACTATTGTACAGTACCCCATTGTGGAATTCTATTATAATTTTTAAGCCATTCCAATCTTAATAGATTATTTAAACTGTTCTTCTACTCAGACCTTTGCAAACACTGAATATTATCAATTTACCATATAAATAGAGCCTGCAAAATTGTGCATTTTAATTTGTACATCAATTATATTTAAAATTTAAAAATATATTTCTTTATTGATTTCAGAGAGGAAGGGAGAAAGGGAGAGATAGAAACATCAATGATGAGAATCATTGGTCGGCTGCCTCCTGCACCCCCCGACTGGGGATCAAGCCCACAACCCAGGCATGTGCCCCCGGCCGGAATTGAACCTGGGACCCCTCAATCCGCAGGCTGACGCTCTGTCCACTGAGCCAAGCCGGCCAGGGCTATATTTAAATTTGTATTTCTACTGGTAATAGTCAAGTTGAGATTTTTTTCCAATTATTTATTCACCATTCATCTATTTTCTGTGTAAAAACAGAATTGATTTTTAGGTGGTGATGGTGTATCCTACAACCTTGGTAAACTTGTTTATTAGTTATGTTAGGTTCCATAGGATTTTCTATATACATTATGACATAACCTACAAATACAGTTGTACATTTCCTTCTCAATCTGAATGTCTTTTTCATTCTTTGTTGTCCTATCAGTGCAACAGTGAATAGAAGAGGTACTTTGTGTCTTTCTTAAGAATTTATCCATTTTATCTAAGTTATCTAATGTGTTGGTTGGCATATAGTTGTTCATAAATAAAAGTGTTCCCTTATGTCTCTTCTTTCATTCCTACTTTTAGAAATGAATCTTTTTTTTTTTTTTGTAAGTCTAGCTAAATGTTTGTCAATTTTGTTAACCTTTCAAAGAATCCAGTTTTGGTTTTGTTGATCTTCTTTATGGTTTCCCTACTGACTATTTCATTAATTTCTGCTCTAATCTTTAGTATTTCCTTTCTTCCCTCTGCTAGCTTTAAGCTTAGATTGCTCTTCTTTTTGGTAAATTTTTTTGGCAAAGAAATACTATAAATTTTTCTAATGTCTTAAATTTAGAATGTACTAAATAAACAAATATTTGGTTTAGTATACTTTTTATTGTCCTAATTTGTACCTTTATAATCAACAGGAGAGTTTTCATGTTTTGACAAATGTTTTGACAAAAATTTCTAAATTTTTGTCAAACCATAACTTTCCCTACTGATTATTAATATTGCCTTTCAGGGTTTCAGCTGCATAATAATTTTTATGGTCCCAAATTATTGTGTATAGTGAGGACTGCTTGCATTTTGAAATACATAGCTGTGGTATATTGTTCCTTTGGTGGCCTGCAATGAGCCATACATCTTGGTATTCATACCCTTGTAAAATCCCTTCCTACAGTGAATCTTGCTTGGCCTTGTAACTAGCTTTAGCCAATGACATAATAGTAACTGATGTAAAGAGAGGGTTGATAAATGCCATACACTGGAGCTTGTCTTCTTGGAAGGCTCTCTCTTGGTATGTCCCTCTTGGAACCTACCATCCTGTGAGAAGTCCAATTTAGCCATGTGGAGAGGACACTAGAGAATTAAACACTTGGCTAACAGCCCCAGTTGAGCTACCAGCTGACAGCCAACAATTTATCCACCATATGTGAGCCAACCAACTTCAAAGTGGATCCCTGGCCCTAGCTGAACCACCCCAGTTGATACTATGTGGAGTAGAGATAGGCTGTTCTGGCAAGCCCTACCCAAATTGCAGAAGTGTAAGCAAGTAAATGATTGTTATTGTTTTAGTCACTATTTTTTTATTTTTATTTTTAGGCAGCATTAGATAGCTAATGAGTTGACAAGATTTGCTAAGGGATTCAATGTGGAGTGTGAAAGAAAGAGGATTATCCTAAAGTTTTAGACCTGGTCAAATAGAAAGATAAAGTTCCCATGTAATGAGATGTGAAGAATGTGCAAAGAGAAGGAGTTGAGGGTAATGAGTGGGGGAAGTACTTAGAAGTTTATTATTAGATATATTAAATTTGAGATGACTCTTGGAGACATATAAAAGGAGACTAGATAAAATCTCAGGGCTTTTCAAATGTTTTGACAAAAGCAATGTTAAACATTTATATATTTCATTTATGCACAAAAAGGGTGTGTCTGTGTGTGTGTAAAAATAAAACTCAAGTTCAGAAAACAATACTTAGTATTATCATATGCAAATGAATCCATTAAATCAAAGAGAGAAGAGAAAAAATATAAGGACTGAGTCTGGATCATTTCATGTTTAGAGATTAGGGAGAAGATGCACCCAAAATGAGAATGAGAAGAAGTGACTAGTGAGGTAAGCGAAATACCAAGATAGAAGGTGACTATTCAGCAAAATGAAAAAGTGTTTGAAGAAGGAAGAAGGTGTGTCATATGCTTGATGTGTCAATTAATGAGAACTAAGAATACAGTGACTACCAAAGCCACACTCAATGGTAAATCAACATAAATTGTTGGCTCCCTACCACTAAAATTGATTCTGAGGAAACCATAAAGGAAAACATGGTATCCAAGAAATTAAAAAATAAAAGAAAGAAACCCAGTGGAAAAAGACTCTTTTGAACTGGTAAATATAGGTGTAGTGCTGTAGTGTGTGTGTGTGTGTGAGAGAGAGAGACAGTATGTGTGTGTATGCAGGTGATGATGAGAAGGTTTTGGTTGTAGCTTGGGGAAGAGTAACAAGTCATAGCTGTGACAGGATAAGTTAGTGAAAAGCATTTCAAGGTCAGCTCCTCCTCTTCCCCATCATTAACTAAAAAATAATCAGTCCATCTCCTTGCTGTAAAAATAAGCAGTACTGGACAGCATGTAGAACAAAGGAATCATTTATATATTGCTGATGGAAATGTAAAAATTTTTACAAGGAGTTTGGAAAACATTATGATAGTTTTGTATAATATTACTGATAGACTGTGATCCATTCAATTTCACGTTTAGTTAAAGAGTTAAGTGAAAATTTTGTACCCTGTACAATGTACTAGAACATACAAAAAGTCTTCCTAGCAGAATTATTCATAGTACAAAAAAGAAAGAAAAAGAAAAGAAATAACCCAGTTCACCACTATATATGTGTCTTTTCAGATTCACTTCAGTCTACTTGCCCACTAGGGTTTGACTGATTGCTTAGTGGACTCCTGGCTACTTCTCCTCTCACCTTGTCTCCTACCATTCATTACCAGCTCTTTCAACCTCTTCTGCAGTAGGGACTGGGCTTGGGCATGGTTGATGTGTTCCACATAGTAGGAGCTGTAACACATCAGAAGCCCATATTTGACTTGCTTAGACTAATAAGGCTCGACCTAGCTTTTTCCACCATTTCTGAGTTCAGGGGAAGTGCTGTGCCACAGAGTGAGTGAGCTGGCTTCCCTAGAATTTGCCCAGAGGATTGGGTAACACAGTCCAAAAATTAACCCCCATGGGCATGGACTAATTAACAGGAGACAGAGGACTAAAAAGGCGAGCAGATAAATCCTTCCTTATCCCTGATAGCTGGTTCCACATGACCTGCCTGGAAGACTGTCCTACATGATAAGCCATCAACTACATTTTCTTATGAAATTATAGCCAGCTCAGAAACATAGTATCTGGTATAAGCTTTCCCTCATTCTCTGCCTCACTTTTTATTTTCACTCACTCTAGCTTTGCTGCGATTCCACCACCTCATTACACATACTTAGTATAGGAGCTTTGCTTCAGGTTTTGCTTTTCTAGGGAACATGCATAGGCTAAGACAGTTATTGATGAAGATTAGATAAATAAACTGTGGTATAGTCCCAGAATAGAATATTATGTAGAGGTAAAACGGACAAATTTCAGCTCTAGGCAACAATATGGGTAAGTCTTAGTACAGTGACGGTGAACCTATGAACTCATTTTTTTGGTTGATTTTTCTTTGTTAATTTTTTGGTTGATTTTTCTTTGTTAAATGGCATTTAAATATATAAAATAAATATCAAAAATATACATCTTTGTTTTACTATGGTTGCAAATATCAAAAAATTTCTATATGTGACACGGCACCAAAGTTAAGTTAGGGTTTTTCAAAATGCTGACACGCCGAGCTCCAAAGGTTCCCCATCACTGTCTTAATAAAACAATATTTAGTGAAAAAATGTATTAAAAGACTACATATAGCATAACAGCCTTAAAATATGTGTGTGATATATATATATATATATATGATATATATATATATATATATATATACACACACACACA
>NW_005871062.1:317972-369678 GCF_000147115.1 Myotis lucifugus
CGCAACCACTGAAGGCTCGACCAAGTGGGAGGGGACTAAGGAGCGAGCTGAACTCCGCGAGGTTCCTGGTGGCCGAGTGTGCAGAGCGGGGTGCGGGCGTGTGGGTGTGTGCACGAGCATGGACCAGAGCGACACACACTCACACGCCCGCACCCACACAGGGCCCTCGGCTGCGCCACCCGTGCCTCCCTGCACTTCACCCTCCAGCCCAGATCCTCCTGGTCTCGCCTCCCGTCGATGCAGCGGGAGTCAGTCTGGGGAAACTTTCTCAGACTTGTTTGGTGCTGGGACTAAATGCATCCGAGCTCAGGGCAAGCTCCACGGAGGTTCCTGGCGGCCAAGGGTGCAGAGCTGGAGTGAGGGTGTGTGGGTGTGTGCATGAGTGTGGACCCAAGCAACACACACTCACATGCCCGCACCCACACAGGGCCCTCCACCTCGCCACCCAGCTTCCCTGGACTTCACCCTCCAGCCCGGATCCTCCAGGTCCCGTGCCAGGAGGTCGCTCTAGTTCAGCAAGAGTTTGCGATTTGCCCAAGGCGCATTGAACAGTTTTCTCTTAACCCGTTTGTGGGAGTGTAATCTGATTTAAAACCAATGGACTAAACAAACAGAAGCACTTTATGGAAAGTCAATTTAGAAATGTGGATCAAAACTCAAGTGAATTAGCTTTGGGCCAGGAGTTCATGTCTATGAATGTGTCCTAAGTAAACAGTCAAATAAGCAACTATGTTTACTGTAGTGGTTGATGCCCGGGGAAACCGGGAACAACCAGCCCCACAATAAAGGGTTAGTGAAGTAAACCATAGTAATGTCAAACAGTCAGGGATAACACTGTAGCCACTAAAAATTATGTCTGTACATCCAATTTGTTGACATGAAAAGAAGGCCATAGCCAAATATTCAGTGGAGGGCAGGGGAAGCTCAGAAGAGGGCATGTTTACATATATGTATGTATATTTTATATGTCAGGGAAATAATAGTATTAAAAGCAGTGATTCTTCCTGAGCTCTGCAATTGTGAGTGTTAGCAAATTGTGTTTCAGGTGTGACTGGTGTCCTTTGGTGTTCCATACATACAGACATCCTTGCCTGTGGGACAGCCTGAACCTTTGCCGCACCTGCCCCTCTCTGCTGCGGAAACGGCCCAATCAGACATTCCCTTTTATTGGGCTGGTTTCCTTTTCTCCTTTGCCGAAACCACACCTTTCAAACAAAAGAATATTAACCAAGCAATCCTAACAACAAGTTTTGTTGCCGACTGCAACTTATGCCCTTTTACGTAAATGTTGTTTTCAGGCCTACCAGGTTGTATTTCAAAACTTTTATTTTTCTGCAACTTGACCATTTTTTTATTCGCTTAAAATCTGGAGTATTTTAAATACATATAGAAAAGTACAGAATAATATGACAAATACTTATCTATACTAATAACAGGGTAATATACTAATTAGACTGAACGTCATCTGGACATCCTTCCAGAAAAAGCCACGGTGGCAGGGGCCAAGGCAGAGGCGGTTAGGGGTGACCAGGCTGACTGAGGAGGGCAGTTAGGAGCGACCAGGCAGGCAGATAGGTGAGCAGTTAGGAGCCAGCGGTCCCAGATTATGAGAGGGCTGTCTGACTGCCGGAGGGACCCGCGCCGCCCTGCACGAATTTTGTGCACTGGGCCTCTAGAAAATACACACACACACACACACACACACACACACACACACATATATACACATATTACTACAAAAATTATTTAATCATATATATATATATATATATATATGATTAAATAATTTTTAAAATGCAAAGCGGTGATTGCTGGTGGGGAGGGGTAGTAGAGGGAGGTGGAGGAGGGTATAGAGGGGGATAAATGGTGATGAACAGAGACTTGACTTGGGGTGATGAACACACAATACAGTGTACAGATGTGTTGTGGACTTGTGTATGTGGAATTGGTATAATTTTGTTAACCAGTGTCCCCCCAATAAATAAAAAGGACAAAAATAAAATAAAATGCAAAGGAATAACAAATTGTTGGGTTGTGTAATGACTTAGCAGTTTTCATTATAAATAAAACAATCAATTAACTTAAGTATAAAACTAAATAAATAAGTCACATCTGAACAAAGAATGACATTGTGTTATGAACCTAAGAGCTATGATTAAACAATTCTGTAAATCCAAGCCCCTAACCCATCAACAAAAAATAGAAGGAAAAATAAAAGAAAAAGGCAGGGGAGCTGGTAGAGGAAATTGAAATAAAAAATAAAGATAATACCAAGAATCATTTGCAGGTTTTGATTAAAGTAAGGCTAGTATGCATTCATTTAAATCATTGAAACATTTTTGGCATGTTGAAATTCCAGAGTCTGTCAGAAAAAAAAAGACATAATCAAAATAATTTTCAAAACAACATTTCTTATACTTACTGCTAAAAGTTTATCTCCAATCTGAAGTTTACCATCCTTATGTGCTGCACCTCCTTCAATTATTTTGGTTACATAGATGCTATTATCCCCAGGAATATGTTGATTTCCAACACCTCCAGCAATGCTGAACCCAAGACCTGTTTGGAAAACACTAGTCTTAGAATCTCATCAACAAATGTGAACTAAAGTCCAGAAAGAAATGGATGGAAAACAGAAGGTGATAACTTCACACTATGTTTTTAAAATAGAAAATAATTTATTTACCTGCTTTTAAATTCCTAAATATTTGTTCTCAATCAGGGGACAACTGTAATTATAAGTGCTCCTGTTACAAATAAGTTCCTCTGTCTCCCCCTCCCAGGTTATGTCTTAAAGTCTCTTTGTAAATGAATTAGTTGGTTAGCTCAAAGAGACATTGTAAAATTATGTTTCACTTTTGTTTCGAACTTAACTGCTTCTTACTAACACTTTTAATACCTTCAGGAGATTAAAACAATTAAGAAAAAAAATAATAAAATTGTCTGCTGGTGATGGGCAGAATAAGCTTCAGAAATGTGAATATTTTTCCAATATTCTATGAATTAATTTTAAATAATGCATTTATGGAACTCATAAATCTCATAGCTTAGTACCAAACAAATTTGTAGCTCTCTATTCCTTATTTTGTTCATTGGAGTACCACCTCTTCCATGAATCACAAATTAGAATCAATATTTCTATTTATCCTTAATTCCATCCATGTTTTCAAAATTCAGAAATCAAATCTTAATAGTCCTCATTGCAGATGAACTGCTAATGATACAATCATATTTTCTTCTTTTAACTTAGTCTTTGTACTTGCATTTAACATACTATGGATTAAAGATTACAAGTTAATATCCACACTATACATTACTTCAAAGTATTTAAGTAGAAGTCTACTTAAGACAAAAATCAGTAGAAATAGTAGAAATTCTAAAAATTCAGGTAAATTCTGTACGTTCCCAGTATTGTTAATCTTAGAATGTGTCATAAATAACTTCGTAGTTATACTTAATTTGTCTTAGTATGATTTATGTATACCTTTAGGACCTTTAATGAGCTTTATTTCCATTATTTTTTCTGATACTGGTTTCCGTCTTTTAACATATAAGCGTACGATAGACCCGGCTTCTTTCAAAGCTTCAACTGCTTTGCTATGTGTTACATCACGAACATCTACTTCATTTACTCGCAATATACAGTCATTGACCCTGAGGAAAAATAAAAATTAAGTATTAAAAATTTAAATATCAATTTTTCATTTTGCCAATTTTTTGTTGGCCTTTTCATTTTTAAGGTAAAGAGAATTATTTGCTAGAGAAAATATAAGTGAAGAAATTGCATGTTTAATTACAATGTATCAAATACTCATATTAATAAACACAAACATTTCCCAATGGCCAACAAAAGAAACAGTACAAATAATAGATTATACAAAAATATTGAATAATAACAACTGCAATTTGTATGCTTATTATGTGTAAGCTTAATACTTTAGAAAAATAGCAAATATTTATTTAGCATTAACCACATGCCAATTACTTCTTTTAGTGCTTAATTTAACTCTTATTAGGTACATATTTATATCATTAATTTACAGAAGATAATAAGGCACAAAGAGCTTAAATAATTTTCCCAAGGCCACTCAGATAATGACCAACAGGGATGTCATTCAAAGATAAAAAAACTGAGGCTCAGAATGAATATCTAGCTTAAGGTCACAGAGATAGTAAGTGACAAAACTGAGATTTATCCCAAAATATTTTTTGATTGCCTTTTCCAAATTAGATACTGGATTTAAAAAAAATAAAGTTATTTGTTGAGATTTATAAAAGTTCAAGGTTATATACTATTTAGTATATTAATTAAAAGGTTATAATGTAAATAACTTAATAACAAAGTCTTTTTTTAAAGTCTGATTCATTCCTAGTTCTAATTTTTTGCCCTAGCTCTCGTCTCATTTTGGGGGTTGGGAGAGAAGAGGAAGATGGTCATTTAAAGTTGGGTGGGAAAGGGGAACAAAACATAATTAAAATATTAATAATTGATCCTGATAAGATTCTATATCCAATTAACTTTAATATTTAGAGAAAAGATAACCAATGGACACAAGACACTGGGGAGGTGGGGTGAGGGCATGTGCTGGGGGGTAGGGGAGGCCGGGGGAAGGTCAATGGGGGGGAATAAAAAAAAGGAGACATATGTACTATTATCTGTAATACCTTAAACAATAAAATAAAATATTTAGAGAAAAGAAATGCTAAATCCAAAGACAATGATACCTTAGAGTTAATACTATAGGTATGTTTCCTTAGTGAAACAAATGGGACATATTAATATTCACATATCAGAAACACAAATAAAAGGTCAGTAACATAATCAGGAAATAAATGTCTACATTTATATGAATGGTCAAATTATTTATTTCATATCTAATAGAATTAAGTTAATATACCACCTGTCATGTCCAGTGAGAAGCTTAGAAACTGAAGAATGGCATGAGGTACCAATAACCTTAAAATAAGATTTTTTTACAGACCACATAAATTCCTTACCCTAAAACTGCCACTATATATATATATCATAAACAAGTGAATAAAATTCCCATAATCTATGGCCTAAGGAAACAGCTAGGTATGCTAAAGATACCTTCTGAAATGGAACACTAAATTTAAACAAGAGTTTAAATAACTGTTATTTTCATCTATTCAATTAATAAAATATATTTAAATTTACATAATCTTTATTCTTTGTGGTAGGAAATACAAACTCAGAGATATCTGATCCCTGTATCTTAAATAAGTTTATATATATGTTTCATACCCAAAAAATATAAAAAATTTTGTGAATTTATTTGAAAATAGAAAGACAAAATTAAATTCCTAAATGAGAGAACAATGCTTAGAGCACAATTATCTCATTCACTCATTATTTGAGCATCTACCTTACATTAATTATTGTGATAGTGTTTCTTTCTGTGTTTATGCCTTGTTCAGTTTGCCTACAGAAAAATACACAAAGTGGATTCAGTATCTTAATATAAAGTGCAAAACATACCGCAATCTTCCATCTTGGGCAGCTGCTCCCCCTGCAATAATTTTGGTAATGAAAATACTTGAGTCATCTCCAATGTGTGGGTTGTCCGTACCTCCTGCAATGCTGAAGCCAAGCCCTGAATTTCCCTAGGGATAGAGAAAAAAAAACCCAGTGAATAATAATTATCTTTATTGATAGGTTTCTGTCATTATAGGGCCTAGAAACTGTACTAACACAGGGAACAAACTCATAAAGGTACCTATACAGGGAATATGAATATTCTAAATTAAAAAATACAAGGAAAGCCTTTTCTCTCTATGAAGAATTCAGAGGCATTATTGCTGAGTAGGTGAGACTGAAGAACAGGTACTGAGTACACTTTTGGAGTCTAGTCTACGGTTTTTTCTTTATAAGTATTTACAATTTGTCCTTGGATTAATCACCTTTCTGCAAAGGTATCACTACTAGATCTTTTCTTTTAGACTGTACCTCGCTCATGTTGGGTAAGGCAAATGTCTCTAAGAGAAAAACACTGAGATTGTTCTTTTTGTTGCTATTATTTCTGAGTAGGTAAAACTAATATATTATTTTAGTCTTTTAAGAAAGGGGTAGGGGGTGGAGCTTTTCTTCTGCTAACTTTGCCATCAGCTTATTTCATCACTTTGTCAAAGCAGTGCTACTTTTTGCTTGTTTTACATATAGGATTTCTGAATATTTTCTTTGAAAAATGGGTTTTACTGCTATAAGTCTCTAAGGACAATTATTCTAAGCAATGGTATTTTTAAAATGTTTATTTTGCAATTTTCCAACTCTGGCTTTCAGCAATTCAAATAAGCAAACATATCTGGACCTATTATTTAACTGTTAGTATTAAATAGCTTACACAGTCATTCTACTATGATGTGCCCTAAAATCCTATTTAAAAAAAATTTTTTTTTTCAGTCTCAACTCCTCAAGAGTTACTAGAATCTCAGCAATAGTATCAATAGGTTGTGTGAGTTTATCAAGTTATGCAAGTACTCAAGTTCTTTTTTTATTTTCTTTTTAATAAGCTATAATTTACATATACCTGTGTAAGTTTAAGGTGTACAATGTGTTGATTTGATACATTTATATATTGCAATTAATTACCACTGTAGCTTTAGTCAACACCTCTATCATGTCACATAGTTATTATTTATTTTTTGTGGTGATAATGCTTAAAAGCTAGTCTCACAGCAATTCTGAAATACATAAGACAGTATCATTTACTATAATCACTATGCTGTGCATTAGATCTCAGGAACTTATCTTCTAGTTGCAAGTGTGTACCTTTTAATAACATTTTCCCAATTCCCAGTATATTCCGGTTCTTTAATCAGTGAAAATACAATGTAAAGTCCTGACTAAATAAAGGAATTTAAAAGGCATTAGGAAAGAATGAAAAATGAGTAAGATAAAAAATTAAAATTTTATGTCAATTATCTCAATAAGGCTGGGAAAAAACCCAACAACAGAACACCACATTGAAATATGTACAATACATTAATACTATGCTTACTTGAAAGTTAATCAGTCATCTACCTCACTTGAATAGGAGATCCATATTCAGATAGTAGGCAATAAATATCTATTATACATGTAAACGACTCTTTTAAGGTCTATTTTCACTCAGAGTCTATTCTGGATTCAAATATAAGCAAATCTAATTATCTAGGATTTTCATCTTATATACAGGATGGGGTAAAAGTAGGTTTATAGTTGGGAGTATGCAAAACAGAGTTTATTCCTATAATTATTCATTAATCGTTGTATTATTTTCCATACGAACAATTGTAAAATCTACTTTTGCCCCACCCTGTATACTCAGCTACTCAGGAAATTTACTTGTATGGAACACTTCATTTCTCCAAAATGCTAGTCACACAGGGTGGTTTTACTAAAATAAAGCATCAATTAAATGCTGATATCCTTAAGGGGAAAATATAGCAAGAAAATTTATACATCTGAATTATACCCTTAAGGTATTTTTTGACTAGGGGAGTACATAAGTTTTCGATAGGGTCTTGTTAGTTAGAAATATGGTTATTATTTTGCTATGAAAGAATATTGATACAATGACCAGGGTACTAAATACTTACTTAAAATAAATAATATTTTATTATATAAAAAATAAATTTAAAAATTAAATTAAAAATGGAAAAAATCTGAGAAACTGTCAGTCTAAAGGAAACATGGTAAATAAATGTAATGTGGTATCCTGGATGAGATTCTGGAAGAGAAAAACATCAAAACTAAGAAAATCCAATAAAGTGTAGACTTTAGTTAATAATGTATCGATACTGGTTCATTAGTTGAAACAAATGTATTGTAGTAACGTAAGATGTTAACAGCAGGTGAAAATGAGTCCAGGAAAATGGGAACTCTGTATAACATTTCTACAAATCTAAAATTATTTTAAATAAAAAGGTAATTTTAAAAAAGGTTATTAAAGAAAAGCAACATGTTCTGAAAATACCAAGGCTAATTTTATGATATGTAACTCATAAAAGAAATGAATATTACATGGCTCTGTTTTTTGGAAGATCTATTCCCTTGAATTCTATAATGAAAGAGCAGTACTGTATACTTAAAGAGTTCTTTAAAGCAACAGATTTATGCATAAAAACTTAAGATAATTAATAGTTTTTACCCTTTCAAGTGTGATTTCTTCATATTCAAAATCTGCATCAGTGCCATTAACCTAATGGAGGGAAAAAGAAGTAGCACAGAAATTTAGAGTTTAAATTTGAAATGGCAAAACATAATTTTTGCATGATTTATTAATAAAAACCTGTTAAATGTGACAGCAATAAAATAACAGTTTCATTTTAATAATTTTAGGGACATGTTTTAAGGAATGGAAGAGTACAATGTGATTAATGAGTTGACATGGTATTATGATCTTCAAATATGGAATTCAGCTAATTGAATTCTGACTCTTTTCTCTGCACATCTTTTTTTTTTAAATATATTTTCATTGATTTCAGAGAGGAAGGAAAAGGGAGAGAGAGACAGAAACATCAATGATGAGAGAGAATCATTGATCGGCTGCCTCCTGCACACCCCCCACTGGGGATCAAGCCACAACCAGGCATATGCCCTTGACCGAAATCAAACCCAGGAACCTTCAGTCTGCAGGCTGTCGTTCTATCCACTGCGCCAAGCTGGCTAGGGCTCTCTGCACATCTTAATCAATTGCCAATTCTTACTGATTTGAATACTTGTTTTTCTGAAAACCATCACCTTTTACTCTCATTTTTATTACTTTGGTTCAAGCCTTTGTTAATCTCCTCAGGGCTATTGCCAATGTAATCTACCCAATCTCTTAGATTAGTATGTTCTACTGCTCAAATTATTCTGCTTTATGCAGACAGATATTTTTGGAGCCCATCTATCCTATCTAATAATAGAAAAACATGGTAATTAACCGTACCTCCGACACGCTTCCCATGGGCTAATTAGGGCGGTATGCAAATTAACTGCCAACCAAGATGGCGGCCGGCAGCCAGGCAGCTGAAGCGAACAGGAGGCTTGCTTGCTCCAGTGACGGAGGAAGCCAAGGTTCCCCGCCTGCCTTGCCGGCCTCTGAGCTGCTCTCTAAGAAACAATGTTGCAAGTATAGAAGCTAAACAAAACCCCAGAAACCTGCTTTCAGCCAGCCGGACTTCAGCCAGCAGGACCGCAACACTGTTTCAATTATAGAACAAACCCAGATACCTGTTTTCAGCAGCTGAGGTCTCAGAGCTGCAGCCGGGCCTCAGAGCTAAAGCCGGCTCTCAGCTCCAGTGACAGCCATAGAAGGTAAATAAATCCCAGAATAAAAAAGAAAAAGAAAAAAAGGAGAGGTTGGGAGCTTCAGTCTCCCGCCAGCCTGAAAACGGCCCTCAGCCCCTCAACCAGGCTGGCCAGGCACCCAAGCGGGACCCCCACCCTGAAGCAACAAGATGGCGGCTAATTTGCATACTGAAGGCGGGCGGCAGCGGGCAAGGCTGTCCCCGGTCCGGGACCCGGATCTGTGACCCTGCCTGGCGGGGGGCAGCGCGGGAGGCTGTCTGCTGTCCCAGGACCCGGACCCAGATCCGTGACCTGGCAGGCGGGGGGCAGTGCTTGAGGCTGTCCGCGGTCTGGGACCCGGATCTGTGACCCTGCCGGGCGGGGGGCAGTGCTTGAGGCTGTCCGCGGTCTGGGACCCGGATCTGTGACCCTGCCGGGCGGGGGGCAGTGCTTGAGGCTGTCCGCGGTCCCGGGACCCGGATCCATGACCCTTCCAGGCGGGGCGGCAGCTCGCACAGGGGCGGATTGGCCGGGGTTGGGCAGGGCAGGACACCTGGCTTCCGCCCAGCCCCAGTCACTCTGGGCAGGTGAGCAGCACAGAGAGCCTCTAGACAGGGGAGGCAGGCCGGCGGAAGGAGGCCTGTACTCTCCACATGGCGGTGGTGACAGCTGTGAGCGTGCTGAGCTGAAGTAGCACCTGCAGGCCATCAGTGCCCAGGAGTGGCTGCACAAGATCCACCTCCTGGCCCAGAAGGTGCAGGATCGCAGGGACAGCCACCGTGGCGGGTCAGACTGACGTCCTCCTGGCCGCACCATGGGGGTTTGCAGATCTGCAAAGCCAGAGGCCTCCAGTGTGCACATCCCCCTCTGGCATGCGAACATCCCCCAGCACACTGTCACCTTCCCGCGCCTGCAACAGTTGCAAACCAAGGCATACACAAGTTCCCCCCGCCTCTCCACCGCACTTCCATCAACCCAGCATGCCTAACACCCCCACAGGATGTGCACACATCCCCTCTGATGCGCTCATGTCCTTTGGAGAGTGTCTGGGTGTTCTGGGTGCTGAGGGTGGGCGCCTGTGAGATGACAGTGAGAGGGCGGAGTGGTGATGCTCTGTTCCCACGGAGGCCAGTGCAGCTACGAGATCACCTCTGAGGGGTTAATGCAGGTGCTGAGGCAGGAGCAGGTGCAGACAGACACACCTGGTGGGCGCGGGCAGCCCTCGCTGAGGTGCCTTCAGTCAGCGTTCAAGATCAAGAACCCAGAGGCGGAGAGGAATTCCGTCCTCTCAGTGAAACAGTGGGATAGTCGGGGTGACTTTAGAGGAGGAATGTGCACTTTGGGTGCCAGCACCCATGAGCGAAGGCTGCCCTGACTGAGCCTCACTTGCTTGGGGCCTAGCGTACTCCTGCCGGGCAGCGAGTGACAGGACGTGCTTTTCCGAATTAATGAGAAAACGTTGATTCTCCTGCTGCCCACGAAGGTGGAAAGTGAAGTGGGGAGACATGTGGGGAGTGAGCAAGGTTCCCTGTCTGGGGGTTCCCAATCTGCTGTTGGTTTATTTCACCACTGACTAGAGATATACAGGGTGTCCCCCCAAAATTTATACACACTTTGAATACCTACTAATTCCAATGGTTTTAAGCATAAGAAAGAAACAACAATGGAGCTGTTATCTGTTAAAAGTGTGGGCACAAACAGGCAGTTGGACATTCCCTGAGGGATCTCAGATTGGAGAGGGTGCAGGCCAGACTGAGCCCCCCACCCCCACCCCAGTGCACGAATTTCGTGCACCGGGCTACTAGTTTATATATATAAAAGCCTAAGCAACCAATTGACCATTCAACCAGCCAGTAGCTAGGATGCACACTGACCACCGGGGGCAGACGCTCAATACAGGAGCTGTCCCCTGGTGGTCAGCGCGCTCCCACAGTGGGAGCGCTGCTCAGCTGACCAATGGGCTCCAGATACAGGGCTTATGGCTGGTCACCACAGCCTGGAGACCGCAGCAGTGACAGTGAGCCTACCAAGCGGCAGGTGCAGCGGGGCCGGGATGAGCAGGAGCAGGAGTGGCAGGCTGCATTGGACTGCTGGTTTAGGTATGATCCCCGCAGGCCACGCCAAGGGACCCCAATGGTGCATGGGCACTGGGCCTCTAGTGTCTAATAACACATTTCCTCTAGAACTTTCAGAAACTCATACAAAGGTCATATGAACTGACCCCAATCTATCACACAGTTTCATTCTTCACATACATATCTCACCTCTTCATGAGCTTTACATACCATCAAATGTGAATGATTTGCTCTTTCCTTTATATATACTGCAAGTTCCCACCTCTGCATCTGTTACTTTCGTGCTTCCCGTCACACATTTCACGCCCAAATTTGATTTACCATTCAAGTTCTTGCTCACATCTTAGAAACCAAGCACTTTCTCTTATTCCTTCCAATTTATTCCTTATTCCTTCCTGGAAGTAGTAATTCCACAACAAGAGCCACTAGGTGAAGGGTGAATTGTCCTTGGAATCAAATCATTGCTTTAATATTTCTTGTGACACAAGTCTGGGAAAAGTACTAATTCTGATAAGTCAAATAAGGATTGTGATAAACTGCATTTCTCTAGATTCCTACAACCTTCCATCCTACAGGCACTTTTCCAATGTGACTGACCTATCCTATCATCAGGAGATGCTGTCAATTTCCCCTCCCCCTGGATCTAGGCAGATCCTAGAAGAGTTTTGTTTAAAAAGACTGTGGCATAAATGATGTTGTGTAGTTTCTGAGGCTAGCTCATGTGATGCTCTGTAGTGTTTGCATTTGTCTTAGAACAGTGCTTTAGAACCCAGCACCTATAAAGCAAGGATGCCCTAACTGGTTTGGCTCAGTGGATGGAGCGTCAGCCTGCGGACTGAAGGGTCCCAGGTTCAATTCCAGTCAAGGGCATGTACCTTGGTTGCAGGCACATTCCCAATAGGGGGTGTGCAGGAGGCAGCTGATTGATGTTTCTCTCTCATCAATGTTTCTAACTCTCTATCCCTCTCCCTTCCTCTCTGTAAAAAACCAATAAAATATATTTTAAAAATAAATAAATAAAGCGAGGAAGCTCAGCCTATGAGGAGATTCAAATAAAGGAGAATCAAAGCCCTTGACCAAAAGCACCAAGGTGCACTCCGAATCAGCAACGAGCACCAATTGCCAGCCATGTGAATAAGGCTATTCTGGATCTTCCAACCTTTTTAAAAGTCCCAGCCAATACCATGTGAAACAGAACCATCCAGCTAACCCAGAAAATCATGAGCAATAATGAATTGTTGTTTTTTAAGCCACTAAGTTTCTGGTTAGTTTGCTATACAGCAACACAATAATGAAATGACAGAATAATTAAATTATGTAAGCTACTTTACTTTCCTCACAATATTATAAGAAAGTAACCCTTAATCCAAGTCTAATTCAGGGGCTAGCAGTTTTTTCTTAAGGACTTTTGAAACCCATCTCTTCTAATTTTGGGGTTCTTATTTCTTATGGCTGTAAGGGATTAACACCCATTTGTTACTTTCTCTTCTTCCTCCCAAGAGATTTTTTTCTTGCGTTGAGATTATATATTATAAATGCACACATGTGTATGTATAAATTATGATTTCTATGCATCCATACTGCAGTAGGGTTACACATAAAGATCTGCTGACAACTTGACTGAAAGTCATTTTTATGAGTAAAAATAAAATCCATATTAGCAGCTATATCACTTTTTTTATTCTAAAGGTTATTTGTATCACCTTTATTTTTTCTTGCTCAGACTTCCTAAAAGTCTATCAGTCTTTGTCAAAGAAATAGTTTTAACATTACTGATTAATCTATTAAATTTTATGCTATTACTTTCTGCTTTTGTCAATTCTTTATTCTTTCTTTAGACTATTTAAAAAGTTGCCTGAATTGAATGCCTGATTCATTTATGCTTATTACTCTCCTTTATTTTTAAAAATGTCCATTAAAGTTAATAAATTTTCCTCAGCATATGGCTTTGGCAAAATCCCAAAATTGTTACACTGGGCTCTATTATTGTTAATTTCTAAATACAGTAGTTTGAAATTTTATTCTGGAAAACATTTCCATGTGAGTGTGCTTATATGGCCTTTTGGGGTTAATATGTAAAGTTTTTGTACTGTGAGCTTATGATTCTACTTTAAGGAATTTGAGATTTTCACTATTAAGCCTTCTGAAAAGGTAGATACATAGTAAATGTCCTTGGTGCTGGTTTAATACCACATCATGAGAGTGGGACTGTGGTGGGATGGTGGAGCAAGTGAGAGGGTGGCACCAGGCCAAGGTGGGTGCGAGCGGGTGCCCAATCGCCCCACCAATGGCGACCAGTGGTGACAGTGCGGGGTGGGGCCACCACCTGGCTCCTAGGCGCTGAGGGAACCAGGCAGGGGAGGGGGGGCGACCCCGATAGATTACCCTGCAGGCGGAATGGTGGAGCAGATGAGGGGGTGGTGCCAGGCCACAGCGGGGTGCCAGGTGGGGCTGGGGTCATAAGCTGGGGCTGCAAGCTTATGGGGGCATGAGCTGGGGCCCGATCCCTGCAGGCCACCCTGAGGGACCCCACCAGTGCACGAATTCATGCACCCGGCCTCTAGTTCAGCTATAAAAAGGAAGAAAATTTTACCCTTTGTGACAGCATGGATGGACCTAGAGAACATTATGCTAAGTGAAATAAGCCATTCAGAGAAAGACAAATACCATATGATTTCACTCATATGTGGAATTTAATGAACAAACTGAATTAACAAGTAATTGTTTCGATCTCCTCCCTCTTTCCTTCCCCTCTCCCCCCTCTCAAGAAAAAAAAAGTAATTGTTTAACTTTTAAATTGTATAATTTTTTCTTTTTAATATAATTTGCTTTAATTATAGGTATATAAGTGACATAAGGAAGCAGAGGATAATTTATAACACAGATATACTCAGTCCCCTTGGCCCAAAGATTTTAATTTTCTAATAAGCTATACTAATATATCCAAACAGTTCAGACAAATCCTATTACGTAATTGGTATAACACTTGTTCAAAGAAGACTTTTTTTAAAAATCCTCACCCAAGGATATTTTTTCTATTTACTTTTTTGAGAGAGTGGAGGGGAGAGAAGAGGGGAGAAGGGGAGAGGGGGATAGAAAGAGAGAGAGAGATTGATGTGAGAGAGTCATACCGATTGGCTGCCTCCCATACGCACCCCAGTCTGGGGCCAGGAATTAAGCCTACAACAAAGGTACATGCCCTTGACTGGGAACTGAACCCACGACCCTTCAGTCCAAGGGCCGATGCTTTAACCAATGAGCCAACCATACAGGGCCAAAAGAAGATTTTTTTAAAAGCCTAATTGTTTCCTGTTGTTTTGATTCAATTTAGTAACACCTTAACTATAGAGTAATATATTAAAATTCAAGATTTTATCTATTAATATTCATATGAATCATGATTCATATTAATGCATAATCTCGGGTAATTAAAAACCCCAAAGTCTATACCAACACAAGGTAAAAGTCTAAAAATAAAAATGTACTGGGAAGAAAATGTTCTTCCTAATGAAAAATTAACTAAATACAAAGTATTAACCCCCAAATAATTTACTTACACGTTTTTCTTAAATAATGAATAGCCATTTTGATTTTATTATCAATTATGCTACATATGAAGAAACAGAAGCTTTTAGTATGTAAGAAAGCTATCAAAGTCAAACTGAATAAATTTTCCTAATTCATTGTTCGCAGCCTGTCTTAAGGAATATAAAGACATAGCAACAGAAGGGAATGATTTCAACAAACCATTTCCGTCTCATTACTGGAACCAATTGTCTTTAATTCTGCTTTTCCTTAACAGTTTTACTATTTAAGAAAAGAACAGGAATGCATGAAGAGAAAATTAACCCAAGGCCAATGAAATTATAACATCAATTAATAGTTAAAACTAAGTATAATACATCATACATAATGGTAAAAAACTAAAAGCTTCCTCCCAAGGATCAGAAACAAAACAAGGATGTTTGCTCTTGCCACTTTTATTAAACACCAGAGGCCAGGTGGGGCCTACACCCTCTCGCAATCTGGGACCCCTCAGGGGATGTCGGAGAGCTGGTTTCAGCCCGATCCCCGCAGGCCAGGCGGAATCCATGCACCGGGCCTCTAGTATGCATATAAGATCTTTGGTTAATCTCTTCCCCTCCTCCCCACTCCACCCTTCCCTCTGAGATTCATCAGTCTGTTCCATGTTTCCATGCCTGTGTTGAGCATCTGCCCCCTGGTGGTCAGTGTGTGTCATAGCTACCGGTGGAATGGTCGGACACTTAGCATATTAGCGTTTTATATATATAGATTAAAATGGAGGTTATAGCCAGAGCAATTAGGCAAGAAAAATAATTAAAAGGCATTCTGACTAAAAAGAAGTAAAACCATCTCTATTTGCAGATGACATGACCTGATGTTGAAAATCAAAAGGAATCCACACATAAAAAACTTAGAGCTAATAAATGAGTTCAGTAAGTTAGGACAGATCAATACCTGAAAATCCATTATACTGCCATATCAAGCAATTGAAAAAAAAATCCATAAGTACAATGAAGAAAACAATCCCATTTATAATAGAATTAAAAGAAGAAAATGCTTAGGAATAAATTTAACAAAAGAAGTGTTAACACTAGTACGATGAAAATTACAAAATATTACTGAACAAAATGAAAGATGTAAATGAATAAAAAGATATTTTGTGTTAATGGATTGGAAGACATAATATTGATAAGATGGCAAAAGTACCCAAATTTACCTAGGGATTCTACACAATCCCTATCAGAATTCCAATTACCTTTTTGATGTGCGCAGAAATTGCTAAGATGATCTTAAAATTCATATGGAAATGCAAAGAAACCAAAATAGCCAAAACAAACAAAAAATTGGAGGACTTATACCTTTTAACCTGAAAACTTACTACAAAGTTACTGTAATCAAGAATACATGGTACTGGAATAAGAATCTATATGAATAAAAGGCTAATATGCTAAGTATCCTTCCAACCGGTTGCTATGATGCACACTGACCACCAGGGAGCAGACGCTCAATGCAGGAGATGCCATGATGCACACTGGCTATTTTATAACGCAACTGCACTGCAGACCTGGTGCCGACAAAGCAAGACTTGGTTTCCCCCAAGTGGACACAGGCCCCACCACCACAGTGGAGCAACAGCCCACCAAATCGCAGCCAATGCTGCCGAGACCCCAAGGCACAAAATGCGGCCCACAGCCCAGCTCAGCCCGAAAATGGTCGCTGTGGGCACCGGGTAATGACATCACATAGCAATACCTGGCTTCTTCTCCCTAGCAACTAGCTTCCTTGGAGTTTCTTCAGCCCAGGAACACGACTTGCTTTATAGCCAGCTGCAAACATTTTTTACTTTAACCAAATGTCTGTGAAGTGTTTTCCTGTAACTCATCTCATTTGATTCTCACAGAAGTCCTGGAGTAGGTAGATAGGAGACTTGGTGGAATCCTATTTTCTTTTCATTAGCCGGAAAATAGAGATTTAGAAACTTGACCCGACTGAAAAGAAGTAAGAAATGGTGGGCCTTGAAAATGACTTCAGGTTTTCTAACTGCACAGAATATGGTCAAACACTGTTGCAGTTAAATATTTCACCCTTTGTTCTCCCTGCATGATCTACAATAATAATCTGCTTTGAGTTGGTATTTATTGCTGTGTTGCTGACAGTTACCTAAAAGAGAAGTTGGGGTGCTTCACTGGGCTGGAAAAAGTTTAGCTACATCAGAAAGCAGGTCTAATTAAGCAAGTTTATTTTACATATTTCTCCTACCTAATAAAAGAGTAATATGCAAATTAACCATCACTCCGTCACAAAGATGGTGGGCCATGGAGCTGGAGCAAGCAGGAGGCTTGGGTTGCCCCCGGCGATGGAGGAAGCCAAGCTTCCCGCCTGCCCTGGCTGGACCAGGGCTCCACTCAAGGCTACAAAGTTTCAATTATAGAAGATAAATAAATCCCAGAAAACAAAAAAAAAAAAAGAAAAAAAGGAGAGGCTGGGAGCTTGGGTTGCCAGGGGGTGAGGCCAGCCTGAAATCGGCCATCAGCCCCTCACCCAGGCTGGCCACACCCTCATGGGGTGAGGGTCCCCGCTGGGGGGCTTGACCAGACTGCAAACAGCCATCAGCCACTCACCCAGGCTGGCCAGGCACCCCAGTGGGGACCCCCACCATGAAGGGGGTATGGCCAGCCTGAAAACGGCCCTCAGCCCCTCACCCAGACTGGCCAGGCACCCCCAGCGGGACCTCCCCACCATGAAGGGGGTGTGGCCATCCTGCAAACAGCCATCAGCCCCTCACCCAGGATGGCCAGGCACTCCAGCGGGGACCCCCACCCTGAAGGGGGTGTGGGCAGCCTGAAAACGGCCCTCAGCCTCTCACCCAGGCTGGCCAGGCACCTCAGCGGGACTCCCACCCTCACCAGGGACACCCTTCAGGGCAAACCAGCTGACCCCCACCTGTGCACCAGGACTCTATCCTATCTAATAATAGAGAAACATGGCAATTAGCCGTACCTCCGCTACCCTTCCCATTGGCTAATCAGGGCAATATGCAAATTAACTGCCAGCCAAGATGGCGGCCGGCAGCCAGGCAGATTGAAGCTAACAGGAGGCTTGCTTGCTTCAGTGACGGAGGAAGCCAACGTTCCCCGCCCGCGGCTGCCGGCCTCTGAGCTTGCAGTTTGAAACACTGTTACAAATATAGAAGCTAAACAAAACCCCAGAAGCCTGCTTTCAGCCAGCCGGGATCTCAGAGCTGGAGTTGAAAGAGTGTTTCGATTATAGAACCCAAACAAACCAGATATCTGCTTTCAGCAGCCGAGGCCTCAGAGCTGGAGCCAAGCCTCAGAGCTAAAGCTGGCCCAGAATAAAAAAAAAAGAAAAAGAAAAAAAGGACAGGTTGGGAGCTTCAGTCACCTGCCAGCCTGAAAACGGCCCTCAGCCCCTCACCCAGACTGGCCAGGCACCCCAGTGGGGACCCCCACACTGAAGGGGGTGTGACCAGATGCAAACAGCCATCATCCTCTCATCCAGGCTGGCGAGGCACCCCAGTGGGGACCCCCACCATGATCCAGGACACCCTTCAGGGCAAACCAGCCGGCCCCCACCCATGCACCAGGCCTCTATCCTATATAGTAAAAGGGTAATATGCCTCCCAGCACCGGGATCAGCGGAGCCACGAGGCCTCCCGGCACCGGGATCAGCGTGACAGGGGGCAGCGCCCAAACCCCCTGATCCCCCTGTGGCTCTGTGTGTGACAGGGGGCGGGGCCACAACCTCCCTATCCGCCCTGCTCTGTTCGTGACAGGGGAAGGCGCCCCAACCCCCTGATCAGCCCAGCTCTGTGCCTGATAGGGGGGAGCTCCCCAACCCCCTGATCAGCCCTGCTCTGTGTGTGACAGGGTGCGGCGCCCCAACCCCCTGATTGCCCTGCTCTGTGTGTGACAGGGTGCAGCGCCCCAACCCCCCCCACGGGCCTTGCTCTGTGTGTGACGGGGTAGAGCCATAACCTCCCCATCAGCCCTGCCCTGAGTGTGACAGTGGTGGCGCCCCAACCCCCTGATCGGCCCTGCTCTGTGGGTGACAGGGGGAGCTCCTCAACCCCCTGATCGGCCCTGTTCTGTGAGTGACAGGGGGCAGCGCCCCAACCCCCTGATTGGCCCTGCTCTGCGAGTGACAGGGGGCAGCGCCCCAACCCCTTGATGGGCCCTGCTCTGTGCGTGACAGGGGGTGGCGCTGCAACCTCCCCATCGACCCTGCCTTGAGTGTGACAGAGGGCGGTGCCCCAACCCCCCAATCGGCTCTACTCTGAGCATGACTAGGGGTGGCATCGCAACCTCCCGATCCGCCCTGCTCTGTGCATGACAGGGGGTGGCGCCCCAACTCCCCAATCGGCCCTGCTCTGAGCCCGACCAGGGGCTGCACCTAGGGATTGGGCGTGCCCTCTGCCACCCAAGAGCAGGCCTAAGCCAGCAGGTGGTTATCTCTAGAGTGGTCCCAGACTGCGAGAGGGCACAGGCCGGGCTGAGGGATCCCCCCTCCGCCCCGAGTGCACAAATTTTTGTGCACTGGGCCTCTAGTCCTATATAATAATATGCAAATTGACCCTAACAGCAGAATGACTGGGAATGACTGATCACTATGACACACACTGACCACCAGGGGGCAGATGCTCAATGCAGGAGATGCCCCCTGGTGGTCAGTGCGCTCCCACAGGGGGAGCTCTGCTCAGCCACAAGCCAGGCTGATGGTTGCCAGCACAGCAGTGGTGGCGGGAGCCTCTCCCGCCTCCTCAGCAGTGCTAAGTATGTCTGACTGCAGCTTAGGCCTACTCCCGCTGGCAAGTGGACATCCCCCAAGGTTCCCAGGCTGCCAGAGGTATGTCTGACTGCCAGCTTAGGCCCGATCCCATGAGGGATCGGGCCTAAGCCAGCAGGTGGACATCCCCTGAGGGGTCCCAGACTGCGAAAGGGCACAGGCCGAGCTGAGGCACAAATTTTTTTGCGCCAGGCCTCTAGTGTGTGTGTGTGTATGTGTGTGTGTATATACACACACATACACACACACACTCATATACTGGTATATGAATAGGTGAATATACAGATATGAAGTTTGTGCTTCAAAGGATTTATGAAATGTGAAAAGACAATCCACAGGAGAAAATCTGTGCAAATATATATCTGATAAAGGACTTACATTTAGTATACAGAGCTCTTACAATTTACTAATAAAAGACTATAATCCAATTAAAAATGGGTAAAGAATCTGAATAGACATTCCTCCAAAGAAGATATAAAAATATCCAATAAGCACATGAAAAGATGCTTAACATTGGTCATTAAGTATATGAAAATCAAAGCTACAATGCGGTATCATTTCATACCCACTAGGAAGGCTATAATAAAGTCCAAAACATTGTTGATGAAGAATAATAAGATTGGTGATATGTGGAGAAACTGAAACCCTCATATAATGCTGGTGGGAATGTAAATGGTGAAACTGGTATGGAAGACAGGTGGTTCCTCAAAACCCTAAATATATAATTATCATACGATGCAGCAATTCCACCACTGGGAAATGAAAGCAGCGTCTCAAATTCAACACAAGTGCCGTAACCAGTTTGGCTCAGTGAATAGAGCATCGGCCTGCGGACTGAAAGGTCCCAGGTTCGATTCTGGTCAAGGGCATGTACCTTAGTTGCGGACACATCCCCAGTAGGGGGTGTGCAGGAGGCAGCTGATCGATGTTTCTCTCTCATCGATGTTTTTAACTCTCTATCCCTCTCCCTCCCTCTCTGTAAAAGATAAAATATATTTAAAAAAAAATTCAACACAAGAAAGAATAAACCAAATGTAGTATATACATATAATGGAATATTATTTAGCCATGAAAAGAAACAAAGTTCTGATATATACTGTAAGATGGATGAACCCTGAAAACACTATTTGAGTCAAAGAAGCCAGGCACAAAGGCTACATACTATATGATTCTATTGATACGAATGGCCCAGAATAGACAAGTCCATAGGGACAGAAAGTAGATTAGTGGTTATCAGGGGCTGAGGGAAGAGCAGAGTGGGGAGTCATTGCTAATGAGTACAGGGTTTCTTTATAGGGTGGTAAAATGTTCTGGAATTAGAAAGTGGTGGTGATAGTACAATATTGGAATAACCTAAAAACCACTGATTTATACACTTTAAAAAGGTAGATTTTGTGGTATGTGAATATCTCAACATATATTTTTTTAAGGTGAAAAGGTAGAAAAAGGTGATCTTTAGATAGAAATGCAAATTAAACCAATGAGTTAATACATTCTAAACATGTTAACAAAAGCTATAAAAGTTTATTAACACATTGTGCTTGTGACAATATGAAGCAAAAACAGGTACTTTTTGTTGAAGTATAAATGGATAGAACTCTATGAAGTGCAATTTCTCAATAATGATCAAATCTAAAAATTGACATACTCTTTGAGCAATCTATGCATATGAGTATGTTCTGATTTTATACTCACATATATATACAAAATATCTATACAAAAATTATCAGAAGGGCATTGGTTTTACATGGTAAAAGTATAGAAATAACACATATATGCATGCATTTGCAGAGAATGTTTATAGAAGGACATAAATGATACTACTAACACTTTCTGCCTTAGTCCAGGTGAACTGGAAGATTGGAAGCAGGGGTGGAAGAAAGAATTACTTTTCACCAGATATCTTTTGGTATCTTTTGAATTTTGCACAATGTACATGCACTACCTGTTCAATTAATTACTTAATTTAGGGAAGTGTAGTGACTATAGACAAGAAAAGTTATGGTTCTAAGGTAGCAGCCATAATTTTTCTTACTTTTATTCATCAATATATAGCTAGTATTAAGTGATCAAGGAATTAACAAAGGAATAACAAATAAGTTTAAAACCATTTTGTAATACATTTTAAATTTCAGGATTAAATACCTGTTTCTTAAAAGCTTAAGGTTGTTTTACCCAAACAAAACACATGTTTTTTGCCTACATAAGCAAGAGCTATAGAGAACACTGTGTTCTTTAAGAATGATAAAGTAGCACACTCTGGCAAATCTTGCTTGAGGAATTAGAATTTATCTTATTTCTTTATGTCCAGAAAAGGGTTAACATACCAGACCTACGGCTGCTATCTCTAGAAGGGTCTTAGCAGGTATTTGGGAAATTAATTTTGGGTGTGTTCACACCATTCCATAACTGAAAGGGTAATAATTTACTATGGCTAGAGTTTATAGAGACAATACATTTTATGCTGAATACCTGCTTTCCCGTTCTGGGAGCCTGGAAATTTGATATGTGCTGGACAGAGGGTGCCTAGGTGACCAACCTGCAATAAAAAACTTTGCACTGAGTCCACAATGAGTTTCCCAGGGCGGAAACACTTCACATATAGTGTTGTACTTTTATTGCTAGGGAAAAGAGTGTTCTGTGTGACATCTCATGGAGGAAGAAAGTATAAGGAAATCTATACATGGGATCCGCTAGACCAGTGGTTCTCAACCTGTGGGTCGCGACCCCTTTGGCGGCCGAACGACCCTTTCACAGGGGTCACCTAAGACCATCTTGCATATCAGATATTTACATTACGATTCATTACAGCAATGAAGTAGCAACAAAAATAATTTTATGGTTGGCTCACAACATGAGGAACTGTATTTAAAGGGCCAGAAGGTTGAGAACCACTGTTCTAGACATACTGTCTTATAACTTGACATGCAGAGCCCAACTTACTACATAGCTGTACTAAATCTTATGCTGAGTCTTGTGAATCAGTGAATCTCCCAAAATGAGTAGTGAGTGTTCTTGGAGACCCTCAACATACCTTGCTTAGCAAGAAAAATATTTTTTTAAATGCTATGTCATACAAACTGGAAATCATATAACTTTTGGCTGCTTAGTATGCTTATTTGCTTTTAATTTGTTGACATTTCCCCTAAAATGCATATGTATTTTCTTTGTTGATATTGTTTTCTCTGTTAATTATTTTATATTAATCTTTCAGTTGAAAGGGTTTTAAAAATAAAAAATATTTAATCACTGACTTAGCCCATAAGCAAAACATAAGTCAACAAAGAGAACAAGTGAGGAAGAAAGAAATGTGAAGAAGAAAATATTGACAAATGTACAAACAAAATTCTGCTTAAGCACTCTACATCAATGTGAAAGATAACATTGACTAAAAAAAGTATAGAAGAGCATGTCTGTTTATTTTCAATATTATTTGAGGTTTTTCCCAAATCCCGTTATCTGATACATCCATATTCATATGAATACAAAAAAATAAAGCCAAATAGAATGTTTTAAAGTATAGCCTGAAATAAACTACGGTTCAAAAATAAGAGGAAAGGATTTTTACAGCTTATGAAATTATGTGTCATTTGATTTTAAAAACGCACAGGTACTACTTCTACTTAAACATCTCCAAAGATATTTTCCTTTGGGGTGAAAAATGTTAGATCAGATTCTGATGTTCTGGCTAATTATCTTTAAGGGAAACAGGGCTTTTTAACTAAGTAAATTTAGAGAAAAGTAGCAATAAATTTAAAGTTATATAGTTATAACTATTTTAATATATGAATACACACATAAACCTGGTTACTAAATATTTAGTTATTCAATTAAACTTCTAAAATGACTCTGAATGGCATTGTGTTAGTGACCACTGATCAGAAATAGCCTTTGGTGAAAGTTAATCATTTTAATTTAAAAATAAAACCATAAATTTCAACATTTCTGCTTTGCATAAGTATGAGGAAAAGAAACAACCAAAAAAGGACAGTATGGCTTCATTTACTTTCACAACTGTAGATCAGTGATAGAATATTATAAGTAAACTATGTAAGAGAAAGTAATGCTGTCATCTTCATCTCTAAAGAAAATGGAACAGGGAAAGCAGAATTATTTGATGTGGGGATGAGTTGGAACTTACATAAGTCGACGTTTCCAAACTATCTGTGTTGACCAGTACTGGAGGAGGATTTGCCTTAAAGAAAGAATTATAATGTGTTAGCTTAACAGGAAAATTGAACACATTAAATATTAATGTTCACAAATGTTAGAAGCGTATGACAGATTTGCTATTTCTTCAATTATAGTTTTATATGAGCTTTGCATATGTTAAACAATGTACCCAGTTTCCAGCAACAAATGAAAATAGGTATAAGCGGTTAAAATAGATTTTCTTTTGGGAAATAAATTATTTCTGCTCAAACAGATAATTTCTTAAGGTTTGCAAACAAGTTCACCAGCCTCATCAAAAAACCCACAAGTATTCTTCAGTATAATAAACTATTCTCCCTGAATTGCTTAGAAGTCATTAGCTTTTCTGTTCTCAAGGATTCCATGAAGATTTCAATGACTTTATCACCCAGAAAGAAAAAAATTCTTTCCCACAATGAATTGTGTTTGAACATGAAAAAAAGTCTACCACACAAAGAAATCAATCACATACTTTTAGAAAACTGGAACCAGAACGGTAATGTAAAAGCCCCAGTTATTTTCAGCCCCAATTATTGCTTTCCAACTGTTATTCTAGACCACTCACACAACAATTACAAAACTTTTTAATTCAAACAACACACACACACACACACACACACACACACAAAAGCAAATAGACAAAAACACCACAAACAAATAAAAAACAAGCAAAAAACAGAAATACATCTAATTAAGTTTGGATTGAAAAAGTTTGGTTTTCTGGTTAAGTTCAAAGTAATTATTATATGGGTGAAATGAAATTTAATGAATAAAGTGTAATTTATGCCAAATGAAAAACACATCAGAACATATCAGAAACATACCAGAAAACTGATGTGATTTCCCTCAAAATTACCATTCTTTTACACATATGGAAGTATAGAAGTAACAAATCAAATGACATTTTCATAGAAAAAAAAGATGACTATCTTTTTTTTCAATATTATTATTTTTTATTTTGTTTTATTGCTTAACGTATTACATATGTCTCCTTTTTTCTCCTTTTTTTTCTCCCCTTGACCTTCCCCTGTCCTCCCTTTACCCCCCCAGTGTTTATGCTTATATGCATGCATACAAGTCCTTCAGTTGATCTCTTACCCCCCTCCCCACAACCCTCCCCGGAGTTCCTGCTGTTCCTGCTGTAGTTTGACAGTCTGTTTGATGTTGCTCTGCCTCTGGCTCAGTGGATAGAGCGTCAGCCTGTGGACTGAAGGGTCCCAGGTTCGATTCCGGCACATGCCTGGGTTGCAGGCTCGATCCCCAGTAGGGGGTGTGCAGGAGGCAGCTGATCAAGGATTCTCTCTCATCATTGATGTTTCTATCTCTCTCTCCCTCTCCCTTCCTCTCTGAAATCAATAAAGAAATATATTTAAAAAAAAGATGACTATCCTTTAAACAACTGTTAGGAATGTTTATAAGTATTAATAGTTCTAATCCAATTAATAAAGAATTATACATAAAAGCTGTATGAAACAAGCATTATATACAAAATAACCATTTTCTTCCAAGTGTACGGGCTTTTCTAAAAAGTAAATATTCAGACTTCAAATGTTTTACATTATTGCAAGCAAAGTACTAAATATGGACGATCATATGATAAGATGCTTAAAGACAACACAGTCATAGATAAATAATTATAAAGTATGCATTTGGGGTACATGAAGCAACAGGTTTAAAATGTGTAGGGAATACTTTATCTATCTACACTAATAAAAGAGAAAAATGGTAATTGGCGTACGACCGCTACCCTTCCCATTGGCTAATCAGCGTATCCTTATGCAAATTAACTGTCAGCCAAGATGGCGGCCGGCAGCCAGGCAGCTGGAAGCGAACATGAGGCTTGCTTGCTCCCGCCTGACTTGCCGGCCTCTGAGCTGGCAGTTTGAAACATTCTAACAAGTATAGCTGGCTGGGATCTCAGAGCTGAAGTTATACATTGTTTCGATTATAGAACGGCAAACAAACCAGCAGCGGAAGCCTCAGAGCTAGAGCCAGAGCTAAAGCTGGCCCAGAAGAAAAAAAAAAAAAGAAAAAAAGGAGCGGTTGGCAGCTTCAGTCAATCGCCACCCTGAAAGCAGCCCTCAGCCCCTCACCCAGACTGGCCAGGCACCCCAGTGGGGACCCCCACCCTGATCCAGGACACCCTTCAGGGCAAACCAGCGGCCCCCAGGCCTCTATCCTATATAGTAAAAGGGTAATATGCCTCCCAGCACCGGGATCAGCGGAGCAGCGAGGCCTCCTGGCACCAGATCAGCATGACAGGGTGCAGCGCCCAAACCCCCTGATCGCCCTGCGGCTCTGTGTGTGACAGGGTGTGGCGTCCCAACCCCCTGATCGGCCCTGCTCTGTGTGTGACAGGGGGTGGTGCCCCAACCCCCCCCCCCCCCCACGGGCCCTGCTCTGTGTGTGACGGGGTAGAGCCATAACCTCCCCATCGGCCCTGCCCTGAGTGTGACAGTGGCGGCGCCCCAACCCCCTGATCTGCCCTGCTGTGTGTGTGACAAGGGGGCGGTGCCCTAACTCCCCTATCGGCCCTACTCTGTGCGTGACAGGGGGGAGCTCCCCAACCCCCTGATGGGCCCTGCTCTGTGCATGACGGGGGGAGGGGGGGGCAGTGCCCCAACCCCCTGATTGGCCCTGCTCTGTGAGTGACAGGGGGCAGCGCCCAACCCCCTGATGGGCCCTGCTCTGTGCATCACAGGGGGTGGCGCCGAAACCTCCCCATTGACCCTGCCTTGAGTGTGATAGGGGGTGGTGCCTCAACCCCCCAATCAGCCCTACCCTGAGCATGACTGAGGGTGGCATCGCAACCTCCCAATCTGCCCTGCTCTGTGCATGACAGGGGGCGGCGCCCCAACTCCCCAATCAGCCCTGCTCTGAGCCCGACCAGGGGCTGCACCTAGGGATTGGGCCTGCCCTCTGTCACCCAGGAGCAGGCCTAAGCCAGCAGGTCGTTATCTCCCGAGGTGTCCCAGACTGCGAGAGGGCACAGGCCGGGCTGAGGGACCCCCCCTTCCCTCCCGAGTGCACAAATTTTTGTGCACCGGGCCACTAGTATATATATAAAAGCCTAAGCGACCATTACTACCGAACAACTGAATGACTGGTTGACCAGTCGCCATGACACGTACTTACCACCAGGGGGAAGACGCTCAATGCAGGAGCTGCCCCCTCGTGGTCAGTGTGCTCCCACAGCCAACCTCCCATGGTGGGCCAACCTTCCTTGGTCCCTTCCTCCAGCTAGCCAACCTCCTGCGGTCCCTCCCTCCGGCCGGCTGGCGGGCCTCGATTGCTCCAACAGGGACTGTGTGAGACGGCCCTTATCAGCCCCAATCGCTGGCCAGGCTGAGGGACCCCATCTGTGCAGGAATTCATGCACTAGGCCTCTAGTTATATATATGTAAGCATGACATTAATTTTATGTGGATTCATACCTTTGAATATCATAGTCTGTCTTTGAATGATTCCGTGAAAACCAAATCTCATAAAGATACTATTTATAAGATTGCTGTTTAAGCAAAAATAGTCAATTTACAGACATGAGATTTTATGAATATTTGAAAATATTCATTTCTCAATGACCTATTGAGATACTTCAAATTAATAATATTTCACTTAATTAAAAAAAAACTAATAGTACAACTTTACCTCATTTTGTTTAAGCAATTACAGAAGAAGGCATGAAAGAACAAGGCTATTTAAAGTTACAAAAGAAGTTACATTCTTAAAAAATTATGGCAAGAAAGCCATTTGGTTCCCTCTGCCCATTTATTACAATGGGAAAGGTAGGAAATCAAATTTATACCAAAATTATTACAATGCTAGCTACTCATGAGCACCAACTCAGAAGATAACTTTTGATTCTAGTCATATAAAAGACTGTAAGATTTTGAAATATTTACAAAGAAACATGATATAAAGTGTTACATTTACTTCAAAATAAAACCATGAGAGGTTAGAAGTGGGAGGGGCTATAGATTATATAAAAGAATATACCAGTTGATGATTACTGTAGTTGGTGATGAGTATACAAGGGAGTTCACTATTCTATTCTCTCTACATTTGAGTATTTTGGAAAATTTTCATAATAAAAAGTAAAGCAAGAAAAACTACATTGACTCAAGCACTCAGCTATTTGTTGTTAATCCTCATACTGAGGATATTTTTTCCATTGATTTTTAGAGAGAGTGGAAGGGAAGAAGGGAGGAGAGGGAGGAAGAGGGGGGGGGGCAGACAGGCATCAATGTGAGATACATCAACTGTTTGCTTCCTACACACATTCCTACATAGGCTGGAGAGTGAACTGATAATCCAGGTATGTGCCCTTGACTGGGACTCGAACCTGCAACCCTTAAAGATGTTCTAAGAACTTAAAAGATAAGGTGAACAAAGACAAGAAAATGATGTATGAACAAAATGAAAACAAAAATCTATGAAAGAAAACATAAAGAGAAGTCAAAAGGAAATTCTGGAGCTGAAAAGTACAATAATTGAAATGAAAAATTCACTAGAGCAACTCAAAGATAGATTTGATTAGGCAGAAGAAAGAATCGGTGGATTTAAAATAATAAAAATTATGTCTGAGAACAGAAAGAAAACACTAAAGAAGAGCGACCAGCATTTAATAGGCCTGTGGGCCACTATTAAGCAGACCAACATACCCATAGTGTGAGTCCCAGGAGAAGAGAGAGATCAAAGAGCAGAGAAAAAAATATGAAGAAATAATGGGCAAAACATTTCCAAATCTGATAATAGACCTGAATATAAACATCCAAGAAGCTCAACAAACTCAAGGTAGGATGAACTCAAAGAGATTCACACAAAGATACATTAAGTCAAACTTGGAATACAAAGACAATTTTGAAAGCAGCAAGGAAAAAGTAACTTGCAGACAAAAGATCCTCAATAAGATTATCAACAGCTTTCTCATTAGAAACTCTGAAGGTCAGAAGGCAGTGGGCTGATATATTCAGAGCTAAAAAAGAAAAAAAAAAAAAAAGGCAACCAAGAACCCTATACAGTGGGGCCTTGACTTACGAGTGTCCCGACTAACGAGTTTTTTGAGATACGAGCCGTCTCTCGGCCGATTTTTTGCTTTGAGTTGCGAGCTAAAATTCGGGTTATGAGCCAGCTTCAGATACCCCACCGCTAGTTGGCGCAGCGAATGTCACAGTGAACGCCACAACATCACGTGTCTCACTCGTTCACTTTAAGCGGTTAGCTCTTAGTTGAAGCATCAGTGTTGTGCTTGCAGTTATTTTGCAAAACTTCATTTTTTCAACCATGGATCTGAAGAAAGTAAGTGCGAAGGACAGGGCTGAGAAGAAGCGGATGATGTGCATTGAATTAAAGAAAGAAATTATTGAAAAACATGACCAAGGTGTGCGTGTACTTGACTTGGCGAAGCAGTACGAGCGTAGCACTTCTACGATCTGCACCATACTGAAGCAGAAGGAGTCGATACAGGCTACAACTCCAGCCAAGGGCGTTAAAATAATTTCTAAACAGCGGACATCTATCCATGAAAATATGGAGAAGCTGCTAATGGTGTGGTTAACGAGAAGCAGCTCGCAGGAGATACCGTGACGAAGGCTATAATCTGTGAGAAGGCACGAGCTATTTACGCTGATTTGCTGCAGCAGACCCCAGGCACTTCAATGGACGAGGCATCGGGCGAGCCGTTTAAAGCCAGTCGGGGCTGGTTCAAAAATTTTAAAAAGAGGACCGGCATTCACTCCGTTGTCAGACATGGTGAGGCAGCGAGTGCGGATATAAAGGAAGGTGACATCAATGAGCTCATCGAGGAGCACTCTGAGGAACTGACAACGCAGGAGCTAAAGGAGCTACAGACGCAGCAGCACAAGGAGGTTTTGCAGGAAATAGATGACACGGAGGAGGAGGAGGAGGTTATCTCTATAAGTGAGATAAAGGAAATGTTGGGAATGTGGGAGAAACTTTCAAACTTTATTCAAAAGAAACACCCAGAAAAAATTGCAACTGGGCGTGCGATGGAGCTATTTAATGACACTTGCCTAACTCATTTCAGAAATATTCTGAAAGGGAGGATGGAACAGATCTCATTGGACAGGTTTTTATCGAAAACTCCTGTACATGAAAGTGATGAAAGCGTGGCGAAAAGGGCAAAAATCAGCAAATAAGATTCAGTTATTCAGTTCAGCCTTTCTCCTCCAACTCCATCAGCATCTTTAAGTCATTTGATCTCCAAGGTAAATGCTGTACATTAAACTTAATAAAACAAGTTTATTGCACTACATTCTATTGTTCAGTATTGTGTTTTTATACAATATTCGTTATTTTTAAATACATTTTTCTTATTTAAAAACATTTAACAAAACAACTGCGGTGTTTTTTGGGTGTCCGGAACGGATTAATGGCATTTCAATTCATTGTAATGGTGAAAATTGATTTGACATACGAGTAATTTGAGTTACGAGCTCGGTCACGGAACGAATTAAACTCGTAAGTCAAGGCCCCACTGTATCTGGCAAAAACTGTCCTTTCAATGTGAGGGAGGAATTAAGATATTCTCAGATAAACAAAAACTGAGGAAGTTAGACCATCCCTGAAAGAAATGCTACAGGGAGTACCGTAGGTTGAAATGAAACAACAGCATACAGTAAATCACGGTGTTTGAAGAAGTAAAATCTTCGTAAAATAAATACAAGAGCAATTATAGAAGCTCTTATTAATGTAACTGGTTTATAACATCACTTTTTGTTTTTTACATAACTTAAGATATTAATATTTTAATAGTTATATTTAAACTAGTGGTTCATGCATGGGGGGGGGGGAGGGGGGAAGGTTCCCCTCAGCCCAGCCTGCACCCTCTCCAATCGGACATCCCTCTCGCAATCTGGGACCCCTGGCTCCTAACTGCTCACCTGCCTGCCTGCCTGATTGCCCCTAACCCCTCTGCCTGCCTGCCTGATCACCCCTAACTGCCCTCCCCTGCCAGCCTGATCTTGCCCCCAACTGCCCTCCCCTGCCTGCCTGATCTCACCCCAAACTGCCCTCCCCTGCCGGCCTGATCGCCCCTAATGGCCTCTGCCTCAACTCCTACCACCATGGCTTTGTCCGGAAGGAAGTCAGACATCCGGAAGATGGCCCGTCTACCCGGTCTAATTAGCATATTACCCTTTTATTAGTATAGACAGATTATATAGGATACGATTGCTTAAATGCGGGGGGGGGGGGGGAGCCTTTTTCATCAGGAGGAGATGCTCTTGGCAGACAAAAATACATCATCCCCTATATCTGGTCTGATAGCCAGCCATATGCACTATACTGAACTTAAGAGACACAATAAATAAATCAGACCTAATAATAATATGAATATACATAATATAACTAAACTGTAAACTTAAAAATAATTAAAGTGGTAAATTTTACATTGAGTATTTTATCACAATAAAATAATTGGGAAAAATATATGACCTCCATCTAATTATGACTATCAAACAAACACAAATTGAAGAATATTATACAAAATAGCTAGGCTGTTCTCTTATAAAATGCCACACTCATGAAAGACAGACAGACTATGGAGCTACTCTAGGATACATAAGACTAAAAGATCATGAAAACTAACTTTAATGTGTAGCATTGCACTGACCTAAGGACCTGTTTTTGGTTTTCCTATAAAAAACATTATTGGGACAACTGGCAAAATACAATTAAGGTCTGTAGATAATCCTGTATAATAAAAGGCCTAATATGCTAAGTGTTTAGTCAACCGGTTGGCCGTTCAACCAATCAAAGTGTAATATGCTAAGGCCGCTCAACCTCTCACTATGACGTGCACTGACCACCAGGGGGCAGACGCTCTGACCGGTAGGTTAGCTTGCTGCTGGGGTCCAGCCAACAGGATAGAGCGAGACGGGCTAGACATGTCCTCGAGCCCTCCCATGATCCCTCCCCGTTGGCCAACCTCCCTCATCCCTCCCTGGCCCTGATTGTGCACTGGTGGGGTCCCTCGGCCTGGCCTGCGCCCTCTCACAATCTGCGCCCTCTCACAATCTGGGGATGTCGGAGAGCTGGTTTCAGCCCAATCCCACAGGTCAGGTCGAAGGACCCCACTGGTGCACGAATTCGTGCACCGGGCCTCTAGTCCTATATAATAAAGAGGCAATATGCAAATTGACCCTCACACCCTTGCGTCACAAGATGGCCACCCCCATGTCATCACAAGATGGCCGACACAAGATGGCCCCCCCCATGTTGTCACAAGATGGCTGGCAGGGGAGGGCAGTTGGGGGCGACCAGGCCTGCAGGGGAGGGCAGTTGGGAGGGGACCAGGCCTGCAGGGGAGGGCAGTTGGGGGCGATCGGGCCGGCAGGGGAGCAGTTAGGTGTCAATCAGTCCGGCAAGTGGTTAGGAGTCAGCAATCCCGGATTGTGAGAGGGATGTCCCAGATTGGAGAGGGTGCAGACTGGGCTGAGGGACACCCGCCCAGGGCACGAATTTTGTGCACCAGGCCTCTAGCAGTATTATATTACAGTAAACCCTCAATTTTTCAGACCTCAATATAATGAACTTTGGATTTAATGGCAAAATTTCCAATCTGTATGCCAATACCTGTTACTTTTAAAATGCTTTCAACTGTGATTTGCTTATAATTAAATTAACACGTTATTTTTGCTATTAATTCACTGTTATTTTTAATAAATTTTAGCAAATAGGCCATATGTGGTGCAGGAAGCCACCCACTGCTGATACTATCATGAAAGTGCACCAAGGAACGTGGAAGGCCGATGGATCTTGGGCGCTAGCAGGGCTGACACTATGCACTGATTGTTCATGTTGAGATAGTGGTGGCTCAAGGCAAATTCCCTAACCTAATAATCCTTTTTCTGTTTACCAAACTTTACCTTTGATATACTAGTATGCATTGTTAAAGGGCAAATGTGTATTCAAGTAAATAAAAAGCGGACTAGCCAGAGGTCAGTGTGCTCTTCATGAAAGAGACACCACCTGGCCCCAACTCCTTAAAAATTCATATTTCTTGTCTACTGTTTTCATTTGTGCGTTGGCCCCTCCTTCAGATCCTGAACCCATCCGTGCAAGTTGTAGCAATGTGGGAAAAAACACTGTAGTAATTTCACTGACATAAATAAATATTACTTATCTACAACCATAGTCTACATATTTAAATGCAAGAGTCACCACTCATAAGCAATGTTAGGTGAATGATTAGCACGTGCTCACGCGAGGTAATTGGCTCTGTTGTCAAGTGGCGAGTCTTTCTGCAGCAGTTTTAATGCGTGCCGGCTGATTTTCCAACATATGTGAAGCCACGCCCCCGCCAGGTGCACTAGTTTACTCACAGTGACTGGTGAATGCACATTTACTAGACCTATTCAGTGTAAATTTTAAATTACTGTGCTACATATAGGAAACTTTTCTGTGAAATTAAACTTTTCATACATACTTAATTTCAATTACCCAAACATGTCTATATAAGTAAAAACAGGTTAACTAATTTGTCAATTTTTTAACACATGCATTTGGAAAACCTACTTTATTATATAACAGACTTTTGGCTTTAATGAACATCCCCTCACTCAAATTAGTCCATTATATCGAGGTTTTACTATAATGTCAATCTTCTGATTTAGCTCATTGTACTATGGAAATATTATTGTTCTTAGGAAAAAACATTACATATTATAAAATATTTGTTTTTAAGGGTAAAAGGGGTATGAGTGAAACTTTCTTTTAAATGTTTCACAAAAAATAATATCAGTTAATTATATAGGAAGAGAAATGATGGAGTAGATGTAGTAAGTAAAAATATAAACAACTGGGGGATCTGAGTAAAGGTATATGGGACTTCTTTATATTATTCTTGCAACTTTCTGTAAGTTTGAAATGATCTGAAAATAATACAAAAATAAACAAAACCGCAAAACCAAAACAAAACACAAAAATAGAATAAAGGCCCCACAGTTACATATTAGTGTATGGTTAAAAAAGACTCATCAAGGTAATCCAGAGTATGCTATTCTATTTAAGATTACCAGTAAAATGAAAATATATCAAGTCATGCTTTAGATTATATTAATGGTCAAATCATTTAAGACTCAATACACCAGATGTTTTGTGAAACTTGAACAGTCCAGAAGCAATAGGATACTCTGGATTGGATATATTTCTAATGTAACTACTCTCATGTCATGTGGGAATTGTTAACTTGTCTCTTGCAGATAGTAGGCTCCTAGAAGACAAGGACAATGTTATAGTCATCTTAATATACACAACATTAGAGTAACAAACTGAACTAAAAGCAATCCCTCCAAAGCACATGTCTGAGTATGAACAAAGACTTTGATATACACATAAAAAAAATTGTATGAAAGCATTTTCAACAGTACTTTCATTAAATGACAGCTCTTTACAAAACTAGTATAAACAGAGGTCTAAAGCATCTGGTTCTAAAGCAGAATATTTACTCTGGGGTGTAAATAAGCCTGCATATTTAATAGGCCAGTATCATAGAAATTATATTATATCTCCATTAGGAAGAACTAGCATCTGTTATTCACCTACCATGTGCTCATTTTCTATGTGGAGAAACTGAGGCTCTGAGCAGCTGAGTAATTTCCCCACTATCACACAGCCAGAAAAGGGTGAGGCCAGGAAATAGTGAATGAGGCCAGAAAGTGAGACGTAGGTGCATTATAAAGCCCTTGCTCTTTCTGCAACTTCAAGCAGCCATTGAATATATATTTCTCTGTACCACTCTGTATAATAAGCATGATAATTCCTATTTAAATGGCTTTGATAAAATTTAAATGACATGGTATCAATAAAAAAATCACTCTGAAAAGTATAAAAAGTTCTACAAATAATAAAAAACAATTATGATCTGTCTAGCTATCTGTCTGTCTAATTTGCTTGATCCTCAAACTCATTTTGAAGTAGTCAGGGAGGTGTTATTCTCCCATTTTAGTAGATGTAGGGAGTATAACACTCAGAAAGATTAAGTTACTTGTTTATGAGTCACAAAGGCAGGATTAGATTCTGAATCTTACGTCTTCTCCTATTTTTTCCTTAAAAACAATATTTTTATTGATATCAGAGAGGAAGGGAGAAGGCGAGATAGAAACACCAATGATGAGAGAGAATCACTCACTGATCAGCTGCCCTACACTGGGGATTGAGCCCACAACTTGGGCATGAACCCTGATTGGGAATCAAACCACGACTACCAAGTCAGTAGGTCGATGTTCTACCACTAAGCCACACCAGCTAGGCTGCTTCTTTTTCTATAACATCATGATGCATCTAAAATGTAAACTCATATGCATTATGCATAACCCATGGATACAGATAGTGTGGTGAAGGCCTGGAGAGGGGGCAGGAATGGGATGAAGGGGGTCAATGGAAAAAGGGGAACATCTGTAATACGTTCAACAATAAAGCTAAAATAAAAAAAATTACAAAGCCCTATTACTGCAGCAAAAGATCATGGAAGAAAATGTTAAGGGAAAAAAAGGTCATGTAGATCCTTAGAAGAAAAATTACATGCATTTAAAATGTTAAAATTTGCTTACATATTAAATATAAACTTACAAATGTATTTGGGGACAGACATTTTAATCAGTTGTATTAATTTTATAATGTACTTGTTATACTTGATTAATTAGCAAAACACTTATTCTGGAAAATGAGGCATACACATAGGCTTTTCACACAATACAACATAAATTATTAAGTTCCCCTACATGAACTTTTGTAGTGTATTTAAAACCTAAAGTGAGGCTAGGTATAATAAACTAGGTGCCTGGTGCATGAAATTCGTGCACATTAAAAGAAAATTAATTAGAGGAAATATTTTAATATTGCTATTTGCCCTTTCTCTATAATAGAAGCTTCAGAGATTAAAGAAAATTAGTAAAATGTATATGAAAATCTTCCGCCTGTCAGAGTCTGGGGCACACCGCGGGACCCAGAGTCAAGTACGCCCCCACCTGCATGCACCTCAAAATCGTGCGAGACCCAAACCCAGACCTGGCTGACCCCACCCCTGTCAAGCCCTGCCGGGTGGGGGGCACAGCCTAAGGTCCCCCGCCCAGTGACAACTCAGATATGGCTGCTGGTCAGCTCTGTGAGTTGCGGGGAGATCCCAGCACAGGAACAATGAACCTTGTGAGATCTCCTGTCTGGAAGAAAGCTGCACCTGAATTCCTGCCCTGATGCCAGACAATCCAGTTCCTCCCCATATGTCCCTGGATCCCCCAAAGCTGCTGCCCCAGTGCTGGAGTCCAGAGGGACTGAGTCTGAGTAAGTCTGTGTACTGTCCCTTTAAGAAGAACTACATGGGTCTCCAGCAGCCTCCATGTCACTCAGTCACAATCCCCACTGTTTTTCACAGCCCGAAGTTATGAGGACTTCTCTTCCCAGCTCTGGAATCCTGGCTGGGGGTCTGGAAGCCCTTGCTTCTCACCTGAGACCTCTGCAGCAGAGCTATCCCTCCATATTAAACATGCCACATGTGGGTGTTGAATCAGTCTGTTCTGCGCCTCCACCCCTCCTACCAGTCTCGATGTATTTCTCCTTTACTCCTCTAGTTGTATGACTTCCATTCAGCCAGATTTCAGGTGGTTTTGAATGATGGTTGCTCTGTATTTTAGTTGTAATTTTGATGTGGTTGTGGGAGGTGGCGAGTACCAATGTTTACCCTACACTGCAGTCTTGGTTCTCTCTTATTTAGAATTATTAAAGTTTTAGTATAATACCTGTAATTTCTCCTAGAATCATATTTTGTATGATATTCCTATTGATTTTTATTTTTTAGGAGGGGTAAAAGTGCATGGAAATGCTCATAATCATAGTTGATATTCCATTTCCCCCCACAATGGGGCTTATTTTTACCTAGATTTTATACTATAGATCATTAATTGTAAAAATACATAAAGATGTACTTATTCACACTTTAAATAAGATTGAGATCTTTCACACCTAACATCATTATTATCTACCCTATATAATAAAAGCTTAATATGCTAAGTGTCTGGTCGTCCGTTCAACCAATCAAAGCATAATATGCTAATGATATGCTAAGGCCGCTCAACCACTCGCTATGATGTGAACTGATCACCAGGGGGCAGACAGTTGACTGGTCGACCAGTCACTAGGACGTGCACTGACCACCAGAGGACAGACATTCCGACCAGTAGGTTAGCTTGCTGCTGGGGTCCGGCCGATAGGGACTGAGTGAGTTGGTTCAGACATGGCCTGGAGCCCTCCCGCAGTCCCTCCACAGCTGGCCCACCGCCCTCCCTTGCCCCGATCATGCACAGCTGGGGTCCCTTGGCCTGGCCTGCACCCTCTCACAATCTGGGACCCATTAGGGGATATTGGAGAGCCAGTTTCAGCCTAACAGTGGAACAGCTGGTTGCTATTATGTGCACTGAATACCAGAGAGCAGACCCTCAAAGTAGAAGCTGCCCCCTGGTGTCAGTGCGCTTGCACAGGGGGAGCACCGCTCAGTCAGAACGCAGGCTCACGGATGGCGAGCACAGCAGCAGTGACAGGAGCCTCTCCCGCCTCCACGGCAGCACTAAGGATGTCCGACTGACCGCTTAGGCCTGCAGGAGCAGCCCTTAAGCAGTCAGTCGGGACATTCCCCGAGGGCTCCTGGACTGTGAGTGGGCGCAGGCCAGGCTGAGGGACCCCCCCGAGTGCACGAATTTTGTGCACTGGGCCTCTAGTCTATATATATAAAAAGCCAGCGACCATAACGCCGTAACGACCGGTCGCTATGACGCCCACTGTGGCCAGCAAAATGGCCCGATCAGGGGGTGGGGACATCCAGCCAACCTCCCGCGGTCCCTCCCCCCTGGCTGGCCCACCCACCCTTTCCCCCCTTCCCTGGCCAGCACGCTCCCGATTGGCCGCCCCACCACGATAGGCCTGCAGCCTCTCCCACTGGCTGGTCCCGCCCCTGATTGCCTCCCCACCCCATTTGATGGCGGGCCAGCAAACCCATCACCCACAGCCCCTCCCCATGGCCATACTTAATTTTGTTAAAAATTAACAAAATTTCCAAAAGCAAAAATATTTTTAAAACTATTTCACATTTACAAGTACAAAAGACATGATAAATCTAAGCAGGTTCAATATTATGAAGTTCAGAATGTGTCCTATTTCATAGAGTAACTAATAAAAAGGCAAATATTGAACCCACTTTATAGCAAATCCTTACAATTTTATTTATAAGATAATTAATTTATATTAATTCCCTAAAAATATCAATTGAAGCCCAAAGTGAATGACCAAATCTAACAAAAAAATAATTAAAACACTTACAAAAAAGAAACATTAGAAACAAATTAAAATTTATAAATAAAAAAGAAACTAATAAAAACCTGTGGTATGGTGGATAGGATGACAGTATTCTCAGCAGGGACTGGCAGGACAGGGATCACAGGGACAGTGGGAGAAGAGAGAGGTACAGCTTCTGTTGGCTAAAAATCATCAATGACAAAAAATCAGGAAAAATGTCAAAATAAAAAGGAATCACATAACAGAAAGTTTGTCATAAATTATAGTTTTCAGAATGAACTGAAAAGTAGGTAAAATATTAATATATTACCTCAATTTGAATGAGAAAATGATTTCCAGAAAGTATTTTATTAATAATTATATCACAAATATTTTAATTACTCTGCAGTTAAAAAGAGTGACTACTCCTTAGATCAGTGGTTCTCAACCTTCTGGCCCTTTAAATACAGTTCCTCATGTTGTGACCCAACCATAAAATTATTTTCATTGCTACTTCATAACTGTAATGTTGCTACTGTTATGAATCGTAATGTAAATATCTGATATGCAGGATGGTCTTAGGCGACCCCTGTGAAAGGGTTGTTCGACCGCCAAAGGGGTCGCGACCCACAGGTTGAGAACCACTGCCTTAGATGTTTAAATGAAAATAATAAAAGATAACAATTTATAATGCTCCTCCTCAAAGCGACAAGACACTAGCTTCAGAGACAGACTACAAAATATTTTTCTAGCATCCAGAATATATGTGACTACCTTCCTCCTTGTATTGAAAGAATCAAAAATAATTCCATTTGCCTATCAGGTAGATAATTGGGCCTTACAAATCTACAGACAAAAGATTCAAAAGATTCCAAAATTGAATCTGTATAACTTAAACTAATCTGTGCTATTAACCTCTATTATCAAGAACCTGCCTGTAAAGTCATTAATGCAACTAGCATTCATTGAGTATCTATTATATGCCAGACATATTTTGGAAAAAATGAAAAAAGAAGTGGCAACTCTAGTGACATATTTAAACTATAAAGCTTTGATATTTGTACTAAACTAGTGGCATGGAGCACAAAATCCGTGCACTGGGGGGGGGGGGGATCCCCCAGCCTGGCCTGTGCCCTGTCACAGTGTGGGAGCCCCATGATCCATCCCCCCAAAGAGGTAGGCCTTGCCCACCCACCTGGGGCTCCTCGATGGATTGCCCCAAAGAGGTAAGCCGGGCTGGGCCGAGACGGAGGCTTGTGGACCCCCAGTGCAGGCGTGTGGAGGCTTCTGCCGCAGCCCTGTCCCCGGCCCTGACACTGCAAGTCCCTGCCCACCTGCGTCTGCTGCGCACGCAGCCTCCAGCTGATTGGTCGTTACACATGAGGGCGTCCCAACAATTTGCATATTAGCTTTTTATTAGTATAGATTACTCTATCTGACTTGATTCAATTATTTTTATAAAGCTGTAACTGGAACACAGAAAGGTGTTTTCTAACGAGTTCCAAACCTTATAAACGGAATTAATTCATATTTCCTCTATCAATGACATATTCTATATGTATAAAAACATTAAAATTAAATTAATAAGACAACAATGTACATTAAGAGACTTAAAACAGAAAGAAAACAAATTGCTAAACTTGAAACTATGCTTTTCCTCATTGATAAAAATACAAAATGAAATTAAAATGTTAACTTTCTTTCTCTATCAGGCAATGAAAATTTATCAAAAATGTATGAAGTCTCTTCAATAAGGTATTGAGACACTGGATATCCACATGCAAAAAAAAAGTTAAAACATTATATATAAAAACTAATGGAAAATTAATCAACAACCTAAATATAAGTGCTAAAACCATAAAACTCGTAGAAGAAAAAAGGGGTAAATTTTCATGACCTTGGATTTGACAATAGATTCTTAAATATGACCATTAAAAAAGCATAAGTGATGAAAACAAATTAGGATTTAATCAGAATTAAAACTTCTTGTACACCAAAAAGCATTATCAAGAAAGCGAAAAGACAACCTACAGAATGGGAGTAAATCTTTGCAAATCATACATCTGATGAAGGTTTGATATCCAGAATATACTAAGAACTCCAACTCAACAACAACAAAAAACAATAAAAAAATGGGCAAAGGACCCAAATAGACATTTCTCTAAAAAAGCTATACAAATGGCCAATAAGCACATGAAAAGATACTGAACATCACTATTCATGAGAGATATGCAAATCAAAGTTACAATATCACCTCACACCTACTGGAAGGCTGTAATAAAAAAGGGAAAACTGAAACAGAAAGTAACAAGTATTGGTGAGAATGTGCAAAACTGGAACCCTCAAAAACTGCTGGTAGGAATGGGAAAGTGTGCATACTCTGTGGAAAACAGTTTGGCAGTTCCTCAAAAAATGAGCCATAAGCCTACTATATGACCCAGCTCTAAGCTACTCTTAAGTATATGCTCAATAGAACTAACAACAGGAAACTGGATACTTACACCAACGTTCAATGATGCATTATTCACAACAGTCAAAAGGTGGAAACAGCCCTAACTGGTTTGGCTCAGTGAATAGAGCGTCGGCCTGCAGACTGAAGGGTCCCAGGTTCGATTCTGGTCAAGGGCATGTACCTTGGTTACGGGCACATCCCCAGTGGGCGGTGTGCAGGAGGCAGCTGATCCATGTTTCTCTCTCATTGATGTTTCTAACTCTCTGTCCCTCTCCCTTCCTCTCTGTAAAAAATGAATAATAATAAAAAAAGTGGAAACAACCCACATGTCCACCAACAGATGAATGGATAAATAAAATGTGTTACATGCATTAAATGGATATTAGTCAGCCATAAAAAATAAAATTCTGATATATATCCTACAATATGGATTAATCTTGAAAACATTATTGCTAACTGAAATTAATCAGCCACAAAAGAACAATATTGTATGATTCCACTTATATGAAATACTTAAAATAGATAAATTCAGAGACAGAAAGGAGAATAGAAGTTATGGGGGCACGGGGAATCATTGCCTAATGGTTACATAGTTTGATGTGATAAAAACAATTTTGGAAATAGTGATTACTGCGTAACACTGGGAATATAACTAATGCCACAGAATTATTCAATTAAAACTTGTTAAAATGGTAAATTTTGTTACATATATTTTACCACAATAAACAAACTCAAAAAAATTTTAATACATGGGAACAAGTACTCTCTCACACTGCCCTTGGAAATATAAATCCATACAAACTTTATAAAAACCAACTCAGCAGTAATTGTCTATAGCCATAAAAATATCTAACCTCTCTGACATAGTCATTCTGGAAATCTATCCTCAAGGGAATAATTTAAAAAGCAAATGTTTTAATACTCTTAATATATTCCCCTGAGCATTGTTTATACTTGGGGAAACGTAGAATATCCTAAATATCCAAAGGTGTTGAAATGGTTAAGTAAATAATGATAATTATATAAGATTAAATAAATATCAGGCAACAAGGATAAATCATTTGTAAAAACAGTTTGTAAGTCATATAGAATACTGCCAATGACATGACATTAAACAAAAAAGGAGAAATGAAAAGTGTAAAATTATGGAAATAAATGTGTGAAAAGTTAACCTCTGGCCGAAACCGGTTTGGCTCAGTGGATAGAGACTTGGCCGGCGGACTGAAAGGTCCCAGGTTCGATTCCGGTCAAGGGCATGTACCTGGGTTGAGGGCACATCCCCAGTGGAGGAGGCAGCTGATCGATGTTTCTCTCTCGTCGATGTTTCTAACTCTCTATCTCTCTCCCTTCCTCTCTGTAAAAAATCAATAAAATATATATATATATATTAAAAAAAAAGTTAACCTCTGGGGGCAGGATTACAAGTACCTTCCCTCCCCACTGCCACACTTCACACTAAAGGCCGGGTGCGTGAATTCGTGCATGGATGGGGTTCAGCTGGCCAGGGGGAGGGGACGCAGGAGGTTGGCCGCCAGCCCTACCCCTGATCAGACTGGTTGGCCGGCCGCAGTGCACGTCATAGTGACCAGTTGTTCCAGTCACTTGGCTATATATTCTATTTTCCTAATTGTCAATAATAAATACACAATATTATAATGCAGTGTGAGAAATGGGAGACCCACTGTTCATATCAAGAGAAAATCAATAATGATCGTTTACCATCCAATTCTCTAAAAGATAAAAGGAAAACCCATTTCACATGAGTTGTTCTAAAAGATGCTAACAAATTTTAGTGAAATATAAGACTATTAGAGATGAAGGGTAAGGATCAAGTTCATTTTACAACTGAGGTTCAGCTCACAAAAGGGAAGCTGTAAAGAATTAGGAAAAGAATTGCTGAATTTCTGTTATTGGATTTCTTATTTCCCGTAGAAAGAGATTTTTAGCAACTAGATTTTGTTTCCTTTATCTATTTCTAAGTACCCTTTTTTAAAAACCCTGAAATTTACACAATCTTAATCCACTCTCTTCTCTATAGGGCACTAAGCAAATACTTTGAAAAAGAACATTTGCCCCTGCCTCTAACTTAAGGCAAATACTGCTGAGAAAGTCTTCAAAAAAACAACTGCCAATAAATGGCTAATTATTTTGTATCTACAATTTGGTAATAAATTTATTTTGTATACTGAAAAAAAATTGCTTTGCCCTAAACCAGATTTCAGAATAAAACGTACATCTTGGGCCATAGCGCCCCTTGGCATACCTAACTGCAACCACAGCATGGTCTTCAGATCGTTAATGCATTTTGATATACTCAAAACGTATTCATATTTCACAATAAACACAAATTAATTATATACAACAACAACAACAAACTGCCATATCGACACACAGCATTTCCTAGCCACAGCTGATAATCAATTCAGGTAACAAAGATTTATAAAACAACAAAGTAAATTTTCATTTGAAACAAAATTACAGCCTTAAATAATAAATAATGAAATGAAGGTTAAATGATGAGGAACAGTACAGATATTAAATCATTAAAATGAAGAAAAATAAGAGGATATTTTCAATGCAGGATTAACAGTATGGTAAAATTTGGGGGAGCTCTATAAGAAGATTCTAAATTAGAAAATGTCAAAATTTAGGATTCTAATATAAATATTGAGGCCGCAATATACAGTGACCATTATATTTGGGTTATTACAGAAAAGGAGGCATTTCAGCATAAGCTTTTTAAACTTGAAAAATCTTAGATACATATTTCATTAGACAATAGTGATTATTAGTCATCATTCTCTTCCTGCTCCATCTGTATCACTCAATAAGATCATCTCCAAGATTAAAAAAAAATCTTGACCAGGTGACTAACAACTGTCTCAGTTTCTATCCATAGCAACACCATGGAATCATTATCCTTCGAGGTTGCCTTCAGAGACTTGTTTCCATGACAACAGAGGCTATATAATATTAACACTGTGTGAAAGAACACTGCAGAAAATTGTAAATTCCTGTAAAATAACTGGATTGTACATATTTTAAAAACACTTTTGTAAACCAGTATTCAAATTGACAGCTTTTTGAAAAATGTTGAAATTGATTATTAGAGATTCTTATTTTCTTCATATCTTTATATTTCATATTTAATGTGATACCTTAAAATTCTGAAATCAGCTTTTAAAAGGTAATAAATTTTCATAAAAGTGATCTGAGCCTCATTAGGTACAGCCAGGTACATAATGTGTATTGCACATCTACATTTACGACTATGCAGCACCCTCTTCCACTTTCATTCACTCAACAATAAATAAAAAAAAAGGTATATTAAGTGTATCTACCTGGGTTAAATCTCTTTCTGCTTAATATAGTTAAAGTGGTTTTCATACAGGGTGGGGCAAAGTGGGTTTACAGTTATTCACATGGAAAATAATACAACAATAAATAACACAAGAATAAACCTACTTTTGCCCCACCCTGTATATGCATAATGAATCCTGACTGATATAGGAAGAGACAGAAGGGACAATTGAGAGGTTGCTGTAATAATCCATCCTAGAGGGGACAGTGGCTTAAACCAAATGGTGGTCATGGTGAAAATGGACATGAATAGGCAAATCAAGATAGATTCTGAATATATAATTTGCGTATCTGGCGACTGATGGGAAGTTGGGAGTGAGGCAAGACTATTAAGAATAATACCCACAATAGCCACTAAAAATTATCTGTTACACATCATAGTTAGACCCAAGTATAAAAGATCTGCAAGGCTATCTAAAAAACACTTAATATTTTTTCTCACTAAATTATTTATTAAAATGATTTTCATAGCATAAAATGAAACTCTAAAAGATAACTGAAACTGTACTATCAGGTAATTAATAATTGTTTATATCTTATATTAACATGTTACATGAATGGGATAAACTGAGCTTGGGATATACATAAAAATCAGTAAGATCTAAATAAATGTATATTCATGGAAAATGAAATATAGGAATTAGAAAATCTTTTATCAATACATTAGGTCAGTGGTCGGCAAACTCATTAGTCAACAGAGCCAAATATCAACAGTACAACAATAGAAATTTCTTTTGAGAGCCAAATTTTTTACACTTAAACTATATAGGTAGGTACATTGTTATTTACTTAATTAGGGTACTCCTAAGGCTTAGGAAGAGCCACACTCAAGGGGCCAGAGCCGCATGTGGCCCGCGAGCCGCAGTTTGCCGACCACTGCATTAGGTAATAAGGCGAGTAATTACCCTTGTGTAACTATTGGTCAATAAGAACCTTATTTTGTTTTTGTACAGCATAGTTATTCTTTTTAAAAGTATTTTTATTGATTTCAGAGAGGAAGGGATAGGGAGAGAAAGATGGAAACATCGAAGACGAGAGAAAATCATTGATCTGCTGCCTTCTGCACGCTCCACACTGGGGTTCAAGCCTGCAACCCGGGCATGTGCCCTTGACCAGGAATCGAACTGTGACCTCCTGGTTCATAGGTTGATGCTTAACCACTGAGCCAAGCTGGATGGGCTGCATAGTTAATATTCTTAATCCAAATTCCTTCGTTTAAATATCTATTATGCTGTAGTGAGACATGTTTCTCTGATTTAATGTCAAAGAAGTTATCTAAGAGGGACAGTGAAACCAGGAAAAAAAAAATCTGTGAGCCTTTTGCATGTTTACAGAAGAATAAAATACAGCACAGTAGATATATCAAAACTCTGCTTGAAAGTCACTGTACTCAGCAGGGGTCCAGTACCTTAAAATAAAGGTGTTTTTCATTGTTTAAATCTGTTTCTTATTTGCTTCAAATGCCCTTTTACCACAGTTACTGCAAACAAGTACCATCAATATAAGCTGGTACAGTGGGGAAAACAAACAAACGTGCACTGGGCCTCTAGTCCTATTATAAAAAATGGGTGCAGATTTGTTAGTTCATACAGACAGATCATCTAGTTCATGAATCTATATCTGCTTACAAGATTCGTGATATTTAGTTAAGGTTTACCACCCCTTTATTATGAAAAGATGGTATTCTATCAGAATTCAGCTGATCATTTTGTACTGGAAGAAGGATGAGCCAACAATCAATAAAAATTTAAAATAAAGACCTAAAAATTGGACTTAAAGGTTACAAAATTAACAAATAAGTATGAAACTACCAACTGCAATATGCTTTTTTAAAAACTTGATTATATCAGAATGTGGCTAAAGAAACACACACGACCATGGACTAAAGGGTTACTAACCTAAAACGGGTTCTTAATGCTTCCTAGTAATCACACATTTATCCTATTCTATTCATTCTTCTACAAGTCCCTAATTATTCAAGCTCGGTACATTTCTGAAGTCATCCTCCCACTTAATATTTCAGCCATACTGACCTCCCTCCTGTTCCTAAAGTATCATAAAGATGCTCTGGCCTCAGAGTCTTTTATTTACTACCACAGGCCCGGTGCACAAAAATTCGTGCACTGGAGGGGGGAGTCTCTCAGCCCAGCCTGTAGCCTCTCACAGTCCGGGAGCTCTCAGGGGATGTCCTACTGATGGCTTAGGCCTGGGGCAGGTCTAAGATGCAGTCTGGCCTCCCTCTGTGGAGGCGACCAGGCCAATCAGGGGAAGGTGCCGCCCCCATCACCCTGCTGCTGCTGCCACTGCCAGCTGCCACAGCTACCAGCCCTTGGCCCTCACTTCTTAGCACTGGCCCCGCCCCCTGCTCACTGGTGGGTGGGGGGCAATCAGGGGCCAGGCCGGCTGAAGGAGGGACTGTGGGAGGTTGAGGCACAGCAGGTCGCACCCCGTCCAGCCTCTGTGGAGGCGTGGCGCCAGGACTGGGCCCGCGCCGCTGCCTCTGCAGAAGGGGCAGCACTGGGACCAGGACCGCGCAGCCCCCTCTCCTGCTGCCTCTGCAGAAGGGGCCACGGCGCTGGACCGGCCTGCGCTGCAGCCTCTCCCGCGCCACCGGCCCTCATAGCCACCGCAGTTTTGTCTGGAAGGACGTCTGGAAGGATGTTCAGAAGCCATCCGGTCTATCCGGTCTAATTAGCGTATTACACTTTTATTAGTATAGATTCCTCTGCCTAGAATGGTCTTGGCTTCAGATATCTACATGGCTCAATTCTACAATTTCTTTCATGTCTCATTTAAATATGACTTTCCAGTTGAAGCCCGTCTTGGTTATCCTATTAACCCTCATCACACACAGATACATACATTTGCTATTATCTTTTTTTTTTTTTTACTTTTTCTCCAGAAAACTATATATTTTAGTTAATTGTGTTTGTCTTCTTCCCTTATAATATAATCTCTTTAAAAGTAGGGATTCTTGTTCTATTCACCCCTGTATGCCCAGTGCCTACAATAGTACCCAGCACATAGGAAGTATTTATTATATATCTGTTGAATAAATGAAACCAGTGACTGCCGAAAGAGATTGATTTCATCAGCATTCTAAAATGATAAAATGACTGAGGGAATAGACTGTGTACATCCATCCCTCCTCCAATCCCCTTTCATGCTATATACATATCAGTTATTGCTAAAAGATTCTTTCTGTGTGCTTGGGCAACCACTACCAATCAGAAGGTATTCAAAACAATCTACCACTTGACGACCTTAGGTTCCAAAATTTAAAAACAACAACAAAATCCCAGGTCTTGCTCACAGCTCATGTTTTAAAACCTATAGGACCCTTCCTCCAAACTTCAGGGATCTACTAACTTCAACTTGGTTTCTAGGTTCCTCACCAGGTGGTGGCTGCTTCCTGTGGTTTATATCTCTGTCTTACCTTGGTGTTCCCTTTTGTCTTCGGTTCTCCAATTCCATTGTAAACACCACCCCATAGCAAATTCTCTTTTGTTAAAATAATTGCTGTGATAATCTGTTTTCCTGATGGACTCTGCCAAGATTACCAATCCTTTGGCTAAAACATAATTCTTTATCATTCTATAATTAGGCTGCTTCTCCATATCTCTAGACTCATCACTTAAGAGGCTAGAATATTTTGTGGAACGAATGACAATGGTAGTGGTGATGAAGATGCTAGTGACAATGATAATAAGTACCTTTCTGATGTCAGGTACTACAAAAGGGCTTTACATGTATTGTCTTAATTCTCACTAAATCTTGATGCAGATATTTTCAACCCTACTTTCTACAGGTGGAGGAAAGAGACACAGAGAATTTAGGCAATTTGTCCAAGGTACCACAGCTAGTACTAGGTGTACTAGTTAATAATGCGGATATTTTTTCAATAGATGGAGTTACACATATGTTGATATATATGCGATTTGATATGTATGCTACTTTGTTGTATTGACAGCAAGCTTCAAAACTTCATATGTCAAATTTACTGAAGGTGTTAACATCAAAGATATTTTTACACTTTAAAATGTTGAATTTCGTGCCAAAAAAAGAGCATTTGTGGGAAGTTTTAATTCATTACTTGATTTTGAAGAAAAAGGTACCGTATACTTCGGGAAGCTTATGGTGAACATGCTCCATCTCAAGATGCTTGTGAACTCTGGTTTAAACGCTTTAAATGTGATGATTTCAATGTGAAAGACAAAGAATGTCCAGGTCAACCGAAGAAGTTTGAAGAACAATTACAAGCATTTTTGGATAAAGATGCGTGTCAAACTCAAACAACTTGCAGAAAGATTAAATGTTGCTCAGCAAACAATTTCCGAGCGTTTACAAGCAATGGGAAAGACTTTAAAGGAAGGAAAATGGGTGTCACATCAACTGAACAAAAGACAAATGAAAAACCAAAAATTCATCAGTAAAATGTTGCTTCAACGGCATTGAATTGTAATTGGCGATGAAATGTGAATTTTTTTTGAGAATCCCAAACGCACAAAATCATGGGTTGATCCAGGTCAATCATCAACTTGGACTGCAAGGTCAAATTGCTTCGGAAAGAAGACAATGCTCTGCATTTGGTGGGATCAGGAAAGTGTGGTGTATTATGAGCTTCTAAAACCAGATGAAACCATTAGTACTGATCGCTACCCACAACAAATAATCAATTTGAACCACACTTTGATCATGAAATGACCAGAATGTGCCAGAAGACACGGCAAAGTAATTTTGCTTCATGATGATGCACCATCACACACTTCAAAACCAGTTAAAAACACGTTAAAAGATCTGGCCTGGGAAGTATTAACCCACCCGCCTTATTCACCAGACCTTGCTCCTTCAGATTACCACTTGTTCCGATTGATGGCACATGCACTTTCTGAGCAGCACTTCAAAATGTACGAAGAAGTGGAAAATTGGGTCTCTGAATGGCTTGCCTCAAAACAAGGAAAGTTCTATTGGGACAGTATCAACAAATAACCTGAAAGATGGGGGAAATGTGTAGCTAGCGATGTACATTACTTTGAATAAAGCACTTTTGATGTTTCTCTTGAAATTATCGTGTTTTCTTTGATTAAAAATCTGCCATTATTAACCAGTACACCTAGTATATGGCAGAACAGAGATTTAAACCCAGACCATCATCGTCTAAAGACAGCATGCTCAAGTAGTAAATTGTCTCTTTAAAATAGTTCAAAAAAAGTTTATTGTCTTTATTGTTACTACTATATTTTAATACAAAGACAATATACAACAATGCAGAAAAAAAACTTCATTAACTCTTAGGTCAAAGGTTAGCAAACTTTTTCTAAAAAGGGCCAGGTAATAAATATTTTAGACTTCAGAGGCCATGCACTTTCTGTTGTAATTACCCAACATTACTGTAGTAGCTTGAAAGTAGCCACAGGCAATACCCTAATAGGCATGGCTGTATTCCAATTAAACTTTATTGACAGCCCTGGCCAGTGTGGGTCAATTGGTTGAGTGCCATGCCATGCCTTGAGAGGTCACCGGTTGGATTCCAGTCAGGGCATGCCCATGTTGTGCTCTCACATTGATGTCTCTATCTCTCCCCTTTGCCCCCTCTCTCTCTAAAAAATAAATAAAAATATTAGAAAATAAAAACATTACAAAAACCCCACATTATTTATAAAAGCAGATGGCAGGCTGGATTTGGCCTACAGGCTGCAGTGTCACTTTAAAAAAGAAAAAAGACTGATTGTCAATGAAGAAAATAGAAAATGACTTCAAGACACCCAGCCTAGTTTTTACTAACCACAATTGGTTTAATTATGTTGCAATGTTTAATCTATGATAATAAAAAAAAGCAACTCCTCCCCCCAAACTGGAAGTGAGAATTAAAAAAACAAAAAAGTACATATGGAAATTTTAAGTTTAATCTAGAATTCTTTAAAACATTTTTATAAAAAAGGCCTATATAATAAAGCTGTGTTCTTTTAACTGAAAGAATTTAAGCTCTATACTGTATATAGTCTTTCAGTTTGGACAAAGTGATTAAAATGACTGTTGTTCTGTTCCCCTCCCACCACCCCCCACCCCCATCCAGCTATGGTACTTAGCTGAAACAAAGAATATCAAAATCTGTATGCTTCTTGTTTGATTTTCCTCTCTTTCAAACTGATTTTATTTTTCAAATTTATAACACTTTGATATATTAGATGGGTCTATGAAGATTATTCCTTTAAAAACAGAAAAATAACCCGACCTGTATGGCTGAACAATTGAGCATCGATCCAGGAACCAGGAGGTCACTGGTTCGATTCCTGGTCGGGCACATGCCCGGGTTGCGGGCTCCATCCTGTGAAGGGTGTGTAGGAGGCAGCTGATGATGCTCTCATCGATGTTTCTATCTCTCTAACCCTCTCCCTTCCCCTCTCTCTGAAAATCAATAAAAAAGAAAAAAAAATGAAGCTTGGGTCTATTTGTTCAAATCTCAGATTATAATCTTATTTTCTCAGGACCAACAAAAATTTAGTAGGGCAATCAATTAGTTCCATCCTGTCATAACAACTTCTTCACACTCCAGAGCTGGCTGAGTCAATGGTCACAGTTTAGATTTCACAATACTGTAAATACAGTTCAGAAAGAACTAAACTGGGGTTTACTAAAGGATAAAGTATGAATTGGCAGGGCTCCTGTTAAGGGGTGAGGGAGAAAAATCTTTTAAATAAATTTATCTAGGGGCAGAATAAGTAGTGTTCAGGCTTCTCCTAAAATTCCACTGCTTCCAGATGTCATAGCCAGTTGGTTTATACTTGCACAAAACAGGTCCACTCTTTGTTGACTGATTTGCATGTGCCTATAAAAGTATCACACCAATTGTTTTTAAGGGTTGTTAAGTATATTAATAGTTATAGGCTACTATTCTCCACAGTTTGAACAACTATTTTTACCTTTATCAAAATTCTAAATTTTGACACAAAAAGGAAGCTGAAATTGTTATCTAAATAACAGTGCCAGGAAGTACAAAGAATAACACAGTAAAAGATCTTTAGAGAAAACAATGCTAAGTCAAATTTAAAATATATATACATATACATATATATACTAGAGGCCCGGTGCACAAAAATTTGTGCACTCGGGGGCGGGGGAAGGGGGTCCCTCAGCCCGGCCTGTGCCCTCTCGCAGTCTGGGACCCCTCAGGAGATAATGACCTGCTGGCTTAGGCCTGCTCCCGGGTGGCAGAGGGCAGGCCCAATCCCTAGGTGCAGCCCCTGGTCGGGCTCAGAGCAGGGCCGATTGGGGAGTTGGGGCACTGCCCCCTGTCATGCACAGAGCAGGGCAGATCGGGAGGTTGCGATGCCACCCCTAGTCAAGCTCAGGGTAGAGCCGATTGGGGGGTTGGGGCGCTACCCCCTGTCACTCACAGAGCAGGGTCGATAGGGAAGTTGCGGCGCCACCCCGTCACGCACAGAGAAGGGCCCATCAGGGGGGTTGGGGCTCCGTACCCTGTCACACACAGAGCAGGGCCGATCAGGGGGTTGAGGAGCTCCCCCCTGTCATGCACAGAGGAGGGCCGATCAGGGGGTTGAGGAGCTCCCCCCTGTCACACACAGAGCGGGGCCGATCAGGGGGTTGAGGAGCTCTCCCCTGTCACACACAGAGCAGGGCCGATCAGGGGGTTGGGGCGCCACCACTGTCACACTCAGGGCAGGGCCGATGGGGGAGGTTATGGGCTCTACCCTGTCACACACAGAGCATGGCCCGTGG
>NW_005871062.1:369778-372970 GCF_000147115.1 Myotis lucifugus
CCTGTCACACACAGAGCAGGGCCGATCAGGGGGTTAGGGCGCTGCACCATGTCACACACAGAGCACAGGGCAATCAGGGGGTTGGGGAGCTCCCCCCTATCAGGCACAGAGCAGGGCTGATCAGGGGGTTGGGGCACCTTCCCTTGTCACGAACAGAGCAGGCCGGATGGGGAGGTTGTGGCCCCGCCCCCTGTCACACACAGAGCCGCAGGGCGATCAGGGGGTTTGGGCGCTGCCCCCTGTCACGCTGATCCTGGTGCCGGGAGCCTCGCTGCTCCGCTGATCCCAGTGCTGGGAGGCATATTACCCTTTTACTCTATAGAATAGAGGCCTGGTGCACGGGTGGGTGCTGGCTGGTTTGCCCTGAAGGGTGTCCTGGATCAGGGTGGGGGTCCCCACTGGGGTGCCTGGCCAGCCTGGCTGAGGGGCTGAGGGCCGTTTTCCGGCTGGCGGGTGACTGAAGCTCCTAACCGCTCCTTTTTTTCTTTTTTTATTTTATTCTGGGCCAGCTTTAGCACTGAGGCCTCGGCTGCTGAAAGCCGGTTTCTGGCCTTTGTTTTTCCTTTTGTATTTGATACAATGTTGCGGTCCGGCTGGCTGAAGCCCGGCTGACTAAGGTAGGTTTCTGGCGTTTTGTTTAGCTTCTATATTTGCAACATAGTTGCTTAGAGTTGCAGCTGAGAGGCCGGCAGCGGCAGGCGGGGAACGTTGGAGTTCACCATCACTGGAGCAAGCAAGCCTCCCTGTTTGCTTCAGTGCATGGCTGCCGGCCGCCATCTTGGCTGACAGTTAATTTGCATAAGGATATGCTGATTAACCAATGGGAAGGGTAGCGGTAGTACGCTAATTACCATGTTTCTCTTTTATTAGTGTTGATATATTTCTTTATTGATTTCAGAGAGGAAGTGAGAGGGAGAAAGAGAAACATGAATGATGATAGAGAATCATTGATCAGCTGCCTTCTGCACACCCCCTACTGGGGATCGAGCCTGCAACCCGGGCATGTGCTCTTGGCCAGAATCAAACCCAGGACCTTTCAGCCCACAGGCCGACGCTCTATCCACTGACCCAAACCAGCTAGGGCTCAAATTTTAACAATAAGAATTTAAGTCCTTTATATGTGTAGAATACATACACCTCAATTTTTCTCAGACGGCTTTGAATTACTTTTGAAATACTAGTATACACAATTTTACAAAATCCCACATAATGTAGAATTGCTAATTTTTAAGCCATAGTTCTATATAAAAATGGCGTGGGAAATCTACAGTGGCCAAACTATATTTGGAAATGCCAAACTTCCTTGCAGCCATAATCAGATTAAATGAAAAACAACATATCACATTTGTTTATTCATTCAACAAATATTTCTAGAGTGCATTTACCACGCTAGGCTCTGATTATACAAGAGAAGAAAACATACATCTTGTGAAGCTTATGTTTTAGCAGCTGACATTAAAAAAATCATTGCCCAATTGGTTACTGAAATACAGTTGTGATGAGAGGTATAAAATAAATTCTCATGAAAACAAACACTGCTTGAAAATAAACAAAGGGCAAAAATGTAGCAGAGGCTGAATCACCTATCCTGACCCCATGACCATGTAGGTCAGTCATTTTCCAGCATTTTTTTTTTAAACCTACTTGTCCTTGACAAAAAAGGGCCATCTAACAATCATGATACTATATAGAAGCTACAAAGATGAATGCAACACACTTCCTATTTATAGAGATTATATACAAATTTCACTCATTTAGGTCTTCAAACTAAAGCCAACCTAATTTACATTAAGATATTAATTTTGGCCGAAACCGGTTTGGCTCAGTGGATAGACCGTCGGCCTGCGGACTGAAAGGTCCCAGGTTCGATTCCGGTCAAGGGCATGTACCTGGGTTGCGGGCACATCCCCAGTGGGAGATGTGCAGGAGGCAGCTGATCGATATTTCTCTCCCATCGATGTTTCTAACTATCTATCTCTCTCCCTTCCTCTCTGTAAAAAATCAATAAAATATATTAAAAAAAAAAAAAGAAAATCATTTAAAAAAAAAGATATTAATTTTGTTTTTAATAGACTTTACTTTTTAGAGCAGTTTCAGGTTCTCAGCAAAATTGGGCAGAAATTAGTTTGCATAAAACCTCTGCACACACACATGCATATAGCTTCCCCACTTATCAACATTTGCCACCAGAATTGTACATTTGTACAGCTGATGAGCCTACGTTGACAAACTATTATTACCCAAAGTTCACAGTTTATATTAGGGTGCACTTTTGGTGTTGCACAGTGTCTGGCTTTAAACATGCCCACTATATAATATTATACTGAATAGTTTCACTGCCCTAAAAATCCTGTGCTCTACCTATTCATCCCCTCCCACTTTCCTAACCCTTGGCAACTGCTGATCTTTTTACTGTCTCCATAGATTTGCCTTTTCAAGAATGTCATATAGTTGGGAGCATACAGTATGTAGCATTTTCAGATTGGTGTGTTTCACTTAATAAAATGCAGTTAAGGTTACTCCATGTCTTTTAATTTTAAAAAATACACAAAATAACATTCTATTGTCTGGATGTACCATAATTTATTTATTCATTTACCTACTGAAAGGCATCTTGGTTGTTTTCAAGTTTGGGCAATGAAGAATAAAGCTGCTATAAACATCTGTGTGCAGGATTTTGAGTGGACATAAATTTTCTACTGATTTGGGTAAATACCAAGGATTATGATTGGTGGATTGTATGATTAATTTGGTATTTTTTAAAAGCTTATATTAACTACTAGGGGCCCAGTGCAAGAATTCGTGCACCTTGAAAGGAACTGTGGGCCGCGAGGCTGTGGTAGGCACAGGGGCGCATCTCGGCCCATCCTCCATGCCCCCGCCTGGCCCCTCCCGCCGCAGCCCCCAGTCCTGTCTACCGGAGTCCCACTCCCAAGCGCTGACTGCACGGAGTGATTGGGGCCGGCACCAGCAGCGGGTGCGAGCAGGGCAGGTGCTGTCAGTGGGTGTGAGTGGCGCTGCTGGTCCCGATCGCCCTTCAGAAGCAGGGGGAGGTGGAGAAGCCTGCAGGGGCGGTCAGGGTTGGCAGCCGCCACTTGCACCCGCTGATGGCCCCGAGTGATTGGGTCCAGCAGGGGGTGCGAGCAGCATCTCTGGCGCTGGCTGCAGGTGCAAGTGGGGCTCTCGCTGGCA
>NW_005871062.1:373090-376038 GCF_000147115.1 Myotis lucifugus
CAGCGCCCTACCTTGGTCTGACGCCACTGCTCACCTGCTCCACCATCTCACTGCGGCCAACGCCCACCATGTTCCGCACATACACCCTGGTGGTCAGCACATGTCATAGTGTTCGGTTGTTCCACTGTTTGGTCTATTTATTATATAGGACTAGAGGCCCGGTGCACGAAATTCATGCAAAGAGGGGGGGTGGTCCCTCAGCCCAGCCTGCACCCTCTCCAATCCGGGACCCCTTGGGGGATGTCCGACTAAACTGGCAGTCAGACATCGCACCCGTGATCACGGACCACTGGCTCCTAACCGCTCACCTGCCTGCCTGACTGATCACCCCTAACCACCCTTTCCTGCCGGCCTGACCACCCTATCCGCCCTCCCCTGCCTACCTGATCGCCCCTAACCGCCTCTGCCTCGGCCCCGCCACCATGGCTTTGTCCGGAAGGACGTCTGGAAGATGTCTGGCCTAATTAGCATATCACCCTTTTATTAGTATAGATTATAAACAATTACTTTTTATTTAATCTTCATCTCTATGTTTTTCTAAACTGTCCTAATGTGCAAATGACTAGGTCTTAAACATCGTTTAACATATTTTTTGAGTAGGTAGACATATAGGTTCCCTGAAAAAAGTCCACAATATTCTTTGGGTGAAAAGGGAAAACAAGTTCCAAATCTGAGTCATGGTGTTAATCATATAAAATTAGTGGCCTTTTGAGTAGAAAACTAAACTCTGTCAAAACGCAGCATCTCGCAACCAGTATAATAGAGTTTTTAACTTAATTTTGATCGTTTTACCCAAAGGAGACTATTTCTACTCATTCTCCTGGAAACTATCCTACTATCAGAGTCAGCATTTCCAAAGTAGTTTCAGATTCTCTACCTACTGTGTATATTCTAGTTTAATACAAAGACATTATACTCCTAAATATAAGCAATTTCATTCCTTAGAAATGCAGAAAAAATTTATATTTGATCATCACTTCAAAACCCCATTATCATTAGGCATTAGGCTAAATGTATATGAAACATGAACAGATAAAGTTAGGCCAATCCAGGATGGTCTAAGATGAAGATGTCTTAGTGTGAATATTCATACCAGCTGCCTGGTGGGAACTGTTAGAGGATTAATGGTTATAAGTGATGTACCATATGCCTTTGTGTGCCTGGGAAGTCTGTATTTATGTCTCTTGTCCCAATTTAGGTATGAATAGTCCCCTCTTTTCATCAAAAGTGCTCCAGTTCGGTTAATGAGATACAGCCATCCTAATTTAAGGAAACTGAATGGTTTCCTCTCCTCTTTTTTCCTTGCACATAGTTCTCCCCAGAATAGTAAATATAAAGAAAACCACCAGCTAGAGAATCAGTATAACACTAGATAAAGTGTGATATAAGCCTCACAGAAGGTCTCAGGGAGAATTCAGACAGGTAAAAAATTTGCATTAACACGTTAAGCACCAAGCCTGTTTTGTCTTCCTTTCCGTTTCGGTCACGGGTGACTGACATGGTGCTTAACGTGTTAATAAAGGATCAGACTGCATTAGCTGCTATGAAGCAAAAATATTTTTTTAACACATTAAGCGCCAAGCCTGTTTTGTCTTCCTTTCCGTTTCAGTCACTGGTGACTGACATGGCGCTTAACATGTTAAACATAAAACAGGGTGATGTTTGGAGTGAAGGAATGCCTGCTACCTTAGATAAGAATCTGGGAAGGCCTTCTGAGAAGACAACAAATGAGCAGAAATCTGAAGGATGTGAGAGAATGACTCATGAGAATAGCTGGGGGTTGGGGGAGAGATGCTCCAAGCAGAGGAAACAGCAAGACAAGGCTCTGAGATGGCCACACACTTGATTTTTTAAGGAACAGGAACAAGTTCAGTGAGCTAGAGTAGATTAAAGGAACAATAGAAAATGGGACTGGAAATATTGCCAGGGGCTAGATTATACACGGTCTTTTGGGTTACCTACACTAATAAAAGAGAAACATACAAACTGGTGTCACTCCGTTACACCCATCAGCCAATCAGAGTGACTATGCAAATTAACCCAACAAAGATGGAAATTAATTTGCATACGCAGACACGGAGCGAAGACTGAAGGCTTCGGCCAGAGTGAAGACTGAAGACTGAAGAGGCTTGGCTTCTCCGCTGCGGCCGCAGTGGACCAAAGGCCTGGGTCCCGAGTGCCAGAGGAAAATCGGTACCAGCAGCCAGGGGAAGGAAGGCCTATTACGTGAATCTTCGTGCAACGGGCTTCTAGTCTATATGTAAAAACCCCTAATATGCAAATAGGCCGAACGGTGGAACAACCAAACAACGGGTCACTATGACGTGCACTGACCACCAGGGGGTGTGCATGGAACATGGCGGGCGTTGGCAGCAGGCGGCAGAGCACAGAACATGGCGGGCATTGGCTGTGGCAGGATGGTGAAGCAGGTGAGCAGGGGCACCAGACCAAGGCGGGGCGCCGGTCGCTGTCATTGGGGCGAGCCTCTGTGGTTACTGAAAACTCTTTGCTCCCGTGCGCCGTGGTCCCGCTGGGTACTTGCACCACTGCCACTGACAGCACCCAGCACCAGCTCTGATCCCTTGGCGCTGTTAGCGGGTGTGAGCGGCGGCTGCTGGTCCCGATCGTCCCTGAGAGCTACTCCATCTCCCCTGCTCCTGAGCGGTGATCGGGGCAGCAGCCTCCTCTCACACCCGTTGACGGCACTGGCCCCACTCCGACCTGCTGCTGGTGCTGGCCCCAATCACTTGGTGCTGTCAGCGTGTGGGAGCAGCGGTAGGAGCAGGGCTGCCGACAGACAGGGGACTGGAGGCCACGGAGGAATGGGCCAGGTGGGGGCACAGAGGATGGGCCAAGACCTGCCCCTGTGCCCACCACAGCCTTGAAGCCCACAGTTCCTTCAAAGGCACAGAATTCGTGCACTGGGCCCTTAGTAGTAAATAAGTATT
>NW_005871062.1:376429-380077 GCF_000147115.1 Myotis lucifugus
ACTTACACACACACTTACCTCACGGTTGAGAGAAATGTAAAGATACAATATCTATCTATCTATCTATCTATCTATCTATCTATCTATCTATACATATAAAAGCCTAAGTAACCGTTAGGACCAAACGACTGGTCGCTATGACATGCACTAACCACCAGGGGGCAGATGCTCAATGCAGGAGCTGCCTCCTAGTGGTTAGTGCACTCCCACAGTGGGAGCGCTGCTCAGCCAGAAGCTGGACTCACAGCTGGCAAGCACAGCTGCAGCAGCGGGAGCCTCTCCCACCCTTCCCAGCAGCACTACGGAGTGGCGGCGGCCAGCGGTGGTAGGTGCAGTGGGGCTGGGATGAGTGGCAGCGGAGCTGCGCCCGGCCCCAGCTGGGGTTTCTCCCCGGCCGCCTGCTGCTTCCGGCAGTCCGACATTCCCCGAGGGGTCCTGGGATGGCAAGAGGTCACAGGCCAGTCTGAGGGACTCCACCCATGCACAAATCCGTGCACCCGGCCTCTAGTTAAATTATAACTGCATACACTTAACTGTAATAATTTCGTAGCCACCTTCTGTTGCAATTGCATTGACCTCAAATGTTTCCAGTAGCTGCTTAAAACACCATGTGATACTAATCATTTCCACATGAGCAGTTCTCTCTCCAGAAAAATATGTATTGTAGTAAAAAGTGATCTCTCATTGTTCATGTGCATTTTTCACCGTGTTTAGTACACCACTGTAAACCTTCAATAACACCACAGTGATCCTGAAAGTGCTCCCAAGAAGTGGATAAAAATCATGACATTACAAGACAAAGTTGAATTGCTAGATAGGCATTGTAGACTGAGGTCTGCAACTGTGGTTGCCCTCCATTTTAAGAGCTGGATTCATTTAAATGAATCCATCATAAGGACCATTGTAAAGAAAGAAAAGAAATTTCGTGAAGCCATCACTACAGTTATGTCAGCAGGTGTGAAAAGCTTATTTTTTTTGAGAAATACCTTCTTATCTCATATTGAAATGCATACCTATAGACTAATATGATTCAAGAAAAAAAAACAGCCCTAGCCGGTTTGGCTCAGTGGATAGAGCGTCGGCCTGCAAACTGAAGGGTCCCAGGTTCGATTCCGGTCAAGGGCATGTACCTTGGTTGCGGGCACATCCCCAGTAGGGAGTGTGCAGGAAGCAGCTGATCGATGTTTCTAACTCTCTATCCCTCTCCCTTCCTCTCTGTAAAAAAATCAATAAAATATATTTTTTTAAAAAAACACAAAAAGAAAAAACAACACGAAGTCATTATATGACAGCGGTTCTCAACCTGTGGGTCGCGACCCCTTTGGGGGTCGAATGACCCTTTCACAGGGGTCGCCTAAGATCATCGGAAAACACATAATTACATATTGTTTTTGTGATTAATCACTATGCTTTAATTATGTTCAATTTGTAACAATGAAAATAAATCTTGCATATCAGATATTTACACTACGATTCATAACAGTAGCAAAATTACAGTTATGAAGTAGCAACGAAAATAATTTTATGGTTGGGGGTCACCACAACATGAGCAACTGTATTAAAGGGTCGAGGCATTAGGAAGGTTGAGAACCACTGTTATATGACAATTTAAAGCAAAAGGAACGTTAAGGGTCTAAAGTAGGAGAATTTAATACCAGCAAAGAATGATTTGATAATTTTAGAAAGAGTTTTCGTTTTAAAAATGTCAAGATAACAGGAGAATCAGCCTCTGCCGACCAAGAGGCAACAGATGAGTTTCCAGAAGCCATTAAGAAAATCACTGAAGAGAAAAGATTTGCTTGAACAGGTTTTTAATAGAGACAAAAGTGCTCTATTCTGGAAAAAAAAAATGCCACAAAGCACATTTATTAGTAAGGGAGAAAAAAGCAAACATCAGGATTTAAGGCAGGAGGGGACACTAATTCTATTTCTTTTGCAAATGCACTTGGGTTTATAATCATGACTGCCCTCATCTATAAAGTTACTAGCTCCTAGGCCTTGAAAAAGAAAAAAAACAAAAAAAAACACCAGCTGCCAGTCTTTTGTTTGTACAATAAGAAGCCCTGCACAAGAACCCTCTTCTAGATTGGTTCCACTGATGCTTTGTTCCTGAAGTCAGGAAGTACCTTGCCAGTAAGGGACTGCTTTTTTAAATTATTTTGAAATTAGACAATAAACTTGGCCACCCAGAACAGCATGAGTTTAATACCGAAGGCAGTGAAGTGGTCTCTTTGCTCCCAAACATTTGTCTCTCTAATTCAGCCTCTGGATCAGGGGTCATAAGAACCTTTAAGGCTCATTATACACAGTACTCTATGAAAAGGATTGTCAATGCTATGGAAGAGGACCACAAAAGAAAGAATATTCTGAAAGTCTGGAAGGATTGAAGATGCCATCACTGATCGGGAAAAAGCTGTGAAATCCACCAAGCCTGAAACAATTTCTGCTGGAGAAAATTGTGTCCAGATGTTATGCATGACTTTACAGGTTTTACAACAAAGTCAATCAAGGAAACCAAGGAAGAGATTGTGGATATGACAAAAAAAAAAATGCTGATGCAGATGAGTGCTTCTGAATCAGTACCAGACAATAAGGAAGACAATGAAGAAGCAGTACCAGAAAACAAATTGACATTAGACAATCTAGCAAATGGTTTCAATTGTTCAAGAGTGCTTTAGACTTACTTTTTGACACAGACCTTTCTATGATATGGACACTGAAAATAAAGCAAATAGTAGAGAAAAATTGGTATCATATAGAAACATTTTCAGATAAATGAAAAAGTAAAAAAGTCCAAAAAATTACCATGTATTTCCACAAAGTTATATCATGTGCCTGCCTCTACTGCCTCTCTTTCCACTTCCTCCATCTCTTCTGTTTCTGTCACCTGAGGCAGCAAGACCAACCCTTCCTCTTCCTTCTCCTCAGCCTACTCAAAATGAAGGAAGATGAAGACCTTTATGATGATCTATTCCCACTTAATGAATAATAGGCAATCATCATGCAGTACAATTAAACTTATCTGTTGTGTGTCTTTTCATGTGATAATCTAATAACTATGACAAGAACATTTTTAGACATTGTGTGTAGTCGTCGTCATTGTCATCCCCTAGGTATTCATCATGTAGAACATCATGTGCATGATTTGATGAAAGTGGATAGCTTATCTTCTCTCTCATCATCATCATCCTCTGAGTATTCATCATGTGCATGATTTGCATGGAGTGGATAGCCTATCCTTACAAAGGCATATAGTAAGTGATAATCTACAATAATAAGAGAGAAACATGCAAATTGACCGCCCCCCGCTATGCCCACCAGCCAATCAGAGCGATATGCAAATTAACCCAACAAAAATGGCAGTTAATTTGCATACACAGGTGAGGAGCGAAGACTGAAGAAAGGGTAGAAGGAAGCCAAGCACTGCAGAAGGGAGTGAAGCAGCGGAGAAGGGAACGGAGCCAAGGTAGCGGAGATGGGAGAGAGCTAAGTGGCGGAGAAGGGAGGGAGCCGAGCAGCGGAGACGGGAGGGAGCGAGGCAGCAGAGAAGGGAGGAAGCGAGCAGTGGAGAAGGGAGCGAAGCCCCTTCGGCGGGCTTCGCTCCCTTCTCTGCTCGCTCTGGGCTCAGGAGCCTAATTCTTGCAGGAA
>NW_005871062.1:380208-392730 GCF_000147115.1 Myotis lucifugus
GTGAAGAAGGGGCCCCCCAGAACAAGGGGGGGGGCCCCGGTCCCTTTTCATTTGGGGGGAACCTCCTGGGTGGTTTCCTAAAAATTTCTTTTCCTCCCGCGTGCCGGCAATTCCCGCACAGCACTTGCACCCGCTGCCGGCGCTGAAGCCGCTGCTTACACCCACTGCCAGCGCCGGCCCCGCTCACACCGGCAACTGGTGCCAGAGCTGCCGCTTGCACCCGCTGCCAGCGCCGTCCCCGATCGCTCGGTGCCATCAGCGAGTAAGAGCAGAGGCTGCTGGCCCCGATTGCCCCTGAGGGCTTCTCCACCTCCCCCTGCTCCTGAGGGGCGATCGGGGCAGTAGCTGCCACTCATACCCACTACTGGCGCCAGCTCCAATGGCTCTGCGCCGTCAGTGGGTGCGAGTGGGGCCGGCACTGTCAGTGAGTGGGAGCAGTTACGGCAGGACTGCCGGCAGACAGGGGACCAGGAGCTGCAGTGGGAGGGGCCCGGTGGGGGTGCAAAGGATGGGCTGAGACCTGGCCCTGTGCCCACTGCAGCATTGTGGCCCACAGTTCCTTTCAAGGTGCATCAATTCATGCACTGGGCCCCTAGTTTAATATAAAATAATTCGTTAGTTTTCTTACTGTTTTATAGCATCGCTTTCAAAGAATTACTTTACTGTACAGTATGCCTCTCTCTCTTGTAACTGGATAAACCGCTTATCAGCCTATTATTACAGACTAGAGGCATGGTGTATGACATTCGTGCACTTAGGGGGGGTTCTCCTCAGCCCGGTCTGTGCCCTTTAGCAGTCCGGGAGGCCTCGGGGGATATCTGACTGACAGCTTATGGCTGAGTGGCGCTCCCTGGGTGGGAGCGCACTGACTACTGGGGGCAGCTCCTGCGTTGAGCGTCTGCCCCCTAGTGGTCAGTGCGCATCATAACAACCGGTTGTTCCGCCATTCGGTTGATTTGCATATTACCCTTTTATTATATAGGATAAGTGGTTTCTTTTTTTAAAAAAGTAACAAATTTTATAATACTGTATTATGAATATGATTGTAATACTGTATGTCATAAATATTTTATAACAATTCATTCATTGATGTATATGCTAGGCTACCATGAAGTAATCATATCTAATACACTAGGCTACAATAAAGCAACCATATTGCAGCTTCTTTGTTATAGCTGTAAATAAATATAAATTTCTTTCTCAAATTATCTTTTTATTTTTGATGCCTAGTGTTAATAATACATATAACATCTACAGCAGTGGTTCTCAACCTTCCTAATGCCAAGACCCTTTAATACAGTTCCTCATGTTGTGGTGACCCCCAATTTCATTGTTACAAAGTGAACATAATTAAAGCATAGTGATTAATCACAAAAACAATATGTAATTATATATGTGTTTTCCGATGGTCTTAGGCGACCCACAGGTTGAGAACCACTGGTCCACAGTATTTTGTATCATATACTAGACAATATTAATGTAGATACAGATGATTTATGTTGTAAATAGATGATGTAAACTTATAGTATTGATAAATACAGTACAGTGCTGTAAATGAACTTTCTCTTATGATTTTCTTAATAACATTTTCTCTAGCTTACTTAATTGTAAGAATACAGAATATAATACATATAACATACAAAATATATGCTAACCAACTGTTTATGTTATGTAGGACTTCTGTTCAACAGCAGGCTATTAGTAGTTAAGTGTTCGGGGAGTCAAAATTTATACACGAACATTTAACTGCATAGAGGGCTGGTATCCCTAAGCCCCATGTTGTTCAAGGGTCAACTTTAATTTGTAGTTGTAAAAGTGGTGAAAAGTGGTCAGGTCATAAATATATCCTGAAATAGACTCAATAGGATTTGCTATTAGACTGAATGTAGAGCAAAGGAAAAAGGAATAGAAGATGATACCAACCATTATTGTCTTCAGCATCTCAGTAAATGGTATACTGAAGAAGATGAGAATAAAATTAGAAACTCTGTTTTTGACATGTTAACTTTCCGATACTTATTCCCGTGGAGATGAGTAGGAAGCTAGATACACAAATTTAGTGTACAAGCTAAAGATATAAATAATTGTTATTTAAAGGCACAGGACTGAATGAAATCACCTGAAATGTGAGTATAAAAAGAGAGACGTTTAAGGACTGAGCCCTTATTAACATTAGTAGTAGAAAGAGGAGGAATATACTGCAAAAGAAACTGAGGTTGGGGAATATACAAAAAGGGGTGTTCAAGAGTCAAAAGAGTAAAGAATTTAAAGGAGGCAGTAGTCAATTGTGTATAAACTAGGATTAAGTAAAATGAAGATTAAGAACTGATTATTGGATTTGACAATCTACACTTCAAAAGAGGTTTCTTTTGGTTGGTTATTTTAATGAGAGGTATTATAGCAGTAAGTATGATGATGATAATGATTCAGTATACGGGGAAACACAGATAATGCAGAAGAGAGAATTTCAGAAGTCCATGAATAGTCGAAGGGCCTAAGCTTTAATACAGAAGCAAAGGGGTGAGCTTTGGGAACACAGATGTATAGTTTATTTTAACAGGCCCAAATACAGAGTAAGACCATCAATTGAGAATGAGGGCCAGAAAACAGGTATTTGATGTGCTGCTTTGTCAGTGTGCAAGAGGCAGAGCAGACCTGCAATCAGTCAGGTTGGATCTTACCAATGAAGTGACAGAAGGGCAAAAGAGAGCTGAGATTACAAAAGACAGTGTTTATAGTCATGGACCAAGGAATCTGAGCAAGGCAAGAAGGCAAGTGGGAGCACAAAAGAAATGATAATAAAAAGCTGAGCTGGAGGTCTTAAGAGGGTATATATAAAAAAATCTTGTTAGTAGGGGAAGTGAGCTGAATAGAAAGAAAGAGCTAGTCAGATAGTTTGAAAGCTTGCAACTGAGATTTTGTAAGTGATATAGTCCAGCGATTTTCAACTAGTGTGCTGTAAGAATTTTTAAAACATGCAATACCTGACTATTTAGTCAGGGGAACTGACCTCTTTTCCCTTAGATTGTCAATTTAAAAAAATGACAACAGCCAACCCAACAATAGCTGTCCAGTGTGAATGTATCAAAATTTTAGCTCCTTTTTTTTGTTAGATTGGCAAAAACGGTATTTTATGGTGTGCCGCAGAATTTAGTAATTAGTTTATGTGTGCATAAGATGAAAAAGGTTAGAAAATAGCTGATATAGTCAAAGCTAATGGGTTCTTGAATATAACCATTTAAGTAGGTCATTCTAGTGCAGTGGTTGGCAAACTGCGGCTCTCGAGCCACATGCGGCTCTTTGGCCCCTTGAGTGTGGCTCTTCCACAAAATACCGACTTCTGTGCATGGGCCACGAAGTTTCAATCGCACTGTACATGCGTGCCCGCACGTGGTATTTTGTGGAAGAGCCACACTCAAGGGGTCAAGAGCCGCATGTGGGGAGCCGATTTGCCGGCCCCGTTTCTAAAAGAAAAAAAAAAAACAAAATCCTGGAAAGTTAAAAGTAATCAAAGAATTAGGAGTGACTGGGAGAAATGCAGATGACTAGAAAAGAAGGGGAAATAGAAAATACCATCTCATTACATCTGCATTTATTTTTAGAGGAAATACAATGATCCATAAATATCAATACGATAAGCAAGGAAGACAACCCATTGTTGGTCCCAAAGTGCATGGGGTGTGACAGACAATAGTTTCACTTTTTGTGAAGGTTGTAGTCTCAGACGAACGCCAGGTGTGGTGATGATTAAGGTTAAAAGGAATGTGCAGTATAAAATTAGTCCTGCCCCAGCCCGTTTGGCTCAGTAGATAGAGTGTCAGCCTGCGGACTGAAGGGTGCCAGGTTCAATTCTGGCCAAGGGCACATGCCCAGATTGCGGGCTTGATCAATGATTCTCTCTCATCATTGATGTTTCTATCTCTCTCTCCTTCTCTCTTCCTCTCTGAAATCAATAAAAGTATATTTAAAAAATAAAATTAGTCCTGACGGTATGCTTGGGGAACTTGGTAAAAGGTAGATAGTCAGTTAAATTAGTTGTCTACTTGTGACTGCTTTAGTAATTTGCAGAAGGGAGTGTTAGGAGGGGAGGCAAGGTCAGGAAATTGGTGGTCTCAAGGAGAATTTGAGGTGCTCTTTGGGGCCCTCCCTTAAATCCTGCAATTGAAAGTGCTGGGTGTAGCTTTTAAAAAAGTGTACAGCTTGCACTTAATTAACTTGTTCAGTCAACACTATTTACTGAATGCTTGAACTAACTACACTAACCTAGGTGATGCAGTTCCTAATTATCTATATTTGAATTTGTCCACACACTATCCAAGTTAAGCAATCTATAATAATAGAAGCGTAATATGCTAATCAGTCCGGATGTCCTTCCTTCCGGAGAAAGCCACGTGGGGCGGGGCCAAGGCCCTTGCACGAATTTTGTGCATCGGGCCTCTAGTATAAAAACAAAATAATAATAATGGAATAAAATAATAATAGTAGTTGCCAGGCACTGTTCTAAGTAGGTTAGATATATTAAATAATATAATACAATTAACTCAATGAGGTTGATACTATTATAGTCTTTTTTTAGACAATATATCCAATGCACAATTCTAAAATTTAAATCTTTTATAATCCAGAATGCATTTGTTTAGAAGAGTATTCTTTTTATACAAATCAGCCTTTATATTTTCCACACGGGTATCTGAACAGTGTTTTTCTGTATTTTAATTTAGAAAAGGGTTTTTTCCTCTAAAAAGATTATTTAACTCATGTGGCTAATATCCACTCGTATTAAAATTTTAGAGAACAGTTGTCAGTTGTCAGAGGGGAAGATGGTTGTGGGACTGGGTGAAAAAAGGTGAGGGGATTAAGCAAACCCCCTCAAGAAACAAAAAAATAAATCCCTTAAAACAAATAAAAAACCACCACCACCACTCCTCAGAGACACAGACAACAGTATGGTGATTACCAGAGAGAAAAAGGGGTGTAGGGGGAGGCAGAAGAGGGTATGGGGGGATAAATGGTGATGGAAGGAGACTTGACTTGGAGTTGTGAACACACAGTACAATATACAAATGATGTATTATAGAATTGTTCAGCTGAAACCTATATAATTTTATTAACCAATGTTACCCCAATTCAATATAGAGAAAAAAATTTATTGTTCTATTTCAATTATAAGTCATCATGTCTATTCCATTCACTCTTAGGAAGAGAACTTTGCCATCTTAAGCTTAATTTGATATGTCGATTCTGGGGTGATGGGGGAACCCAATTTGAATATTTATAGTGATCCATGTTAGGGATCTTCAAGTAGTCTAAAATTATAGGGACAGTTGCTAAACACACATTCAAAGTGACCTACACTACTTCACAGCTGTTCAAAGTTTGTAACTACTATTCTCATTAATAAAAATAATATTGCCAAGTGGTTAAAACTTTTTATCTAGGAGCTAATCAGGTAGGAAAGTCTAGAAGTATTGTGCTGGATTTTTTAAAAACCTTGCTGAATATAAAATTTGGTCTAGATTGGAACAGAGCTTGGATATGCTAAGGGCAGATTGCCATCAGTTGATCCTAACTGTAAGAATAGAAGAAATTCTGTGGTGTGAAACTCAGGAGGGCTTGACAATGCATAGGCCACTTTTCCTATACTATAATTATTCCAAATTAAGAACATAAGTAGTGTGAAGCCCCCAAAAGTAAAACTTACACCACAGTAAAACAAGTCACGAGAAATTTATCTTAATTTAACATAAAAAACACACACCCCAAAACAGACAAACAAAACCCCACAATTTAAATTTTTGGGATAGAAGTAAATGACAAAAATTACAGATAGTTTATAAGCTGTATGGTTACATCATTAGGTGGGGACTCAAAACGGTGAAGAGAGAAGGTGCATGGAGGAGTTTTGTGGCTTGAAGAAAATATGAAGAATGCAGGGGAAGAAAAGGGAAATGGAAGAAGAGATGGGCTGCTGTGAAAAACTAAAGGCACTTATATGAGGGAAGAGAGTAGATATAAATGTAATTACCCAAGTGGTTTCAGATTAGGTGCCATATTTTGAAAGGCCATGAGCTAATAAGGTTCAAGGTGACTGACATGGAAATCAATCAATTCCATAAACACGTACTGAGCACTAATCATATAACAAGCTCTATCCTAAAAGCTGGGGATCTTGTTCAAGTTTATAACCACTTGGCTCCCTTATCATTTTAAAAAAACATTAATGATTTCCCACTAATTTCCAGATATTACAGAAGGACTGGGCAAATAATCTTAGTTATGAAAATGAATACCTCCAACAGACAAGCAATTTAAATGAATCTGTAAAGAAAGCAAATTTTTTTTTCATCAGAGTAATGACTTTCAAATTAATAAGACTTGATTTAATAACAATTCTCTAAACTGCTAGAAATAGCATATAGCATAGTTATAAGAAATTAGATTCAAAGTTAATCTTGCTATCAAATCTTAAAAAAAATATTTCTGACAACAGTGTAATAGAAGACCTGATCATCATCATCACTGTTGTTATTTATCAATCATATAAGAAAACACTATCAATATCTTACTACTATATTCACAGGTATATATAGTATATGCTCACTTAAGAAATTTCATTAATCTACTTTGTTTTTAACTCTACAGAAATCCTTTTAGTGCTAAAAAATAAAATTGCCAGCCATGAGTCAGTAGATGAAACAGAAAAATGTATTCTGGCATCAGACAATGGAAAATATCATTTACTATTGATCTACAATGAATAACAATGTCAAGCTTTAGTCTTTGTGACCCTTTTTGGTATATGTAAATTATAGTCAAAATCAAGGTAGTTAAATTCTTGGTGCAATATTCAATCTAAGAGTTAAATCAATTGTTGCCTCTGAATAACTTTCATTATAAGTGATCTCAGTACCTACATAAAAACAATTAATGACTTTAATGACTCTCCCTAGTCCAGTAACTCTATTTCTCTCAACCATGTAAGAAAAATAAGTAGAATTTCTTAAGAAATCTGACATTTTAAAATCAAAACTATTGAAAGGTAATTCTAGTTCCAAAATTAAGAAAGAAGCTGTTGATTGCTTCTAATTATTTAAAAAAATAGTTTTAAAGAATTTTTAAATGCCCTAAGGTATGGTCATATATTTTGTTAATTTAAATATTATTGATGTCAAAAAACAGCAACATTCTTACCTTGTTTTAAATTATACTATCCTTTCATTTTTATGAAAGTTGAATGAATATCTATCAAAAATGTTTTAAAATAAGAATACTGCCCCAACTTTCCTTTAATACCAAGTAATAGGTATTTCACTCAACTATTAATTTATATTTTTCCTATTTTCAATACTCATTTCCTTAAAAAGAAGTGATTTTTAAAAAAATTTGGCAGATTTTTCGTGTTTGCTCACCTCTCTAAACTGTCAATTAAGTATTTGAAAAAATATTCCTATAATTGTGTAATTTCACAAGTTAATCCTAGATAATATATATTTATAGAGATTGAAAGATTTATTAAATTCCCCGAAAAAACAGTAATTTAATATAACTTTAAGATATAAGAATACACCATTCAATTTATTTTCAAAAAATGAGAAAATAAAAATATTTTAACTTATCTTCTTTTACCTTATTACTACAACAATATTCCAAAGGTTATTTAATGGCTTATAAAAGCTAAACAGGTATTTTCTTTGGTCAGACATACTTTATAGCATTTAACAGTCTTAAGATAAGGAGACAAGCATTGTTAATTTACTTTTTAATTTATATATCAATGGCTTATATTTTTAGAGAAGTTATTAAACAGAACCCAAGACTGTTTTGTTTGGCATTACATAAGATCAAAAGGGAAAATATTTTTTCTTTCCCTTTTCATGCTAAAGACCTGAACAGATGGACTGAAAACATACATTTTTGCGTACCCAAGGTTTCAGTGCATAAGATTATACTTTTTAATAATAAGAAATCTATACTATAGTACATTTTTTTCAAAACAAACATGAACCAAAATATATTGAAAATAATTTCAACAAGTGGTATGTTACCTGCGTGGAGCTGGTGGCTACTGAGATGCAATCAATAAAGCTGTGCCTTCGAGTGAAAAATGCAACTATCTGCTGCCAGCGTGAAGGTTCTGGCTCAGCTTGCAGTTCATCTGATGAGTCCTTTTTTGCCCCGTGTTTCTGCTTTGGGCCTACAGAGCCATGGCTAGAGCTAGCATTGCCTCCTCGACTGGCGCGAGAGTACAGAAGTGTGTTGTTCCCGAAAATGTAATTCATCTCTGCAGCCCTGCAGGTGGTTGCCAAGCAGTCTTACTTCTCTACCAGCTGCTGAATGGTGAATGATCGGTAAAAACTGCAGCTAGAATTACAGCAGCATCACTTGTAGATCAGGGAAAATAAAAACCTGGAGAAATGATGCTCATTTTCTCAGTAATTTCTTTCCATGAAAGAGCTTCTATCTTCTTCCCTCTGTACCTGTTAACTGCATGATGGCTGAGTTTACATTTGCAGACAAAAAAGATGGCATAAGGTAGATTTCTTTCTCATGAGTATTTTTTTTTCACCAGCGTCTGCAGGAACCAAAAGCTGTTCTTTTGTTAGATGATAACTAGATGGACTCAAATCCAGGAAGTGAGGTCGATTAGCAGGTAAAGAAGGATGTTCTAAACACTGTACTATCAAGACCCTTTAGAGCTGCCTGATTTAATGCACTGGGTGGAGAAACCCTGGATTACCCAGTTTCAATCACAGCCTGTAGTAAAATCCAATGGCATCTTCACCACTCAAATTATAAATACAAACTGAATTTAAAAATACAAGAGGATTCTCTTCCAATAGTTGATTGTTTAAAATAATTTTACTAAGTGAACCTTTGTCACTGACATACAAATTTCTACATCTGGAAGGAGCTTACATTAATTAGCATTAGTTCTAAGTTTTTTAAAGGTACTCTCTCTATTAAACTCTGAGGATTTAATGATAGAGGGAAATTCATTTGTAATGTAACATGATCATTTTATGTAATATTTTGGTTTTTAATGCTTTGATAATTGGGTTTGGAGGCAGAAACAGATCAATTAGCAAAATAAATATTTGGCTTCTGGAACTTTCATGATTTTCAAAAAACTGCTATTGCCCAACCTGTGTGGCTCAGCAGTTGAGCGCTGACCCAGGAACCAAGAGGTCACTGGTTTGATTCCTGGTCAGGGCACATGCCTGGGTTCCAGGCTCAATCCCCAGTAGGGGGCTTGCAGGAGGCAGCCCATTAATGTTTATTGTTTCTATTTCTCTATCTTGCTCTTTTCCTCTCCTTCTCTCTCTCTCTCTCTCTCTCTCTCTCAAACAAAACAAAAAAACTACCCAATAAAAATTAAAACTTAACAACTTTGTAAAAAACTGTTATTTTTAGCATCATCTCATATATTATAAACATCAAGATCATCAAGTTATGAATCCGTAAAAATATAAAAGAATTAAAGATAATTTTTTTAATAACCAGTGGAACATGTTTTATCTAACATTATATAAATAATACCCTGGTTCACAAAATAATATTATTTGATTGCTAAATAGACATTATCTAACATCTAATACCTAGGTTTATGTTTTTCAACATTATAGTCCACCTCAGGATAACTTAGGGTACTGGTTAAAAAACAGACTGGTTCCCCCACCCCATCAGAATTTTCAGGAGTAAGGGGGATCTGGGAATTTTCATCTTTAAAAAGCTCCCTGTGACTCTTAAGCACACTCAAGTTTGAGAACCAGATTCCTAAGTTTGTCCTCTTAACACCATGCTACAAATACTAGTAGTATGAAATACAATATATGGTCATTCAAAAACAACATATGAATAAAAATACTACTTAATAATTTACTAATGGTTGAATAATTCAATTTTTAAGTTGATATAAATACATAGTTAATTCCCAAACTCAGCCATGGATATTTTTTCAGATGTAGATGATAAAATCTTGCTTATTATGTGCTTACCAGCATCAACTAAATGCAGTCTAGTAGAAAGCAGCATTGACAAACTAAAATCTCCAGGTCCGCTGCAAATCCTGACTCAGTAAGAAAAGATGCTAATGTTGTCTTCTGTGATTCCATGCCTAATTCACAGACATATGTCTAACAAGAGTTATGTGGGACTCTTTGGAGTAAGATGCTTTGTGACAAAGATTATAGCAGAAAGTCCGGTGCTGCTTCTCAAGGACTGTGCATACAGTATTTGATAATTTTGTGGCCCTAGACAGACTAGTCCTATCCATTAGGGGGTAGGGGAATACAGCAAAAAACTAAGGGTTAACGGAAAACTAAGAATTATCTCTGAAGGAAAAACTAAAACCTCCTGAAAAAAAATTCAAGTTTTACTATGGACAGGTATTTATAATAAAAAATTGATCAGTGTTGTTTATACAAATGCAGTATTAATTGGTTTGCTCCCCAAATATGTGCTGATCCATGTCTGATGAAAACCTGAGGAAGGCAGATTCTGTTATTCTAGATTGGTATGATGATGATTTTGAACACAAATTTCCCACTCAAGGTGCAAAAGTACCAATACAGACAGAACAGTACACTGTTCATCACACAGGTTTCTTATCTTAGAGAGCCAAAGAACTTGTGAACAATCTAAAGTTGTCATTCCATCCCATATATCCCAAGTACAGAGAAGAAATATTTTTCAGTGTATAAATTCCCTATTCAAAGCCACTGGATTCATATGATTTGATTAAGAGGTGTAAGGCATCCAATTCCTCACTGACCTCTGTTTTAGAGTAGCCCTACTCATGTAGCAGAGTTGAAAGATAAACTCTATTCCATTCAAACAAAATTTAAGTTCATTATAAAACTTGGGAAGTTTAATATAATAAAATAAAATACATAATACACAATGTCTAAATCACCAAAAAGAGTTACTATTAACATTTTAATATGATACATAAAGAATTAAAATTCTTTTTTCTGTACAGTCTGCTTGTTTTTACAGAATGATATTATTTATAGCAGAACTCTCAACATAGAGGAGAAAGCTTAAGTAACCTAAGTACAACCAATTAATGATTATGGAACCTAAAAGATTATGATAAAAAATTTATGACTGTGAGAATTTTTACCTTAGAATATTAAATAGAAGTAAAGGCAGTTTGAAAATTTCTACAGGATAGGCCTTAAATTATCTGTACACCTTTCCAAACTCAGAAATAAATCCAGAAGTCTCCAAGTATAGTAACAAAGGCAAGGATTAAATAATCTTTGTGGGATATTTTAAAAGGTTGAAGGATGAGAGGAAAAACAATATCAAAACTCTAAAATACAAAATAAATAAATTACAAAGTAACTGTACAAAAATAATGCACTGTAAATGCAGCATAATAGGCATCTTCCTTACACTTTTATCTTTATAATGTGGCCTATTAAATTTCAAAACGTACGACTGTATTAAGATAAGACAAGACTTAACTGAGAAGTTTCCTAACAGATTTGTTATTTATCTAGAAAAACTCTGATCACATAGTAGTATGTACAAATCCCTTCTTTATGAGCACCATCTAGTGGTCATTGCATGCAAACTATCCGCTCATCTTAATACACCAAGGTCATCCAAAAAAAGTAAAATAAATTTCAACAATATTTCAATATGTTCCAGAGATGCAAAAACAAAGTTGACTTCAAAAAGTATCCATTATGTACTTAAAATGAGAAATATTATATTCCTGTATCATTTATATTCAATGGACATAAGCAAATACAGAGCCTCCGTTCTCTGCTGTTGCATAAAATGCTTATGTCCATTTCTCTACTACCCCCATTTCTTACAATATTTGAAAAACCACCAACTGTGGTGGTGATTTCATTTGATAATATTCTACTAGTGGATAAAATGTATCCAGGCTAGGAAATATACTTACTTCAATAACTGCCTGCTCTTGGATTTCAAGTCCTTCTTAACTATATGTACTTTGCACATATTAGGGTAAACATAATTTTTCTTGTCATCTACACTAATAAAAGAGAAAAATGGTAATTGGCGTACGACCGCTACCCTTCTGATTGGCTAATCAGCGTATCCTTATGCAAATTAACTGTCAGCCAAGATGGCGGCCGGCAGCCAGGCAGTTGGAAGCGAACATGAGGCTTCCTTGCTCCCGTGACTGCAGACTCCAACGTTCCCGCCTGCGCTGCCGCCTCTGAGCTGGCAGTTTGAAACATTCTAACAAATATAGCCGGCTGGGATCTCAGAGCTGAAGTTATACATTGTTTCGATTATAGAACGGCAAACAAACCAGCAGCGGAAGCCTCAGAGCTAGAGCCAGAGCTAAAGCTGGCCCAGAAGGAAAAAAAAAAAGAAAAAAGGAGTGGTTGGGAGTTCCCGCCAGCCTGAAAGCAGTCAAAACCGCCAGCCTGAAAGCAGCCCTCAGCCCCTCACCCAGACTGGCCAGGCACCCCAGTGGGGACCCCCACCCTGAAGGGTGTGTGACCAGCTGCAAACAGCCATCATCCCCTCATCCAGGCT
>NW_005871062.1:392830-432721 GCF_000147115.1 Myotis lucifugus
TGCCTGATCCAGGACACCCTTCAGGGCAAACCAGCCGACCCCAGGCCTCTATCCTATATAGTAAAAGGGTAATATGCCTCCCAGCACCGGGATCAGCGGAGCCGCGAGGCCTCCTGGCACCAGATCAGCATGACAGGGTGCAGCGCCCAAACCCCCTGATCGCCCTGCGGCTCTGTGTGTGACAGGGTGTGGCGTCCCAACCCCCTGATCGGCCCTGCTGTGTGTGTGACAGGGGGTGGCGCCCCAACCCCCCCCCCACGGGCCCTGCTGTGTGTGTGACGGGGTAGAGCCATAACCTCCCCATCGGCCCTGCCCTGAGTGTGACAGTGGTGGCGCCCCAACCCCCTGATCGGCCCTGCTCTGTGTGACAGGGGGCGGTGCCCTAACTCCCCTATCGGCCCTACTCTGTGCGTGACAGGGAGGAGCTCCCCAACCCCCTGATGGGCCCTGCTGTGTGCATGACAGGGGGGGGGGCAGTGCCCCAACCCCCTGATTGGCCCTGCTCTGTGCATCACAGGGGGTGGTGCGCAACCTCCCCATTGACCCTGCCTTGAGTGTGACAGGGGGCGGTGCCCCAACCCCCCAATCAGCCCTACCCTGAGCGTGACTGATGGTGGCATCGCAACCTCCCAATCCGCCCTGCTCTGTGCATGACAGGGGGCAGCGCCCCAACTACCCAATCAGCCCTGCTCTGAGCCCGACCAGGGGCTGCACCTAGGGATTGGGCCTGCCCTCTGCCACCCAGGAGCAGGCCTAAGCCAGCAGGTCGTTATCTCCCGAGGGGTCCCAGACTGCGAGAGGGCACAGGCCGGGCTAAGGGACCCCCCCCTTCCCCCCTGAGTGCACAAATTTTTGTGCACCGGGCCTCTAGTTGAAGATAAAAGCAAAATATAAATTCTTTTGTTTCCTCAATGATCACTGCAACATTCCATACTAAGCAATGAACTTAATGCCCTCCGTGTCACTTTATCTAGATTGAAATCTACTGTTTGTTTTAGTATTCTGACCATTTTACCTAATTCCCAGTACATTTTCAGTTTTAAGAATCTTTATACTGTCCTTATTAGTGTCATACTACTATATTTATAACGGTTACATACAACAACAAAAATTCTTATTGTGTCCTTTCCTCCCACATTAGGATTTTCTATCATAATAGTGCCAGTTTTTTTCTTGAAACTGTGTAGCACACTCGAAATTTTAAAGAAAAATTACCAATAGGCTAAGTTCTGCATAAAGTAACTTTCAACCACTATCTTATTTCATTCATTATTTCAGTAATGAGAATCAGCACTAGCACCTACAAAAACCTGATAGATTATTTCACAGCCAATTTCATGATGGCAAACCCTTCTTAATAGGGTTCAGGATCAAGACCCTTCATACTTTGCCATCATTTCCTAACAAGCACCCTAAACAGCAGGTATATATCATGAACTTTCCTGCAGTTTTACAGTTTCCTCTGATAATCATTCTCCTACTGTATTTTCCTCAGTAACTGCCTTATCCTATGAATTGGGATCTTGCACACATCCTTCATTCAACACCTTGTTCAAGAGTCAATTTTCTCTTTTCAGAATACTCCAAGAATTTCATTTCTCTATTTTTCATGTTACATTATACTGTGCTATAACTATCCTATCTAATAAAGAGGGAATATGTTAATTGACCCTCACACCCTTGCAAAGATGGCGGTGCCCACAGCCAATAAGGAGGGAAAATGCTAATTCTGCCCCACCCTCAAAGATGGCAGTGCCCACAGCCACAAGATAGCTGGCAGGGGAGGGCAGCTGGGGGCAACGGAGCTGGAACGGGAAGGCAGTTGGGGGTGACCAGGCCGGCAGGGGAAGGCAGTTGGGGGCGATAGGGCCGGCAGGGGAGCAGTTAGGCTTCGATCGAGCTGGCAAGGGAGTGGTTAGGGGATAATCAGGCTGGCAGGCAGAAGTGGTTAGGGGCAATCAGGCAGGCAGGCAGGCGAGTGGTTGGAAGCCAGCAGTCCTAGATTGTGAGAGGGATCCCAGATTGGAGAGGGTGCAGGCTGGGCTGAGGGACACCCCCCCCTCAGTGCACGAATTTTGTGCACCGGGCCTCTAGTCTATAATAAAAGCATAATTAGACCCGACATCCTTCCAGACGAAGCCGGGGCTGCAAGGGAAGCCCGGATCCTGGGTACCTGCAGGCAGCCGGAGGGAAGCCCAGGTCCCAGGTGCCAGAGGGAAGCCGGTGCCGGCAGCGGGGCGGGGAAGGAAGGTATACTCTTGCACGAATTTTGTGCATCAGACCTCTAGTCTCATCATAAAAACACAAAGCTACTAGACCAGATGTTTAATAAATGTTTGATGAATGCATTTATTGTTTGATAAACCAAACTACTATTCTAGCAGTTAATTTTTTTAAAAAGTACCTATTAAATTAACCTTATTTTTTAGCTTTCATAAGAACTGTTAAGAATAAAATAGTGCATAACTTACTTTGCACTCAGATCATTACTATCCAAAGATAATTTTTCAAATTACAAAAACAATTCATATACTGAATTCCATGTACAGTATAATAGTTACTTGCTTGCTTCATTGCTTCATTCCAAACTATAATACTATAAAGTGGAAAAGCTCCCTATATTAGTTTTTTTTAAAGATATATTCTATTGATTTTTTACAAAGAGGAAAGGAGAGGGATAGGGAGCCAGAAACATCGATGAGAGAGAAACATCGATCAGCTGCCTCCTGCACACTCCCCACTGGGGATGTGCCCGCAACCAAGGTACATGCCCTTGACCGGAACCGAACCCGGGACCCCTGAGTCCGCAGGCCGACGCTCTATCCACTGAGCCAAACCGGACAGGGCAGTTTTTTTTTTATAAGAGGCTACTAATCTGATAACTGACAGCGTAACTAAAATAAAAGATATCTCATTGTGGAACTTCCTAAAACATTTGTGCTGGTTCTCAAAAAAATTAAAAACAACAACATTAAAACTTATCTTATGTCAAAACAAAAGTTTTTTTTTAAATATTTGATTTTCTAATAAAGTTAAAAGGACCCTAACCATTTTCCTATTACCCACACACTCCTAGTCTATCTCAATCCTTAAATAATTATTTTTTGAGGTACCTGCCACAGTAACCTATGCATGAAATAGGAAAAGCAGGAAGAAATTCCCCAAACAGGGCAGCTTTACTAATTTTTAAATTATAACTGTATCAGTATATAGCCTGTCAAATGTATCAAAAACTTTGAGAAAGTTCATATGCTTCTGACCAAGTAATGTGACTCCTAGAAAATAAACTCTAAGGCAGCGGTTCTCAACCTGTGGGTCGAGACCCCTTTGGCTGTCGAACGACCCTTTCACAGGGGTCACCTAAGACCATCCTGCATATCAGATATTTACATTACGATTCATAACAGTAGCAACATTACAGTTATGAAGTAGCAACGAAAATAATTTTATGGTTGGGTCACAACATGAGGAACTGTATTTAAAGGGCCAGAAGGTTGAGAACCACTGCCTAAGGAAATAAACCAAACACTTTTTATGTCCAAAGATTATTTACTGCAGCCTTCTTTACAAAACATAGTAAAAATGGAAATAACAAACAGCAAAGACCAGAAATGTTCATCAAATTATGGTACAAATATACCATGTAATATTTCTGAAGTTTTAAAAATTTTAACATAGAAAAATGTGTATAACAAGTTTATAATAGGAAAAAAGGCTTCGGGTTTAATTTCTAAAATGTCTAGAAATTCTGGATAACAAAATCTTGTTTGGAATACTGCTTTATTTGCCTAGAGTGAGCATTTTATGCAACAGCAGAGAACTGAGGCTACATCATATATTACTTAAATTTTTATTTATCGATTTGAGAGAGAGATTTTTTTTGTTGCTCTATTTATTTATGCTTTCATGTATGTTCCCTGACTGGGGATTGAACCTATAACCTTGGAGTATGGAGACAACACTCTAAACAACTGTGCAACTTGGCCTGGGCTCATCCATCATATTTTAAGAGGCTATATAAAATACTTCATGCTTGCTGGCTCATTGTCTGCTTGTGCCAGAAGCTGCATACTTATGAAAATAACTACCAAAATACCAAGAAATTGTGGAGTAGTTGGGTGTGTGCAAACTGGCTTTGCATAGTTTGTAACAATCAGAATGACCAGAAATTCAAAACATCAGAAACAAAAGATACATACCTGGCAGGGGTTTTCAAATAAAGTAAGAAATAGTTTATATTATTTCAGTCAAGAGAAACAGGCATAGGCTGATAAGAACAGCATATAAAGCAAGCAGGAGTGATCAGAGTTCAATTGTTTTAAGGTTCTTATGTTATTTAGAATGAGGGTAAGCGATATTTATTGTGATTTTTCTGAAATTAAAAATGTGTATTAAAACTTCCAGGATAGCCATTAAAGGAAAAGAAGCAGAATAAAAAACTTCTAGGCTAATAAGAAAAGAATGAGATGAGAAAATATAATCTAAAATAAGACATGAAAGAAGTGTCTCCTATGTTTAAAGATTAAAAAGCGTATTTCTAAGTAACTCATAAGACAAACAAAAAAAACCATAAAGAAAATGTTAGATGACAAAAAACATTACATATTAAAATTGGGAGGATACAGCTAAAGTGCTATGTAAAAGAAAATTTACAAACTCAAATACTATTAGAAAAGACTGATAATGCAATAAACAACCTATTTAAGAAACTAGAACAAAAAGCCAAACTGAAATAAACTCAAAGAAAGCAGGAAATAAAAAAATAACACAATAAAAAAGAGAAAAGGAGAACTGTGTCCCTCATTTAGTCTCCCAAGAAAAGATCAAGAGTGCTTCAATCAAACACAATCTTCTATTGGTATGTAGATTATCCACACATTTATATTTATATATCTACATAAACAGGTGTATATATGTATGCATACGTATGTAGGAAAACAAGGGGGTGAGATGGCAGCACAGGAGGAGGGACACAAGAGAACGTTTTCCAAAAAGGGATGGTTCTTTGAAAACAACCACTTGGAAAATAATCTTGGTGTTGCCCACAAAAATGTGTATACACAATCTATGTTTTTAACAGCACTTTTTATACTGGTAATAAACACCTCAATGTTCATCAAAAGTAAGATAAATTATAGTATATTTACAAAATAGAAAACTAGAACAATGAAAATAATGAGTCTCAGAATATACATAATGTTAAGCAAAAAGTGCAAGCTGAGATTATATACAGTATAATTCTAATTGTATAAAGTTCAAGATAGGCAAAATAAATAATACACTGATCAGAGATCTAAATATGTGATAGACTTTTATAAGAAACCAGGATTGTGGTTATTTCTGAGAGGGAAGGCAAGGTAATGGGATCAGGTAAAGCCACATACTGAACTTCAAAGAAACTGTTAATGTTTTTTCTGTACCTAGTAATACTTAAAATAAGTGTTCAAAAATATTTCAGTGTGTGGTATTTGAATTATAATAGTTATTTCCTTCGTAGGAATTTTTAAGCTTAAAGGTAGTATCCCTGATAAAATTCATTTATAAAATATATCTTTAAAAATGTTCTTAGAATGCTAATAAATATTATAAAATTCCCTATAACTACAAAACCAGGAAAATCAAGGAGAAGGAAAACCTATGTGAAAGAATAGTTCTTTCTGAGCATGAGCTATACTAGTAACGTAAGTAATATATAATTCATAGCAACAAAATGATCTTACCTTTATTGGTGAAATATGAGAATGAGAAACAAATCCATGGACATTCTCAATTTCTGACAGGTTTTTCTCTGAAATATGAACCAATTCTGGACCTATCACCTCATTAGCGATTTGTGGGGAAATGTGCTCTTGAGGAGGTGTATCTTCATCCCGATACCGGTATTTCTGTAAAGTAAAGAAAATTGTTAAATATGAAGAGGTCCTGAGAAGCAAAGTGAATTCAATTAAATCACAGTTTTCATAACTAGCAAATACTCAATAATATTTAACTGTATGAAATGTATTTTATGGCTTAACACACAGAGTCTGAGAGAAATTGGCCTCCGTTTTAAAGTCATGCCAACATTTAAATGAAATTATTAGATTAAAAATAGTTCAGATTCTGAAAAGATGGAGTAGCAGGAAGCCCCAGGAATCTGTCTCTGTACCTACATAACAACTGCACAGGCAGACTATGATGTAACTATTTTGGAAATGTGGAGTCTGTTAAAGGCTTATAACTTCCAGGGGAAAACTTGGATGATAAATTGAGGTTAATTTTGGTCAACTTCACCACTTCTATTCAACATAGTAATAGAAGTCGCAACCAGAACAATAAGGCAAGAAAAAGAATTGAAAGGCATCCAAATTGACAAGGAAAAAGTAAAACAATCTGTTTGTAGATGACATGATTTTATGTAGAGAAAATCCTAAAGACTTGGCAAAAACAGTTAGAACTAATGAATTCAGCAAAGTAACAGAATACAAAGTCAATACACAAAAATAAGTTGCATTTCTGTACACAAACAATCTAAAAAGAAAATGACAAAAACAATTCCATTTACAACAGCATTGGAGCAAATAAAATAATTAGAAATGAACTTAAACCAACAAGGTGAAAGACTTGTACAATGAAAACTATAAAACTGCTGAGAGAAATTAAAGATGACAGAAATAATGGAAACACATCCCACATTCATGGATTAGAAGACTTCATATTGTTAAGATGTCAATAGTACTCAAAGCAATTTACAGGTTCTAATCAATCCCTATCAAAATCTCAATGACATTATTTTCACAGAAACAGAAAAACCCAATTTAAAATTCATTTGGAATCTCAAGGGATCTGAATAGTCAAAATAATCATGAAAAAGAACAGAGCTGGAAAACACAAATTTCCTCATCTCAAAACTTGATTACAAAGCTGTAAAGTAAACCCTCACATTTATGCTAAAAAAAAAAAAAAAAAATTGGCAAGGGTGCTAAGACCATTCACTAAGGAAAAGACAGTCTTCAACAAATGTTGCTGGGAAAACTGGATATCCACATGCAAAAGAATGAAGTTGGACTCTTACCTAGCACCACATACAAAGATCAATTCAAAATGGATCAAGGATCTGAATGTAAGATGTAAAACAATAAGACTCTTAGAAGAAAACATAGTACAAAAACTCTACGATGTTGTGTTTGGCCATGAATTCTTAAACACGACACCAAAGACATAGGTAACAACAACAACAAGACAAACTGTACTATAGAAAAAAACTTTTAAAAATTGCACATCAAAAGACACTATCCACAGAGTAAAAAGGCAACCCACAGAATGGGGAAAATTATTTGCAAATCATATACCTGACAAGGTATGAATATCCAGAATATATAGAGAACTCCTGAAACTCAACAACCAAAATCAAACACACAATTCAAAAATGCCAAAGTGCTTGAATAGACATTTCCCCAAATTAGATATACAAATGGCCAATGAGCACAGGAAAAGATGTTCAACATTACTAATCATTAGGAAAATGCAAATCAAAACTACAATGAGATACCATCCATACCCATTAGGAGGGCACCTATCAAAATAACAGAAAACAAGTATTGGTGAGGATGTGGAGAAACTAAAACCTTTGTGTACTGTTGGTAGGAATATAAAATAGTATGTCAGTTCCTCAAAAAATTAAAATACAATTACCATATTATCCAGCAATTTTAAATCTGGGTATATATACCCCAAAGAATTGGAAACAGGGTCTTGAAGATTATATATATATCAATAAATAAATGTAAGACCTAAAACAATAAGACTCTTAGAAGAAATAGTAGTACAAAAACTCTATGATGTTGTGTTTGGCCATGTTCATAGCAGCATTAGTCACAATAGCTAATACATGGAAGAAACCCAAGTGTCCATCAACAGATGAATGGATAAACAAAATGTGGTATATACATACAATGAAAATTATTCAGCCTTAAGGAAGGAAATTCTGCACTATGTTACAACATGGGTGAACCTTACGGGCATTATTCTAAGTGAAATAAGCCAGTCATAAAAAGAAATAATTTATTATTCCACTCATATGAGGTACTTAGAGTAGTCAAAATCATAAAGACAGAAAGTATAATGATGGTTGGTAGAGGTTGGAGGAGGGCAAAATTTTGAGTTATTGTTTACAGGTATAGAGTTTCAGTTTTACAAGTTGAAAGAGTTTTGGTGATGGATGGTGGTAATGGCTGCACAACAATGTGAATGTATTTAATACCACTGAACTGTAGACTTAAAAATGGTTAAGCTGGTAATTTTATGCTATGTGTATTTTACCACAATTTTAAAAAAAGAAATTTAAAACCCTGAATATTTATTTGTCTATTTCTTCCCCAATGTTAGCTGAACACTGTATCTCTAAAGATACAGTTGTTTAAGTGAAGTAAATATGAAAAGCTAAAGTTGTTCTGGTTTTCTTATTCATTTAATTTGTACACAAATGAAAAAAATTCAGCCTTTTCAAATCTAATTAAAAATTAGTCTATTAAATAACATTATTTATCTTTTATCTACAAAAGAATCCCTTTCTTGCTGTCTCTCATACATACATATAATTCTATGCAACCTATCTTCAAAAGATTAACATAAGAAAACTAACTCTATCTCACACCATACATAAAAGTAAAAGATAGTATAAGATCTGGAAAAAAAATTAAAGTGCATGTTTCTCAAATCAGTCAGATGGGGAATATGTATGCATAAACACAAAACCAAACAAATGAATGTACATATGTAATTTGGGGGGTTCTGAAAGGACTTACAACAAAAAATGGTTCATTCTGAAAAAGAAAAATCCCTAAAAAATTATATATATAATTAGACTTTGATCCTTTTTAGTCCTTATAATTATTGAAAACCCCAAGGCGGTTGACCTGGTTTCCTAGTAAAATCACTCCATTCTCATCGTGTCATTTAATGTGGTTCTTTGGCTTCTGTATTTCTGCAAATTGGCAGCTGAATGAATTAGCAGTTTGATCAGTCTCATGTTCAATCCTTTTGACAAGACAATATGGTACTGTGTTCTTTAATCAAGAAGCACATAATATCCGGTTATTTCTTTTTAAAAAAATAAATCTTTATTGCTGGAAGTATTACATGTCCTTTTTTCCCCCACTGACCCCCTCCAGCCTGCCCCTGCCCCCAGACCCTCACCGCCTCATTGTCTGTGTCCATGGGCCATGCATATATGCATACAAAGTCCTTGATTGATTACTTCCCACCTACCCTCCCCCGCCTTCCCTCGGGGATTCTGCACTCTGTTCCATGCTTCCAGGTCTCTGGATCCATTCTGTTCATCAATTTTTTTTTGTTACTTAGATTCCACATGAGTGAGATCATGTGATGCTTGTCTTTCTTTGACTGACTTATTTCATGTAGCATGAAACTCTCCAGGTCCCTTCATGCTATCTCAAAGGGTAAGAGATTCTTCTTTTTTATTGCTGCATAGTATTCCATGGTATAAATGTACCACAGCTTTTTTATCTACTCATCTACTGATGGGCACTTGGGCTGTTTCCAGGTCTTAGCTATTGTAAATTGTGCTGCTATGAACACAGGGGTGCATACATTCTTTCTGATTGGTGTTTTGGGTTTCTTAGGATATATTCCTAGAAGTAGGATCACTGGGGCAAATGGCAGATGCATATTTAATTTTCTGAGGAAACTCCATACTGTTTTTCATAATGGCTGCACCAGACTGCATTCCCACCAGCAGTGTACTAGGGTTCCCTTTTCTCCACATCCTCACCAGCACTTGTCGTTTGCTGATCTGTTGATGGTAGCCATTCTGACAGGTGTGAGGTGATACCTCATTGTCATTTTAATTTGCATTTCTCTGATGATCAGTGATTTTGGGCATTTTCTCATATGTCCCTTGGCCATCTGTATGTCCACTTTGGAGAAGGGTCTATTTAGGTCCTTTGCCCATTTTTAAATTGGACTGTTTGTCTTCCTTCTGTTAAGTTATATGAGTTCCTTATATATTTTGGATATTAACACTTTATTAGATGTATCATTGCCAAATATGTTCTCCCATACAGTGGGCTCCCTTTTCGTTTTGTTTATGGTTTCTTTTGTTATGCAGAAGCTTTTTATTTTGATATAATCCTATTTGTTTAGGAAACTAAATCCTACTTAGTTTCCTTTGCCTTAGGACCGTGGTCGGCAAACTCATTAGTCAACAGAGCCAAATATCAACAGTACAGAGATTGGAATTTCTTTTGAGAGCCAAATTTTTTAAACTTAAACTATTTAGGTAGGTACATTGTTATTAACTTAATTAGGGTACTCCTAGGGCTTAGGAAGAGCCACACTCAAGGGGCCAAAGAGCCGCATGTGGCTTGCGAGCCGCATTTTACCGACCACTGCCTTAGGAGATGTATCTGTAAACATATTGCTAGCAAAGAGAGATGTTTGAGATTTTGCTGCCTATGGTTTCTTCTAGGATTTTCATGGTTTCACAACTTACATTTAAGTCTTTTATCCATTTTGAGTTTATTCTTGTGTATGGTGTAAGTTGGTGGTCTAGTTTCATTTTTTTGCATGTGTCTGTCAAATTTTCCCAACACCATTTATTGAAGATGGTTATTTCTTTTTGTGATGCTAGCAGCTCTCGATACTCAATGACTAAATCAATTCATTCACTGGGTATTACAAAATGGTGACAAACTAATTCTATTAGTTTGTTTTAATTTATTAAATGGGTCCTATATAATAAAGAGGCAATATGCAAATTAACCCTCACACCCTCACAAGATGGCTGCCTACAACCAGGCCGGCAGGGAGGTTAGTGTGGGATGACCAAACGACTGAATAAGCAGGCTGTGTGGGGCAATCAGGCCGGCAGAGGGATTAGTGTGGGATGACCAAATGACTGAACAGAAGGCTGCATGGGGTGACCAGGCCAGCACGGGGGTTAGTGAGGGATGACCAAACGACTGAATAGCAGGCTGCGTGGGGCAACCAGACCTGCAGGGGGGGGCAGTTGGGGGTGATTAGGCTGGCAGGGGGGGAGCAGTGAGAGGCAACTAGGCCAGTGGGGGGGCAGTTAGGGGTGATCAGGTTGGCAGAGGGGGGCAGTTGGGGGCAAGCAGGCCGGCAGGGGGGGCAGTTAGGGGCGATCAGGCCAGTGGGGGGACAGTTTGGGGCAACCAGGCAGGTGAGTGATTAGGAGCCAGTGTTCCAGGATTGTGAGAGGGACATCCCACAAGGGGTCCCAGATTGGAGAGGGTGCAGGCTGGGCTGAGGGGGACCCCTCCCCCCGCACGAATTTTGTGCACCGGGCCTCTAGTACATATATAAAGAGACATTTCTCTTCACCTATAATTTGGTTGCCTAGTGGTATGATTAACACATGAACGAACAGGAAAAGTACTTGATTTTGTCCCCCTTTTTTAACACCAGTTTTCAAGATAGATAAAAATTGGTTCCTTATCATCTTCCTAAGGTTTTTATATACCTAATCAATGCAATCCTGATAAAAATCCAATCCCCACCTCCAGAAAATGACAAGCTAATCCTTATATTCATATGAAGCTGCAAAAGACCCAGAATAGTTTAAAACAATCTTGAAACAGAACAGCGAAGTATAAGACTCGTACTTCCCAATTTCAAAACCTTCCACAAAGCTACATTAATCAAAACTGTGATACTATCATAGGATAGACATATATGAATGAAATAGACTTAAGAGCCCAGAATGTAATATATCTTTACATTTATGGTCAACTGACTTTTCAACATGGCTGCTAAAACAATTTAATAAAGAAAGAATAGTCTTTCCAATAACTGATGCTGAGACAATTGGATGCAAAAGAATTAAATTAAATTAGATCCCTTCTGACACTATACAGGGTATGGCAAAAGTATGTTCACAGTTGTTCATATGGAAAATAATACAATAAATTAAATAACACAAGAATAAAATCTGTGCTCTGCATGCTCACAACTGTAAATCTACCTTCGCCCCATCCTGTATATAAAAATTACTTCAAAATGAATCAAGATCTAAATATAAGAGCTAAATTATAAATCTCTTACAAGAAAACGTAAGTGAAAATCTTTGTGACCTTGCATTAAGCAATGGTTTCTTAAGTAAGACATCTATAGCACACGCAACCAAAGGGGGAAAAAAGATAAATTTGATTTCATATAAATAACTTTTGTTTATCAAAGGACACTATCAAGAAAGAAAAAAGGTTATGTACAAGGGAACTCCTATAAGACTGTCAGCTGATTTCCTAACAGAAACTTTGCAGATCAGAAGGGATTGGTATGAAATATTCAGCGATGAAAAGCAGACCTACAACCAAGATCAGTCTACCCAGAAAGGCTATCACGTAGAATTGAAGAAGAGATAAAGAGCTTACATTTCTCTAAAGAGAATATCAGGTGGCCAATAGATGATATATGAAAAGATGAGAAATGTCACCAATCATCAAAGAAATGCATATTAAAAACACAATGAGGTATCACCTGATATCTGACAGAATGGCTATAATAAAAAAAATCAAGTGTTGGTGAGGATGTGGAGAAAAGGGAACCCTTGTAAACTGTTTGTGGGATTGCAGATTGTGCAGCCACTATGGAAAACAGTATGGAGGTTCCTCCAAAAATTAAAAATAGAACTGCTCTATGACTCAGCAATTCCACTTCTGTTATCTGTAAGCATCCAAAACACAAATTCAAAGATATATATACATCCTGAAATAATATATACATCCTGCAGCATTGTTAACAATAGCCAAGATATGGAAATAACCTCACTGTCCATCAATAGGCAACTGGATAAAGATGATGTGGTACATACATACAATGGAATATTACTTGGCCATAAAAATGAAATTTTACCATTTGCCACATCATGGATGGACCTAGAAGATATTATGCTAAGTGAAATAAGTCAGACAGATAAAGACAAAAATACCCTATGATTTTATTTGTATGTAGAATCTAAAATAAACAAACAAACAAACAGGTGGGAAGGCAGTTGAGGGCTGGGTGAAAAAGGTGAACGGATGAAGAAGCACAAATTGGAAGTTATAAAATAGTCATGGGATAGTAAAGTACAACATAGAGAATATAGTCAATAAATTGTAATAACTATGTATGGTGTCAGGTGGGTACTAGTATAAGTTATATAAATGTCTAACCACTATACTGTATACCTGAAACTAATATAATATTGAATGTCAACTGTAATAGAATTTTTAAATTTTTAAATAAAGTCCATACATTTTGTGTATGAACAGTCCTCCTACACACACACACACACACACACACACACACACACACACACAAATTTAAGAAGAACTCTGAGAACTGGAGGATATACTTAGTAGATATCCTGGTGAAAAAAAGCCCATCAAGTTACCAGCACAACTAATAGATAAAAATCCACATCAGTGTACTTTACCTTCAAATTTCAAATCAACAAGATAAAGAAAAGACTAAAAGCTTTCAAAGAGAAAAAAAGCAGATTAACTTCAAAGAATGAGATAAACAGAATGGCTGCCACAGGAACACTGGAAGAAGATGACAATGGAATTAAAGCCTTTATAATATGATAGATGGTGATTTCCAACCCAGAGTTCTATACCCAAACTCTCAGTCAACTGTGAGAGCAGAATAAAGACATTTTCAGAATGCTAGATCTTAAAAACTTATCTCCCATGCACTCTACTAGTAGATTGGGAATTACAAAATAGTCATGGGGATATAAAATACAGTATAGGAAATGTAGTTAGTACTATTGTAATAACTATATATGGTGCCAATTGGATACTGGAAATTTCAGGGGAACACTTTGAAAAGTATATGATTATCTAACCACTATGCTGTACACCTGAAACTAATACAATATTGAATGTAAACTGTAATTGAAAAATTAAAAAAATACATTTATGTCCACATAAAAATTTGTACATAAAGGTTCATAGCATCTTTATTCACAATACTCCAAAACTATTAACAATTCAAATGTTCATCAGCAGATATGAATAAACAAAATATAACATATCCTTATAGTGAAATATATCTTTGCAATAAAAATAAAACCACTGACGTAAGCAACCATCTAAATGACTCTAAAAAGAATTATGCTGAGTTAAAAAAAAGTCACATAAAGATTACTTACTGTATGAACTCATTCACATAAAGTTTTTTGAAAGTATAAAATTATTTATAGTGACAAAAAGCAGATGAGTGGTGTCAGGTGGGGATTGAAAGGTTGAATGGGATACAAAGGAGCACAAAGAACCTATTTGGAATGAGAGAAATATTCTGTAACTTGATTGTGGCAGTGGTTTCATAGGAGTTTACAACTACAAAAACTAATCCGATTGTACACTTTACATGGATGAAGTTTAATGAACAAACATTACACCTCAATAAAAATAATTAAGTAAAATAGTAAATTTCTGTATATCTGTTGGAAAAGATCAGATTCCCAACAGCAACAATAACAAAGAGAGAACTTAAAGGACTCAAATCTCTATGAAGAAAACTTCAAAATTCTACTGAAGGGAATAAAGAAACATTGAATAAATGAAAAACACAGTTGTTCTTAGATAAAGGTCAAATGTTTTAGTAGTTTGAATTTTCAAAATAAATTCAATGTGTCTGCAATCAAAATATCAATATGGATGAGAATGCTTGACAGGGCATTAGTAATCATCATTTGAAAAAACTATTGATTTTTCTCTCTCCCCTTCCTCTCTGAAATCAATAAAAATATATTTTTAAAAGAGAAGTCAATACATATGGAAATTTAATAATCTGATAAGAATAATACTTTATTTTTTATTTCCCCTTTTTATTATTGGGGTGACAATGGTCAACAGGAACATATAGGTTTCAGGTGTGGGTTTCTATGTTACAAGTCCTGTGTACTGTACCATATGCCCAAGAATAATATTTTAAACTAGAGGCCCGGTGCACAAAATTCGTGCATGGCGAGGAAGGGGGGCATCCCTCGGCCCGGCCTGCACCCTCTCACAATCTGGGACTGCTGGTTCCTAACTGCTCACCTGTCTGCCTGCCTGATTGCCTCTAACCACTCTGCCTGCTTGATTGCCCCTAACCACCTGCCTGCCTGCCTAATCATCCCTAACCACTCTGCCTGCCTGCCTCATCGCCCCTAACCACTCTGCCTGCCTGCCTGATCGCCCCTAACCACTCTGCCTGCCTGCCTGATCGCCCCTAACCACCTCTGCCTCAGCCCCCGCTGCCGCAGCTTCGTCCAGAAGGACGTCCATAAGGTCATTTGGCCATCCGGTTTAATTAGCATATTATGCTTTTATTATTATAGATCAGTGGGGGAATGATGAATTACTAAACTATTAAATGGATTATTTGGAAAAAAATCAGTCTTCCTCCAGGATAACTTAAAAAAAATTTTTTTTAAATTAGATGTTAGATCATAGACCTAAATATAAAGAACTGAGTAAAAAACCACCAAAACAAAACAGGGGTAAATCTGTTCTCACCCTTAGAATGGTGACGTCTAAGTCCAGAAACAGTATCTAGAAACAAAAAAAGACTAATAACTTTGAATAAAGTTTAAAACTTCTATATCACCAACTTAAAAAGAAAACTCTAACTGGTTGGGAGGGGAGCCTAATCAGATTATAAAAGAGCCAGTTTTTTCAATATATAAAAGTCTGACAAATCAATTTTTAAAATGAATAAGAGACAAAAACTAACAATTAATATAAAAAGGAATTTTAAAAAGTCAGTAAACAATATGAAAAGATGTTCACCCTCCCACTCATAAAGAAATACACTTAATATCTGTGCAGATCAACCAAAACATAAATGCCTGATAATACCTAGTGTTGATGAGAGAGTGGAAATATAGAAACTTTAACCTGAGTGAAAATATAAATGAGAACAGCTTTTCTTGTCAGCAACTTAACATTATATAAATGTAAAAGTTGTCATTACTTACAAATATTACTGTTTATATAAAGTACAAAATAATATATAAATCAAATTAGAACTGGTATTATTTTAAAGCTATAGTGATTAAGATAATGTATATTGGCATAAGGCTAGACAAACTGATATGTGGAATTAAAAAAAAAATCCAGAAACAGGCTTATATATGGGAATTTATGACACAGTACAGCTCACTGGGAGAATGGAAAGAATGTCAGTAAATGGATAGCAATTGGAAAAAAAATGAGATGCCACCAAAACAAAAATGAATTTCAGGCAAATTAAAGACTTAAATGTAAAAGTCAAAACTATAAAACTCTTAGAACCCAATATAAGAGATTTTTTTGAGTTCCAGCTATCAAAGAATATTCAAACCAAGACATGAAATGTGTAAAAAACTTAACAGAAAAGCCTGGTAATTTAACATAAAAATTACCTGATCCTAATCATCAAAAGACATCAAAGAAAGAATGGACAAAACTACCACAAACCACAGAACAAGAAAAAGTATTGCTAACCTTTATAACCAAAATATGTATACCCAGAATCTATTTTAAAAACTGCCTACAAATAAGTAAGGAAAAAAAAAAACCAACAAAAAAGTGGGCAAAAGAAATTAAGTCACATCATCATTATCTAGTGACTAAAAATGCAAAACCATACCATTTATTATTTAGTAATTTATTTTTTAAAAAGCCAAGAGAATTCCAAATACAGAATTCAGAGTTATGATTAATGAATAGGAAAGAAATAGGATGGGACCTGATGGTGCAAATGGGACTTGTAAACTGGACTAGGTAGTATTCTTTGATTATTCTGAATGCTATGCAGAGATTCTTTTTTTTTTTCAACCCTCACCTGAGGATATGTTTATTGATGAGAGAGAGAGAGAGAGAGAGAGAGAGAGAGAGAGAGAGAGAGAGAGAAAGAGAGAGAGGGAGACAGGGAAGGACAGAGGGAGATAGGGAGGGAGGGAGGGAGGGAGGGAGGGAGGGAGGGAGAGGGAGGGGGAGAGGGAGGGAGAGAGAGAGGGAGAGAGGGAGAGAGGGAGAGAGGGAGGGAGGGAGGGAGGGAGAGAGGAAGAGAGGAAGGGAGGGAGGGAGAGAGGGAGAGAGGAGGGGAGAGAGAGAGAGAGAGAGAGAGAGAGAGAGAGAGAGAGAGAGAGAGATGGAGATGGAATCATCGATCCCTTGTCTCCTGCACGTGCCCCAACTGGGCATCTAACCCACCAACCTAGGTATGTGCCTTGACCAGGGATCAAACCTGCAAATTTTCTGGTGCACAGGGCAACAATCCAACCAACTAAGCCAACCAGCTGAGGCTATACACAGATTCTTTACATCTAACATATATTTCTTACATAGGGGTTTATCTTTACTCAATATTTAATGCAAATTTTACACAACATGCAAATGACTAATAAACTATACTTTTAAAACCTTTTGATATACCCATTAGGGGTATTAGGGGCAGGGGTTCTCAACCTTTCTGGCCCTTTAAAACACAGTTTCCTCATTGTTGTGACCCAACCATAAAATTATTTTCGTTGCTACTTCATAACTGTAATGTTGCTACTGTTATGAAACGTAATGTAAATATCTGATATGCTGGATGATCTTAGGCGACCCCTGTGAAAGGGTCTTTTGGCCGCCAAAGGGGTCCGCGACCAGCACCACTGGTATAGGGTATAGGGTGTAGGGTGCAGGGTGTAGGGTGTGTGTGTGTGTGTGTGTGTGTGTGTGTGTGTGTGTGTGTTTAAGCAATTCTAGCTATTGCAAGGGTTACTTCTCCATAATTTTTCCCCCCTTACGGTCCTCCATATAGCAAAGAGGAAGTTTACTTTTATATACAGAATAAAATTCATTCTATCTTTGAATAAGTAATCATTATTGCATCATCCTTCAGATACCACCTTTGTAGTCTTTTTTCTTAAGTTTTCATTTTTCACAGTTGGAAATTGAGAATTTTTAACTTTCTGCCTAGGTTGAAAAAAACCCAAGGTCATCCACAGGTCCAATGATTTGCGAGGAGGATTTATGAGACTGATCAGTCATACTCACAACTATCATTTATCACAATGAAATGATACAAATAAAAATCAATCAAGGGAAAATGTACACGTGGTGAAGTCTAGGGGAAATTGTGAGTACACTGCTACAGTTCTCTCCCAGTAGAGTCACACAGGATGCCCTTAGTTTTCCCAGCCACAAGTTGTGGTAACACGTGAAATACTGCCAACCAGGCAAGACTGTGAGAGACTTAGAACCCAGGGTATTGACTGGCAGCTGGTCACGTTGTCCAGGCCTCTGTCTAGCACTCATTAAAATTCTAGACTCCCAGAAGGAAATGTTCAGCATAAACCATACTGTTTGCACAAACAGTTTAGGCACAGTGTACCACTCTTATCAGTCAGTGGTGGGGATCTTCTTGAAATCTAAGTTCCCAGACACCAGGCAAGGACCAAATTTGCAAGCAGGCCTTTTCAAGGATAGCAATTTAGGTTATGTTACTCTTTTCTGCATACCACCAATAATGGGAAAGAGAAGAAGAAAACTGCCAAAGACATTTTACAATTACGAGCTGATCAGAAGATGAATGAAAATAAAGTGAACAACACTGTCGATTAATAATGATGGTTAATTTGAATGTGTAAGTGAAATCTGAGACGATAAGTCTTCAGATGACAATATTCTAAATGAATTTTCTGAAATTCAAGAATAAGATGAGTGATGCCCTGGCCAGTGTTGCTCAATGATTAGTGTGTCAGCCCATGCACCTAAGGGTCACGGATCCCATTCCTGGTCAAGGGCATGTACCTGGGTTACAGGTTCCATCCCCAGCCCCAGTTGGGGTATATGTAGGAGGCAACTAATTGATGAATCGATGTATATCTCCCACATCTCTCTCTCTCCCTCCCTCCCTCTTTCCACTGTCTCTAAAAATCAATGGAAAAAATATCCTTGGGTGAGGATTAAAAAAAAAAAAAAAAAGAATAAGCTAACTGAAAAACTAAGGACAGAAAGGAAATATCAAATTTTCATTCACTGAGTTCAGGATTTTATCATAAAACTAGAGGCCCGGTGTACGGATTCATGCACTGGTGGGGGGCGTGGCCAGTGGGGATCGGCCCGCTATGGGAGCACCGCTCATCATGGTCAGCCAAGAGGCTGTGGACCCACCCTCTGAGCAGCTGCTGAATGAGTAAATTAGTCTGAGCTGATATTTTGGGGTTATGTCTTGGGTAAAGGCGTGTTCTGTGTCCTGGAAAAACCTGGCGGAGAGCTTTGCACCCCAAAGCCACTCAGTGAATGTCCTTGATGTGTGATACCAGGTCGGTGATACCATCGGGGATATTCAGGGCAGCCGTGCTCCAGGATCCTCAGCCATCGGGAAAGCCACCCCTGGGGGGAGGGGAGGGTCCACAGTCACGTCCCTCTTGCCACCCGCCTATGCCAGCTCCCCGTGTTCTTTCTAGAACACACCTTAGAGGGCCTGCATCAGCTAGTAGGGTCAGGCCAGAGTCTGGATTGTCTCAGGTATTTGATAGGTGCAGAGACTCGGCCTTACCCTGGGCCTGCTAACAGCTGCTCCTATTGTAGGAGCAACCACTCATCCTGGTCAGCCGAGTGGCGCTCCCACTGTGGGAGTACACTGACCACCAGGGAGCAGCTCCTGCATTGAGCATCTGCCCCCTGGTGGTCAGTGCCCGTCATAGCGACTGATTGACCGGTCATTCTGCCGTTTGGTCGCTGGGCTTTTATATAGATATTTTGTGACAAGAACTTGGACCATCCCTGTATCCTGAAAGTAAGTGTGACAGTACCCTCTTATTTTTTATAATTATGCACCATGATTTGCTTTGTGCAACTTATAAGTAGATAACTGTTGAAGGTAGCTACATACACAGGGTGAATGAGGGAAACAAATAATGCAAAAATAAAAAAAAGTCACTAGGTTGATCATTCTAACTGGTGTCAAATCTAAAAATGAAATGCCTTGTGATTAAAGGTCAAAGATAAATGAATGTTGTCCTTTCTATTACAAAATCACAGCCATCAAAATTCATAAAAGTATTGTGCTTTGATGTCAAATGAAGACCAAAACCTATCTGACATCTGGAATCAGTACGTACCAAATGGATATATATTGCATGTTCATGTATGTTAGCTGATTAATGGTTAGTTACATTCAAAGGACATTGAACATTTTGGGTATAAATACCTAAAAAAACCCAAATGTGTTATATACATATAATGGAATACTATTCAACTAAAACAAATGTACTACGAATACAGGCAATGATATGGATAAAACTCAAAATAATTAATCTGAAAGAAGCCAGGCTAAAAAAATAGAACATAATTTCATTTAAATAAAACTCTACAAAATTCATATTAATCTATATGACAGAATCAAACCAGTAGAAGTCTGGAGGAGACGGGGGAGGAAGTGATTGGAAAAAAAAAAGCTTGTGGAAAGTTTTGGGAATAATGGGTATGTTCACTATTTTGATTATTGTAGTGATGGTTTCATAGGTGTATACATACATATGTCAAAACTTACAAAATTGTACCCTTTGAATAGATACAGTTTATTGTATGTCAATTATATCTCAACTAGAGGGCTGGTGCATGAAATTTGTGCATGGGGGGAGGGGTGTGTGTCCCCTAAGCCCAGCCTGCACCCTCTCTAATCTGGGACCCCTTTGGGAGATGTCTGACTGCTGGTTGAGGCCCAATCCCCGGGATCAGGCCTAAACCGGCAGTCGGACATCCCTCTCACAATCCTGGACTGCTGGCTCCTAATCACTCACGGCCTGGTCACCCCTCACGGCTCCCCCCCACCCCCCCCCCCCCGCCCCGCTGGCCTGGTCGCACCACGCAGCCTGCTGTTCAGTCATCTGGTCATCCCTTACTAACCCCCCTACCAGCCTGGTCGCCCCATGCAGCCTGCTGCTCAGTCGTTTGGTCGTCCCTCACTAACCCCCTGCCGGCCTGGTCGTAGGCAGCCATCTTGTGAGGGCGTGAGGGTTAATTTGCATATTACCACTTCATTATATAGGATAAAGCTGATTTTTAAAATTAGGTTGGTTTGCTAATTTAGATTCTAATTTAAAATGTATAATGAAAATTTTCCTTATTCCTTCATTGCTCTGAAAATTATTTATAAAAAGACTTACAATATTTAAAAATGAAAAAGAATGGCAATAAAAAATAAAAGGATGACAAAGAGTGATAAATAATTCTCTAGGTACACTGAAGGTTAAATAACTGTTTGCTAAGATAAATGACGAAGGCAGTCGATATAGAAGATATCTAACTTTAACAAAAATAAGGGGGGGGGCATAATGAAATTTATGACAATCATAACTTACTTTATATTTCAAATTTGTAAAATCTGTTCAACTTGCATTGTGTTTTTTTCTCTAAAACCAAATTGAGAATCCCTTTTTAAAAATTCTGCCAGGAGCTTCCAGTGGTCTGTGTTTCACACCTCTTAATGACTATGAAATTCTAGGGAAGATTTCTTTTACATGTATTTTAAGTCCAGCAAATGCCAAAAGTAGCTTAAGACAGATTAGTTATTTTTTAAAAACACAGGTGTACTATTGGAACAAAACCCACTCCTGGTCCTTAAGTCCAGAAAAAAAAAGTAGCCAATTTGTTTCCCTCCTAAAACTTTATGTTGTCAAATAAAAGTTATTATTATTTTCTACTTCTGTAAAACTAAAAAGTAATCAGGAAGTATAGCTTCTGCTGCTAATATGCTTTTATTTATTTATTTTTTTAAATATATTTTAGAGGAAGAGAGAGGGATAGAGAGTTAGAAACATCGATGAGAGAGAAACATCGATCAGCTGCTTCCTGCACACTCCCTACTGGGGATGTGCCTGCAACCAAGGTACATGCCCTTGACCGGAATCGAAACTGGGACCTTTCAGTCTGCAGGCCAACGCTCTATCCATTGAGCCAAACCGGTTAGGGCTGCTAATATGCTTTTATAGAGATAGTTTCTAATTGATAGGTTGTATTTTGTCCAAAAATAAGTATTTTTCATTATTTGAAACAACTTGAAATAATCTAAATTATGATCCAAAAGCCAACCACTAAAAAGTTCACTTAATACATTAGTTCAAACATAGCCATCAAACACACACATATACACACATGCATGTGTATACATGATACTGTTTGAAATTAAAATTCAGATTACCAAAACATTCTGTTTTTCTTCCTTAGCTTCCATTACCAAAGACATGCTCAAGATGTACATTCTTCTTTGTAGTAGCAAATAGGCAAAGGGTGGCCAAAGTGAAACAGAGGGTACCTTTCTTAATCTGAAAATTTAAATAACTTTTAAATCAAATGTTCTTAAATCAGAGCACCCTTACTTTTTCTTTTAGTAATCTACACTGATAGAACATGTTCAAATCAAGGTTATGAATGCTTGGTAAACTTTATAATAAAATGTTTTCCAAGATTATGATGTATCATAAAAATTTTACATTCCAAACTTCCCTCATTTGCTCATGGAATTTTGAAGTCCTAAGTCTTCCTTAATAAGGACCTTGTTTAGGGCTGAATTGTGTTCCCCAAAATTCATATGTTAAAACCCTAAGTCCTAGTATGTCAGTATATGACTGTACTATATGTAAAAATAGAGCCGTTAAAGATGTGATTAAGTTAAAACTAGAGGACCAGTGCACGGGGGTGCACCAGTGGGGTCCCTCGGTCTGGCCTGTGGGGATCAGGCCGAAACTGGCTCTCCAACATCCCCAAGGGGTCCCGGATTGCGAGAGACCGGTTCTCAGGTGACGCACCCAGGAATCGGGCTTCCTCCTCTCTGGTTCTGGGTGCGTCACCCGAGAACCACAGCTGCCAAGTCACCGCAGCTCGGCAGCTCCTGTGTTGAGCGTCTGCCCCCTGGTGGTCAGTGTGCAATCATAACTACCAGTCAGCCACTCAGATGGTCAGCCGGTCACTTAGGCTTTTATATATATAGATTAGGCCATTAGAGTATGATAATCTAATCTGACAGGTATGCTTATAAGAAGAGGAAATGTGGATACACGGAGACACGCATCAAGGGGTACCTGTGCAGAGGTAATAGCATGAGAAAAGACAACAAGAGGATGCCATTTGAAAGCCAAGGAGAAAGACCCGAGAGAAAAGCAACTCTACCAGCACCTTCCTTCATCTTAGACTTCCAGCTTCTAGACTACTAAGAAAATTTTGTTGTTTAAGCCACTCAGTCCATGGTACTTTGCTATGGCAGCCCTGCAAACTAATAGAGGGCTTAAAAAGCAATCACTAATAAATCCTATGCAAGTTTTCATTCCAATATTCTGACAGAATTTCTAAATTTATAGCTATCAAGGAGAAACATTACAGGAAGGAAATATGATTAGAATATAAAATCCATGAGAGCAGGATTTCCTTTGTTCACTAATATATCCCCAATGCACAGATGCTGAATAAATAATTACTTAATGAATAAGTAAATGCATGGATCAGTAAATGAGTGGCTATGATTTTCTTTGTATAAATTACAAAGACATATATACTGTTGTAACTTCTGAAATAATGCCACTGTCTCAATGTTATATATTCAAACAAGTATTTGTTTTAAAGTGAAATATTCTTTCAAAACTTACTGTCAAATTTTCCATTTGTAAATCAATTGTGAAAAAGAAAATTTCACAAATACATTCTTCAAGGACATAAGAAAAACTACATTCCAAAACAATAGATTTTCAAATAAATTAAAAGGCTAATTATTAACATACCACAGTATACTAGTATAGTTCTAAATGGATATGAGAGAACAGTAAACAAGCAACTATTTCTAGCTGCAGACTTATTATGGACCCACTGCTATCAGCAAAGTGCTACTAGAAACTATTTGCCAATACATGAAAGAATTATTTATTTTAATCCATTCACTTTAAGGAAGGAGTGTAATATAGCATGCTGAAAGGCTGAGGAATTGCTGGAGTCCCAGAATCACTGAAGAATACTTTTCTCCTTTGGAGGAACCATGCAGTTAATAAAAAAGGATTCCAAAATAGAACAATACACTAAAGATATCTGTTCAATGTCAAAGTTTGGCAATGCAGCACAGCCAAGAGAAAGTACTTTTAATCTTAGAACAAGGAGGAAGATATTAGACAATGTTTGTGCTTAACTTCAATTACTGTTCAAATTTATTTTAATCCAATTAGAATGCATTATTCATTACAGTATATTTTCTCAATTTGAAATCTATTTGGAAACTGTACCCTTAAATAAAAATATTTTGTCACCTATTAATGCTTAGTAAACTGGTTTAAAGAAACCCTTAGATACTATATACCTTAATCCAAGGCTAAAGGGACATACTCCTTATACTTCAGGGCATAAATAACGAATCCATAGATAGCTTTTTGCAACGTCTACTTTTGCTTCTAAAGGTTGGAGCAAAGACGTCCAAGAAGTGAAAAGAGAGCCTAAACTGCCCTACCCGTTTTGGCTCAGTGGATAGTGTCTGCCTGCAGACTGAAGGGTCCCAGGTTCGATTCTGGTCAAGGGCACACACCAGGGTTGTGGACTAGATCCTCAGTAGTGGGCATGCAGGAGGCAGCCAATAAGTGATTATCTCTCATCACTGATGTTTCTCTCTCTCTCCCCCTCTCCCTTCTTCTCCGAAATCAATAAAAATGTACACAACACACACACACACACACACACATGCCGAAACTGGACTTTACTGCTTTATTTAGCATTCTCTATTAGCATCGCTGAAATTAATCTAACTTCAGTAAAACAATACTGCACTTATGCACTAAGTCAGACACTGTAGGTTGCTCCACCCAAAGCTATAATTTCTTTATCTTGCTTTTCTCTAATTCAGAGGCTATCAAAGCTAAATACTACTTTCCTACTCTCCCTTAGTACTGAGAGTCCATGTGAAACAGTTCTAATGAATGAAATAAAAGCAAATGCTTTCTAGCTGCATAAACCACACCTGTTCCCCCTTTCCACTTCCTCTTCCTGTTTTTAGGGCTGGAGCTCCAACAGTCTCAAAATGAGACAAAGGGCGAGAGAAAAACAGATAAATCAGTAGCCGTAGCAGTTTGATTAAATAAAATACATCCACTGATTAAATGAGAAAAAGTAAAAGTCCACTTGTTTAAAGCCATTGTTAGTTTAGTATTTAATTATTTGCAATCACAATCTAAGCATAAGTGAACTAAGTAAATGGCCCATACTGTTTAAATCTATGCTGTAAGGCTTTCCCCCACTGGGGGTAGGGGCAGGGTGTAGGTAAAATGGGGAGGGCAATTATATAACTGTAAGGCAATGTTTTCTCAAACTTTTCTACTAAATGTCTTGTAATAGGCAAAAAAAAAAAAAATCATTACTTTAAGATATGAAAGACATAGCAAAGAGTCATAACTATGCATACAGTATTTCTTAAAAACCTTACCAGTATCTTAACCTTACACAAATCTCACATATACAATTACATATGCAAATTAAATGACATGTCACAAGTTTCAATATGAAAATAAGATTTTAAAGCCTCTTTTTCTTATTTAAAAACTAGAGGCCCGGTGCACAAAAGTTGTGCACTGGGGAGAGGGGGCAGGGGGGGTCCCTAAGCCCGGCCTGTGGCCTCTCACAGTCCAGGACCCCTCACTCCTTACCAATCAGCTCACTGGTCCTTAGTGCTGCCGCGGAGGCAGGAGAGGATCCCGCCACAGCCGCTGCGCTCACCAGCTGTGAGCCAACTTCTGGCTGAGCCACACTCCCCCTGTGGGAGCACAATGACCACCAGGGGGCAGCTCCTGCATTGAGCGTCTGCCCCCTGGTGGTCAGTGCGCATCATAGCGACCAGTCGTTCTGGTCGTTCCGCTGTAACGGTCGCTTAGGCTTTTATTATGTAGACTAGGGGCCCAGTGTGCGAATTTGTGCACCCTGAAAGGAACTGTGAGCCATGAGGCTGTGGTAGGCACAGGGACGGGTCTCAGCCCATCATCTGTGCCCCCGCCCAGCCCCTCCCACCATGGCTCCTGGCACCCTGTCTGCTGGCAGCCCTACTCCCACCGCCACTGCTCCCACATGCTGATGGCCTCGGTGCCACTCGCACCCACTGATGGCGCGGAGCGATTGGGGCTGGCACCAGCAGCAGGTGCGAGTGAGTCCGGCGCCATCAGCGGGTGTGAGCGGTGGCTGCTGCCCCGATTACCCCTCAGGAGCAGGGTTAGGTGGAGACCTCAGGGGCGATCAGGGCCGGCATCTGCCACTCGCACCTGCTGATGGCACTGAGCAATCGGGACTGGCACCAGCACAGGCAGCAGGTGCGAGTGGCGGTTCCGGCGCTGGCTGCAGGTGCGAGTGGGGCTGGCAGCAGGTGCGAGCGCCGGGTGGGACCGCGGTGTGTGGGAGCAAGGAATTTCCAGTAACCAACAGAGGCTTGCCCCATGACAGTGCCCACCTTGGTCTGGTGCCCCCGTTCACCTGCTCCACCATCCCATCATGGCCGATGCCTGCCATTTTCTGAACACGCCCCCTGGTGGTCAGTGCATGTCATAGTGACCAGTTGTTCTGCCGTTTGGTCTATTTGCATATTAGCCTTTTATCACATAGGATATGTTCAAGAAAAATTTATGTTATAAAATGACTTCTTGGTACCACAAAACACACCATATTTGTTCCTGAAGCTACTTGTACCAAGGCCAAAAATCATATCTGTAAAAGGAACTATATCAAGGTTTAAGACCTTAGAAGGCACTCATAAAAACCTTACTGACTTTTTACTGGGCATGTTTTCATCTCTCTGGGATTCTCTCACTTTAATAACTACTGAAATCAAATATACTTTAATGCCCTATTACAAAAAACTTTATGACAGCTTCCCTTAGGAACCATTACTAAAAGCAAGAATTTGTAAGAGCTTTTACTCTTAAAAGCATATTATGGAAGAACAAAAAAAATGTAGCTTCCTTTATGAAATACAAGTTTCTGATCCTAACACAGCTAATTTCCTTCTAGGTAATCTTAGGCTCTGGTCTTACTGCATCTACTATTTTTGAAATAGCTAATCTAACTAAAGAATTGGGCTCTCTTAGAGTCACCATAAGTTTGTTCATTTTTGTTAAGATCCATCCCCAAGGAATTGCATTATAGACAGCTTGCGAATCTCTAGATTAAGAATCTGAGTGCTCTCTGCACTCTCCCCACATTTCTAAGGGTCTTTTCTCTGAGTTCTAAGCAAGCCTCTTTTTGGAGACTGACACTAAAAATTAACTCATCTTTTGGTGATATTGCTTCATCTACCCACCTACCCACACACAGCCACATGCACCCACACACCCACAAGCACATGCCCACAGGACAGCACATACATACAAAAGCTTTAAGATTATATAGTAAACAGATGATTGCTTCCTCACAATAATGTATTAATGTAACTATCTTGGATGGATGTCTCATAAGATATTTCATTTCTAACAAACAAGATGGTACCTTTTATTACTTTTCAAAAGTTCCCAGCAATAAATAAAAGTACTAACTGTAGAGGAGACCAAGATGGCGGCATAGGTAAACACCTGAGACTGCTGCCACAAACAACCACTTCAAAAATACAACTAAAAGACGAAACGGACATCACCCAGAACCACAGGAAGGCTGGCCGAGGACAGACTCTTCAACTAGAAGGAAAGACAACAGCATACCGAGGCTCAGAAGAGGCTCAGTGTGGAAAATTTAAAGGTGCGGAGGTGCGCGCGAAAAGCGGGCTGGTGGCTGAGTGCGCGGTTGTCGTTTTCAATCAGGAGGGAGTCTCAGACTCTGAGCTCCAGATCCGGGCGAGTCTCTAGGGACTCAGACTCAAACGGGAGAAGCGGGATTGTCTGGCATCAGTTGAAACGTGAGGGCAGCTTTCTCTCCGAGATTTGCAGCCGGTGCTGGGGTTCTGAGAAGCAGAGCCTCTGGGAACGGGACTGAGAGCAGCCATAACTGCTCCCTCTGCCCGCCCTGTTGAGCCCACCCCGCCCAAGCCCTGCGCAGAGCCATTTGCCGGATCGCCTCAGGCAAAGGCTAGATTAGCACCTCCCCAGAGGACAGAAGTTTTCCACACAGCTGATTCTCACAGCCAGTCGGCCTGGTGGTCAAATCCCTCTAGTATTAACTACAACAATCAAGGCTTAACTAGAACAAGACTGCGCACAAAGACCACAAGGGGGTGCACCAAGAAAGCATAAAAGATGCGGAGACAAAAAAAACATGACAGAAATGGAGGATATGGAGCTAAAAAACGCAATTTTGAGGGCTTGCAATAATGTGCTAGAAGCAGCCAATAAACTTGATGAGAGACTCACGAAAACTAATGAGACCCTCGATGCTATGATAAAGAACCAACTAGAAATTAAGCATACACGGACTGAAATAAAGAATATTATACAGACACCCAATAGCAGACCAGAGGAGCGCAAGAATCAAGTCAAAGATTTGAAATGCGAAGAAGCAAAAAACACCCAACCGGAAAAGCAAAAGGAAAAAAGAATCCGAAAATACGAAGATAGTGTAAGGAGCCTCTGGGACAGCTTCAAGCGTACAAACATCAGAATAATAGGGGTGCCAGAAGATGAGAGAGAGCAAGATATTGAAAACCTATTTGAAGAAATAATGGCAGAAAACTTCCCCCACCTGGTGAAAGAAATGGACTTACAGGTCCAAGAAGCGCAGAGAACCCCAAACAAAAGGAATCCAAAGAGGACCACACCAAGACACATCATAATTAAAATGCCAAGAGCGAAAGACAAAGAGAGAATCTTAAAAGCAGCAAGAGAAAGAGACTCAATTACCTACAAGGGAATACCCATACGACTGTCAGCTGATTTCTCAACAGAAACTTTGCAGGCCAGAAGGGAATGGCAAGAAATATTCAAAGTGATGAATAGCAAGAACCTACAACCAAGATTACTTTATCCAGCAAAGCTATCATTCAGAATTGAAGGTCAGATAAAGAGATTCACAGATAAGGAAAAGCTAAAGGAGTTCATCACCACTAAACCAGTATTATATGAAATGCTGAACGGTATCCTTTAAGAAGAGGAAGAAGAAAAAGGTAAAGATACAAATTATGAACAACAAACATGCATCTATCAACAAGTGAATCTAAGAATCAAGTGAATAAATAATCTGATGTACAGAATGAACTGGTGATTATAATGAATCAGGGACATAGAAAGGGAATGGACTGACTATTCTTGGGGGGGAAAGGGGAATGGGAGATGCGGAAAGAGACTGGACAAAAATCGTGCACCTATGGATGAGGACAGTGGGTGGGGAGTGAGGGCAGAGGGTGGGGCGGGAACTGGGAGGTGGGGAGTTATGGGAGGGGAAAAAAGAGGAACAAATGTAATCTGAACAATAAAGATTTAATAAATAAAAAAAAAAGTACTAACTGTATTTTTAAATGTTATTTGGAATTTTAAAATTCCTATTTATCTATAAACTAAGGAAGCAAACACTAATAACTGATATTAAAAGTACCAGTGCTATCAGAAAATAAACTTCCTGCATATTGATAGTATGTTTATACACTAGAAAGATTTGTTTACCCTTATTGTTTAAAGCTATTTCTAATATGTACTAATCAAAAGCTGTGGGATAATTTCTATTTTTTGTTGATATTTTCCCTGACCCCAAAATGTGCCCTGCTTTGATTGCATATTTAAAAAAAATTATTTAAAATTTAGTTGTATTTATTGTAAAACTTTAAATTTTGAATATATAAAAATACCTTAATGAAAAATGCAACTAGAACCAAGTAGTCTTAGAAACTCTATTTCTGTATACAGTCTTTTGTCAATACTACCAGCTATAAAATTCAAAGTGTGGGAAAAGGCCTTTAAAAATTCTATCCACAGAAGTTTAAGTAAAGAAAAACATTATTTTATTACCCAAATTAAATTACCTAATGATTTTCTAAGTAGATAAGTATAATAACTTAGATGCCCTTCTAACTATAATTACAAAGTATGACCACAGCAAGAAATTTTCAATAAAATATTTTTTCACATCAAGGGGCAACCAAGAACCTCAAGTGGTAGTTTGTAATGAATACCACAGGATGGATCTAAAGTGGTTTAAATGATTTAAGGGTTTGGGGGTGATAGAGATTAAAAATTCTATGGTATGCTACTTCGTTAAAACTGATTCTAGGATAAAAACAGCATTCTTAAAACTTCTTATAATACTTCTTCATAAGGTGTTTAATTTGTCTAAATATAAAAAGGGAAATTTCAGTATGGTTAACTTTATAAAAATATTGTTTGAAAAATTTTAAACCCTTTTCCTAAAATATCCTGTTGTGCATACTACACACAAAAAAGCAGGCTTAACACTCGGAAAACAAAACTGTAACTGGAGCTATTAAAACTCATGCATATGAATTTTATACCACCTCACGGTTTAATGACCAATACAAATGTTAAAACAAACTCATAAAAAAAGCTATTTTTATAAGTTGAATATTTTTTTCTTGCACAACCACTTCCAAGTTATATTTCAGAATATTTCAGAAAACATCACTTGGAAAATAAGAATTCTCTGGAACTACAAGGAGTTTAAAGTGGGGGTAAGGGGAAAATTTAGGTGACCAGAAAAGCAATCTATTCTTTAATGAAGGTGTAAAGAAACCTGTTTCAGTATAATTTTTTCAGTCAACTAGCAATTTGGAGACCTCTCTACATCATCAATTAGGAAGTTTCAGTCCTACGAAAACTAAGAAAGAGCTTTCATTCAAAATAATACTTCAGAATAAGTAATTACTCCCCCAAATACTATATTCATTAGAAAGCTCTTCTGCTTCCAACTTGGTTTTAAACCATATGTAGTTTCTGATTGCAGAAATCAGGTAAAAACACATCAATTCTTTTTTATTAATCCTCATCTGAGGGTATTTTTTCCATTGATTATTTTTAGAGAGAGTGGAAGGGAGAGGGAGAGACACACAGAGAGAAACATTGATTCAAGAGAGACACATTAATTGGTTGTCTCCTGAACACGCCTCCAAAAGGCCAGCGTTGGCCTGGGATTGAGCCTGCAACTGATTTATGTGCCCTTAATCGGAACCGAACCCATGACCCTTCAGTCTGCGAGCCAATGCTCTAAAAGCCAAACCGGCTGGGCAACACATCACTTCTTTATGTCATTTAATATTTTATATGTAGAAACCATTTATCTTTTAGGCAAACGTTACATTTATTTTAGAGATATCACTGCATTAATACAATCACTGTTTCACTTATAGGGGATGGGTAGGCTCATGTTTCTTTTGTTATTTGTTTTGTTTAAAAGCTCCCCCACCCCCCCCACACACACACACACAATCTAAATACCAACTCTTGATTTGGTTATGAAATCACAAAGACAATGAAATAATTCTTCCATATCAATGTTGTTTCCTATATACTTAATTCACAGTAGCAAAACATAAAAATAAGGTTAATAATTAATCTTCATGAATGGAGAATGGCATTTTACATGTAACCTTCATAAAAATCAGATCTTTTTTCATTACACTTTCACTGTACATAAATCAATTTTTTACTTGTGTCATACACACAAAAGACAGGTAATTATATGCCATGAATTAAAGTCAATCAAATAATCTAATCTGAATCATAATTCTTTGCTGAAATACTACTGAATTTTAAAACTAAGCTTTTTCAGAAGTATTATTCAAACCCACCTTAGATCCAAAAATTAAAGACACTGTGCTGTTATTGGTGCATCCTACTTTACAGTGACATAACACTGGAGAAAGGCAATCCAAGTGTTTGATGCTACGAGACATTTTTTCAAACACTTCAATCAATCCATGATTGAAATTGCAGAAAAATGGCTTGGTAAATTCTGCTTTCTGGCTGTCCTGAACATTTAATCTAGATCCAAAGCATACTTTTAAAAAGATTTATATTAAAATGTTGCATTCTTCAGCTGTTTTCACCCCCGCAGCAGAGATCAGGTAAGCGCTTTGTGAATGAAATTAAGATGCTGTTTCTTTTTCCTATATAATAAAACAGTTTCAATAACATTATAATCAAATTCCCAGAATGAAAGTTCTCATTTGCACCACTACGTCAGAGCCCAAAACCTTGCTAATAATGCCCTTAAAATTTAATGCAATATCAGATTAATCATAGGAGCTCCACCTGCTACAGTGTAAGCACTACTATCTCCTCCATGAGAATAAGATGCAACAAGAGTAGAGCCACTATGCTGAAATATTTTCTGGCTGCCTTCGGAGAGGGGCCGCGAAGGACTCATTATATAGTGTGATTATAGATGAGCACGAGCTTATCATACATAATGCTTTCTTACGACAACAGTAAGCATTCTAGGCTAATTTACAATGTAGTTTAAAGGTAAAAAAAGAAAAAAGAGTACCTCAATCACTTTTTTGTGGTTTGATTCCTCTTTTTGAACCATTCCAGCAACAAAAAAATCAATTATCTGGCAAAATTATACTAGAACTAATAAAAAAAGTTCAGTTAAGTAAAAATATTTTAATACATCAAAGTAACTTAAAATTTGGGGAAATGTTACTGAATCAATTTTGATGTATATCTGTAACACACAGAAAATTTAAAGGCAAAAAGTCAAGCATTTAACTCACTGATATATCATTTATCTGCTCTTCCAAAGATTATTTTCTGTGCTTGGCTTTTTAAATCAATATATCAGCAGAAAAGTATCATTACCTAATTACATCCAAAACAACAAGTAAAACACTATGAAAATGGCATTCTTAGAGTATTTTATATATAAAATTTTGCACATAAATGTTACATCTTATACCATAGCTTTGTTATAATTAAAATGGGTAATATTTAAACTTAAAACTTGGTTAACCAATAATAGCAAAATCCAGGGTAACAATGGAAAAATACTTATTCTTTCATCTATGTAATTATCTTTTCTTTCTCCTACTATATATGGGGTTTTCTAAGCAATAAATGTCTACTGAAGTTAGGAAATTATCAGGATAATTGCTAATGAAGACTACTGAATTTTACAAAACTAGAGTTATCAAATCATATATTTGTACTCAAACACCTTACTTCTCTAACTTAATAAATAAAGCTTTTTAACAAATATATATATTTATTGATTTTAGAGAGAAATGGAGAGGGAGGGAGAGGAAGAAACATCAATGATGAGAGAGAATCGTTGACCGGCTGCCTCTGCATGCCCCACACTGGGACTGAGCCTACAACCCGAGCATGTACCCTGACCGGGAGTTGAACCATGATCTCCTGGTTCATAGGTTGATGCTCAACCACTGAGCCAAGCTGGCTAGGCAATAAAGCTTTTTATGGAAAGATATACTTTGCAATACCCCAAAGACAGTGAGCCAAAAGACAAGAACTTCCTATCACCAATCACTACTCTAATTCCAAATCTACCCAAGGGTACATTTAATTCTAATTTCCTAAACTTTCTCTATTCTGTCCCATTCCTAGTTAAGCAATTTTATAAAACAGGGGTGGGTGCCCTAGCTGGTTTGGCTCAGTATATAGAGCGTTGGCCTGTGGACTGAAAGGTCCCAGGTTCGATTCTGGTCAAGGGCATGTACCTTAGTTGCCGGCACATCCCCAGTGGGGAGTGTGCAGGAGGCAGCTGATCAATGTTTCTCTCTCATCGATGTTTCTAACTCTCTATCCTTCTCCCTTCCTCTCCGTAAAAAAAAAAAAAAAAACAACACAAAGAAACGAACAGGGGTGGGGACTGTCCTGCCTGCAGGCCATATAAGGCCTGCAAAATCATTTGGTCTGACCTGCCAAGGCAATTGCAGGCAAGACTAGAAATTCAATAAATCTAGGAGCTCTTTTCATAGCTGCACTATTCTTTATTCTTATTTTCTTTACTTCACCTCTGCCCTTTCATATTCCTTTTACTTCCCCTCTATTTCCTCCTATTTTTTTTTCCTTTTACCATTCTTGTTCTCTTTCCTAGTTCTCTTTCCTTTTGTGGTTGTTTTTGTTACTATACTAGTCTTCTGTATAGTTTTGTTTTGTGTTTTATTTTGTTCTGTCAGCACTTGCACAACAGCTTGCATGATGCGGTAGGGGGTGGGCCTCACAATAAGCCAGGCTGGGAGGAGATTCCATCCACAAATGGGACCACAACATTCAAGACCCAATTACAACAGGAGAGACCAAATAACGCACACAAGGGACATTCCTAAAGCACCCAGCTTAGGAGATTGCACCACTGGGTCACACAAAACACTTTTACATAAGGCCAACCCTCAAAGACTGGGAGGCATAGCAGTTTGAACTAACACATAGAAACATATACAAAGGGAGAGCAAAAATGAGGAGACAAAGAAACAAAACCCAAATGAAAGAATCACCAGAAAAGGAACTAAATGAAATGGAGGAAAGCAACTTGTAAGATAAAGAATTAAAGTATTAGTTATAAGGGTGCTCAAACAACTTCGTAAGATCTACAAGCAACTGATTAAGAACTATTAAGTTCTTAATAAGGATCTTAATGAGAACTACACTAACATGAAAGAAGAGATAGAAACCATGAATGAGAATCAATCAGAAATGTAGAATGACAGAGCTGAAACAAAGAATACCCTGGAAAGAATCAACAGTATACTAGAAAAAGTGGAGGACCAAATAAGCGAATTAGAAGACAAGGTAGAAAAAAACACCCATTCAGAGCAACAACTGGAAAAAAAAAAGAAAGAAAAAGCAGGAGAGTTTAAAGGAGCTGTGGGGCAACATGAAATGTAACAACCTATGAATCATAGGGGTACCAGACGAAAAAGAATCTAAGCAAAGAATAGATAACCTGTTTGAAGAAATAATGATAGAAAACTTCCCTGACCAGGTAAAGGAAAAAGTCACACAAATCCAGGAAACACAGAAACTCCTAATCAAGATGAATCCAAAAGACCCAAACCAAGACACATAATTAAAATGGCAAATGTTAAAGACAAAGAAAGAATCTTAAAGGATGCAAGAGAGAGAAAGTAAGTTAGCTAAAGGGAGCTCCCATTATACTGTCAGCTGATTCTTCAATAGAAACATGTCAGGCTAGAAGGGAGTGGCATGAAGTATACAAAGCAATAAAAAACAAGCACTGAATCCAAGACCACTCTATCCATTAAGGCTTTCATTCAAAATAGATGGTGAAATATAAGAGCCTCCACAGAAAAAAACCAAAGGCTAAAGGAGTTTACTACCCCCCAAACCCAGCACTGCAAGATTTGCTAAAGGGACTGTTGTAAGAACAAATAGAAAGAGAGGAGCATAGACATAAAGAATAAAAATGGCAACAAATAAGTACCTATCTATAATAACCTTAAATGTAAATGGCTTAAAATGCTCCAATCAAAAGATAGAGGTTGCTGAATGGTTAAGAAAACATGACCCATATATATGCTATCTACAAGAGATCCATCTCACATCAAAAGACTCACACAGGATGGAAGTGAAGGGACTGAAAAAACTTTCCCATGCAAATGGTAATGAAAAAAAAAAAAAGCCAGGGTAGCAATACTCATTATCTGACAAAATAGACTTCAAAATGAAGGCCATCACAAGAAACAATCAAGGCCATTTCATAATAGGAAAGGAATCAATACAACATGAGGATATAAACCTGGTAAACGTATATGCACTCAAAACTGAAGCACCCAAATATATATAAAAAAAACTTCTGGAGAACTTTAACAGAGAGATAGATAGCAATCCTAATATATATAAAAACCCTGGGTCCATCATGACCACATGGAGGACCAGTCCATCCCCCGGCCCTCAGGCTCCATTGATCAGGGGATGGCTAACAGGGGAACTGGGTCCCTCAGGCTCCAATGAATCCGTGGCAGCAGCTACTGGTGAGTGGGCGGAAGGCCTACCGCTTGGTCCCTCCCCTGGCCTGCAGGCTCCCATTCATCAGGGGATGGCTTACAGGGAACCGGAGTGAGCTCACTCCGGTTCCCTGTTAGCCATCCCCTGATCAATGGAACCGGAGTGAGTGGCCCGAGACTGGCAAGCAGCTGGAAGGCAGGCCTCTTGGTCCCTCCTCCTGGTCCTCAGACTCCAATCAACGGGTGGCGGAGGCGGGGCGGGAACTGGGGACTGGCTTCCTTAGTAGTCCTGCAGGTACAATCTCCAGAGGACAGGCCAGGCACCAACGGACCAGCGCCACCAGCGCCACCCGGTACAATGCTGATAGCGCTGTTGGCCTCCTGGAACTCGGCCTCAGGCACTGCAGCTGCTTCCCCTCCCTAGACACTCCACAAGGAAGAAAGGATATCACCAGCAGCGCCATCTAGTGCTGTTACTGCTCTACAGTGCCAGCGGCTACTGCTCTCCCTGTGCTTCCTCCAGGTTGCCCGCCCTGCTCCAGATGAAGTGTGTGCACTGCACACGGAAGGAGATGTGAGTAGATAGCACACAGGCAATTAATTTCAAAAGATTTTGGACCAATTGTTTCCCTCATTGGCCTGTTGGTTTGTTCCTCTCTAAGTATTTCCTCAACAACCTCAAAAAAGGAGCAGATACTAATAGGAACAGTCCATTAAGGCTAATTAAAGCCATTAAAGTTACTTTTGTTTGGAGATTTATTGGGAAATTTGGGACTCAGATTGAGACCATTGATGCACGCGGGAGTCACCCGGCAGAGCCCCTGAGATGACTGCTGATGGGGGCTGTGACACAGTGGCTGCCCCTTTGCCCCCCGCCCTGCAGGCCTGGCGCCTGCTCTGAGGGGCTCTAGCGCTCTCACTGCTTAGCTCATCATCATAGCTGCACCTCCAACCCCTTCAGGTTGTGAGAGGAGAATAAGAGGGTGTGAACCGTGAAGGCCAAACTGGGAGACGTTTTCACAAGAAGGTGGACCCGGCCGTCATTTTATGATGTGGTTTGTGAACTATTAAATGTCCCCCCTTAAAATATATCTTCAGGGTGTGCCCAGTGCCAGGGAGCCCACGAGGAGCAGAGCCCTTAGATGTAAGCATTCTGTGCATTTTGGAGTCTCCTGAGGGTGTACGTCCCCCAGAGGGTGAACCCCAGGCTTCAGGGAGGCCTCAGACCATTGTTTGAACTTACAGCTCTCACAATGTGTGAAGGCAGGAAAACCGGTTGTGAAATTTGCATCCTGTCCCCAGGTGTCACAGGGCAACACGCAAAGCTAAACGGGTGGAATTGCAATGGCGCCTCAGCTGACTGAGGCGGGAGGGTGCCCTGAATCCCTGGGCCTCTGTGATTGCGGGAGTCCTCGCACGGGGGGCTGAGGGAGGCAGGAGGACCTGAGGAAGTGTGAGGGGCTTGGCTGTTATTGCTGAAGGAAGAGGCTGGAAGCGGAGCCAGTGGTTCTCCCAAGCCCTGGGCAGAGACGCGCCTACCACACCCAGTGCTGCCACTGTGTCCCCACCGACAGAACTGCAAGTCCATCAGCATGCGCTGCTGTCAGCCCATGTGTGTGGTCCTTCATTATAGGAGGATGGAAACTGGTCCCCAGGGGGATGGGGTCAGAGGCTCTGTGGTCAATGAGCAATCAAGTGGAGAGTAAGTGGCGGGGAGGGTGAGGCCAGCACTTCAGAAAGAGAGGTGTACTCAGGAATACACTGGGGGACACTGAGTGGTGCAGGAACACGGGAGCTGGGCAGGCAGACAGCGGTGCTGCACGAGAGGGGAGGTGGTGCCAGAGGGCAGCGGGGGCAGTAAAACCCGCGTGGACTCAGCCAGCAGCAGGCCTGGGTCTCACAGGTCCTGTGGTCAGAGTGGGGCAGCTTAGAGGACCCTCTGCTCCAGCTCTCACACGCTGTACAAGGCTGCAGCAAGCGGGGAGCCTTCTGGCCCACACTCATCGGGACGCTGGCAGAGCCTGTCCTGGGGACGTCTGACTAGAGGCCCAGCTGCGTGCTGGCTGTGGACAGACACCCCCTGAGGTCCTAGAGGCCACCCCGCTCCTTGCCACGGCTTCTCCAGTCCCCAAGGGGGGCCTCCCCCCGGAGCTGCCATGACCGAGGACAGGCCTCAGGGAGCCGCAGGAGCCACATCCCAGCTCCCTGGCTGGGCTGTTAGGAGCAGCCACGGCCTCTCCCACACTCGAGAGGAAACGTTCACATGAGGCAGGACACCAGGGCCACTGGGGTCTGCCCACCACGGACACCAGTCACCCTGGACCCTGTCACAGTGTTGCCTGGATCCTAAATGTTGAGAAACGTGTGACTCCTGCCAACTGTTTGTCTGAGGAGACGATGGGTCCATTCTCCATGGTCCCCACGGGCAGTTGTCAGATCTCCCAGGAGGCCTTGCAGAGGCCGTCTTGCTGGGGGGCCTAGAGACTCAGATCTTTTTGTCAATGTGAAACAGTCCAACTCTAGCATGTCAGACACAGATTCCACTGTAAGAAATGTACAAATGAACAAAAGAAAACAAATCTGAGAGTCAGATAAGCCAGTGCGGTGTCTGACAGCAGTGTCTCCTCGGAGGGACCATCGGGGGTCACTGGTAGAAATTCCGTCACCTGGGAACCCAAAGAAAGACTGCTCAGGGCTAGAGAAAGCACTGGAGATGTTTTAGTGCATGACAATATGGTCCCTGATTTCTTTAATAGAGGGGACATTTTAGGCTTTATCATGCAGCCTCTGTTATGGTGTATTTACATCATCCTATATAATAAAACCCTAATACGCTAAGTGTCCAGTGGTCCGGTCAGCCATTCAACCAAAGCATAATATGCTAATGGTATGCTAAGGTTGCTCAACTGCTTACTATGACATGCACTGACCACAAGGGGGCAGACGCTCCGACCAGTAGGTTAGCTTGCTGCTGAGGTCCGGTCCATAGGGACTTAGCAACATAGGCCGGACACACCCTGCAGCCCTCACACAGTCCCTCCCCAGCTGGCCAATCTCCTGCATCCCTCCCCGGCCTTGATTGTGCCCTGGTGGGGTCTCTTGGCCTGGCCTGCGTCCTCTCGAAATCTGGAACTCCTTGGGGGATGTTGGAGAGCCGGTTTGGCACGACAAGGGAACGACTGGTCACTATGACACGCACTGACCACCAAGGGGCAGACGCTCAACACAGGAGGTGCCCCCTGGTAGTCAGTGTGCTCCCAAAGGGGGAGCACTGTTAGCCAGAAGCTGGGCTCACGGCTGGCGAGCGCAGTGGCAGTAGTGGGAGCCTCTCCTGCCGCCATGGCAAGGCTAAGGATGTCCGACTGATGGCTTTGGCCCGCTCCCCATAGGGGGGAGAGGGCCTAAGACGTCAGTCAGACATCCCCTGAGGGCTCCCGGAATGCGAGACGGTGCAGCCCGGGCTGAGGGAACCCCCCCCCCCCCCCGTGCATGAATTTCCTGCACTAGGCCTCTAGTCTATATATATAAAAGCCTAAGCAACTGTTAATGGCGCAATGATCAATCACTATGATGCCCACTGACCACCAGGGGGGAGCGCCGCTCAGCTGGGCCTATGACTGGCAAGCACAGCTGCAGCGGCAGGAACCTCTCACAACTCTGCAGCAGCACTATTAAGAGGTGGCAGCAGGCGCAGCGTGGTGCCCAGCCCCGGTTTAGGCTCCTCCCTGGTCTCCCAGCGCTTGGCACACTGCTACATTCCCTGAGGGGTCCCGGACTGCTAGAGGGATGTCCAACTGCTGCCTTAGGACCGGGCCTAAGCCGGCAGTCAGACATCAGCCAAGGGGTCCTGGACTGCGAGGACTGTGAGGAGAAAGAAAATTAATACCTGGGTGCATTAGAGGGAAAGTACAAAAAAACAACAACAACAAATAACCAAAGGCAGAGAACATCTTTTTCTTTTTTTTTTTTTAAATATATTTTATTGATTTTTTACAGAGAGGAAGGGAGAGGGATAGAGAATTAGAAACATCGATGAGAGAGAAACATCGATCA
>NW_005871062.1:434336-443717 GCF_000147115.1 Myotis lucifugus
TATCACCCACAGAGCAGGCGATACAGGGGGTTGGGGCGCCGCCACTGTCACACTCAGGGCAGGGCCGATGGGGAGGTTATGGCTCTACCCCGTCACACACAGAGCAGGACCCGTGGGGGTGGGGGGGGGGTTGGGGCGCCGCACCCTGTCACAAACAGAGCAGGCCGATCAGGGGGTTGGGGAGCTCCCCCCTATCAGGCACAAAGCAGGGCTGATCAGGGGGTTGGGGCGCCGCACCCTGTCACACACAGAGCCGCAGGGCGACCAGGGGGTTGGGGAGCTCCCCCCTTATCAGGCACAGAGAAGGGCTGATCAGGGGGTTGGGGCGCCTTCCCCTGTCACGAACAGAGCAGGGTGGATAGGGAGGTTGTGGCCCCGCCCCCTGTCACACACAGAGCCGCAGGGCGATCAGGGGGTTTGGTTGCTGCCCCCTGTCACGCTGATCCCGGTGCTGGGAGGCATATTACCCTTTTACTATATAGGATAGAGGCCTGGTGCATGGGTGGGGGCCGGCTGGCTTGCCCTGAAGGGTGTCCTGGATCAGGCACAGAGCAGGGCTGATCAGGGGGTTGGGGCACTTTCCCCTGTCATGAACAGAGCAGGGCGGATAGGGAGGTTGTGGCCCCGCCCCCTGTCACATACAGAGCTGCACTGGGGTACCTGGCCAGCCTGGATGAGAGGATGATGGCTGTTTGCAGCTGGTCACACCCCCTTCAGGGTGGGGGTCCCCACTGGGGTGCCTGGCCAGTCTGGGTGAGGGGCTGAGGGCCGTTTTCAGGCTGGCGGGTGACTGAAGCTCCCAACCTGTCCTTTTTTCCTTTTTTTTAAAATTCTGGGCCAGCTTTAGCTCTGAGGCTTGGCTCCAGCGCTGAGGCCTCGGCTGCTGAAAGCAGGTATCTGGTTTGTTTGGGTTCTATAATTGTAACACTGTTGCGGTCCTGCTCACTCCAGCTCTGAGATCCCGGCTGCTGAAAGCAGGGATCTGCATTTGTTCTATAATTGAAACAATGTTGTGGTCCTGCTGGCTGAAGCCCGGCTGGCTGAAAGCAGGTTTCTGGGGTTTTGTTTAGCTTCTATATTTGTAACATTGATTCTTAAACTGCAAGCTCAGAGGCCGGCAAGGCAGGTGGGGAACGTTGGCTTCCTCCATCACTGAAGCAAGCAAGCCTCCTGTTCGCTTCAAGCTGCCTGGCTGCCGGCCGCCATCTTGGTTGGCAGTTAATTTGCATATCGTCCTGATTAGCCAATGGGAAGGGTAGCGGAGGTACGGCTAATTACCATGTTTCTCTATTATTAGATAGGATGAGTGAGTTACCAATGAGATAAAGAACAAAATAAAAAACTTCTAGGAAACAAAAATGAACACACAACAACCCAAAATCGATGACACTAGCAAAAACAATCCTGAAAGGGAAGTTCATAGCACTACATGCCTACCTCAAGATACAAGAAAATTTTGTAATACACTAACTCTACAATGTAAAGAATTAGAAAGTGAACAACAAGAAAAGCCCAGAGTAAGTAGAAGGAAAGAATAAAGATCAGAGTGAAACCAAGAGCTGGTTCTCTGAAAAGATAAACAAGATTGATGAACCGTTAGCTAGAATCAACAAGAAACAAAGAGAAAGGGCCCAAATAAATAAAATCAGAAATTAAAGAGTAAAAGTAAAAACTGACACCATAGAAATACAAAGGATTGTAAGAAAATACTATGTACAACTATATGCCAACAAACTAGAAAACATAGATAAAATGGACAATTTCCTAGAAAAATACGATCTTCCAAAACTGAATCAGGAAGAATCAGAAAACCCGAATAGGCCAATAACAACTGGTGAAATGGAAGCATTCATCTAAAACTCCCAGCAAACAAAAGCCCTGGTCCGGATGGCTTCCCAGGGGAGTTTTACCAAATATTCAAAGAAGAACTAATACCTTTTCTCCGCAAACTATTCCAAAAAAATCCAAGAGGAAGGAACACTTCCAAGCTCTTTTCACAAGGCCAGCATTACCCTAATTCTAAAACCAGACAAAAAGCTATAAAGAAAGAGAATTACAGGCCAATATCCCTGATGAACACAGATGCTAAAATCCTCAACAAAATATTAGCAAATCGGATTCAACAATATATTTAAAAGATCATACACCATGACCAAGTGGGATTTATTCCAGGGATGCAATGCTGGTACAATATTCTTAAATCAATAAATGTGATACATCACAAACAAATGGAAAGATAAAAACCATCCTATATAATAAAAGGCTAATATGCAAATTGACTGAACGGTGGAATGACCTGTCATTATTACGTGCACTGACCACCAGAGGGCAGACGCTCAACGCAGGAACTGCCCCCTGGTGGTCAGTGCGCTCTCACAGAGGGAGTGCCGCTCAGCCAGAAGCCCGGCTCATGGCTGGCAAGCACAGTGGCGGTAGCCTCTCTCACCTCCGCGGCAGCACTAAAGCTGTCCGACTGACGGCTTAGCCCCGCTCCCTGGGCAGGCCGGGCTGAGGGACGCCCACCCCCCCCGCCCCTGCTGCCGACCCCAAGTACACAAATTTCATGCACCAGGCCTCTAGTATGATCCTATCAACAGACAAAGAAAAAGCATTTCACAAAATAACAATACCCACTTTTGACAAAAACTCTCAGCAAAATGGGAATAGAGGGATAGCTCAACATAGTAAAGGCCATATATGATAAATCTAGAACCAACATCATACTCAATGGGCAAAAACTAAAACCATTTCTCCCAAGAACATGATCAAGACAGGTTTGTCCCCTATCACCACTTTTATTTAACATTAGAGAACTGGTGCACAGGTTCTCTAGTGTTAAATAAATACTGTTTATTTGTGCCCTCTAGCAATCTGGGACCCCTCAAGGGATGCTGGCCTTCCGGTTTCGGCCCGACCTCCGCAGGCCAGGCCGAGGGGCCTCATTGGAGCACGAATCTGTGCACTGGGCCTCTAGTATGCATATAAGATCTTTGTTTAATCTCTTCCCACCCTCCACTCTGAGATTCATCAGTCTGTTCCATGTTTCCATGCCAGTGCGTTGACCATCTGCCCCCTGGTGGTCAGTGCGCGTCATAGCTACTGGTCGAATGGTCAAGTGGTCACTTAGGCTTTTATATATAGATAGATAGTATTGGATGTCCTACTTATGGCAACCAGACAAGAAGAAAAAATAAAAGGCATCCAAATTGGAAAGAAGGAAGCAAAACTGTCATTATTCACAGATGACATGATATTGTACATAGAAAACCCCAAGGACTCCACCAAAAACTACCAGATTTATTAAATGAATTTGGCAATGTAGCAGGATACAAAGTTAACACCCAGAAATTGTCGGCATTCTTACACACCAATAATGAACTCTCAAAAAGAGAAACTAACAAAATAATCCCCATTTATGACTGCAACAAAAAAATTAAGATACTTAGGAATAAATTTAACAAAGGAGGTAAACACACACACACACACACACACAAACTTGTACTCAGAAAACTACAGAACCTTGAAAAAAAAAGAAGATATAAACAAGTGGAAGAACACCATGTTCATGGATTGGTAGAACTAACTCATTAAAATATCCAAACTACCCAAAGCAAACTATAGATTCAATGCAATCCCTATTAAAATACCAAAGGCATATTTCACAGAAATAAAACAAATATTCAAAAAATTTATGTGGAACCAAAAAGGACCCTTAATAGCCGAAGCAATCTTGAGAAAGAACAAAGTTGTAGGGATCACAATACTGGATTATCAAGCGATACTACAAAGTCACTGTAATCAAAACAGCCTGGTATGGCACAAGAACAGGCATATAGATTAATGGACTAGAATACAGAACCTAGAAATTGACCAAAGATAATACGCTCAATAAATATTTGATAAAGGATCAAGAGCATACAATGGAGTAAAGGCAGTCTCTTCAATTAAATGGTGTTGGGAACATTGCACAGGTACATACAAAAAAAATTAAACTAGACCAAAAACATACACCATATACAATCATAAACTCAAAATGGATAAAAGACTATTGTAAGTTGTGAAACCACAAAAATCCTAGAAGAAATCTTAGGCAGCAAAATCTCAGACATCTCACGTATCAGAATTTTCACTGATACAATGCCTAGGACAAGAGAAACAAAGAAAAAAAAGAAAGAAATGGGACTATATCAAACTAAAAGGCTTCTGCACAGCAAAAGAAACCAGCATCAAAATGAAAAAGAAAACCCACTATATGGGAGAACAAGATTTGCCAATGATACATATGATAAGGGGTTTATTTCCAAAATATATAAAGTACTCATACAACTTAACAAAAGACAAACAATCCAATTAAAAAATGGGCAGAGGAACTAAATAGATACTTCTCCAAAGAGGATATACAAATGGCCAAGTAACATATAAAAAATGCTCAAGGTCACTAATCATCAGAGAGATGCAAATTAAAATAACAATGATGGTGCCCATCAGTAGATGAGTGGATTAAAAAACTGTGGTACATCTACACAATGGAATACTACGCTGCGGTAAAAAAGGAGTTCTTACCATTTGGAACAGCATAGATGGAACTGGAGAGCATTATGCTAAGTGAAATAAGTCAGTCAGAGAAAGATAAATACCACATGATCTCACTCATTTATGGAATATAATGAACAACATAAACTGATGAACAAAAACAGATCCAGAGACAGAGAAGCATTGATCAGACCAGCAAACCTCGGAGGGAAGGTAGGGGAGGGTGAGGGTAAGGGGGAGAGATCAACCAAAGGACTTATATGCAAGCATATAGGCCTAACCAATGAACACAGACAACAGGGGAGTGAGGGCATGAGTGGGGGAGATAGAGGGTAATGTGGGGATAAGGACACATATGTAATAACTTAACAAAAAAATTTTTTAAAAAAGCATTTGGTTGCTACATATATAATTAAGATTTTTATATCAGAAATGCAAAGACAAATATTTTAAAGAAATAAAAATAAAAAAATAACAATGATGTATCACCACACACCTGCCAGAATAGCTACCATCAATAAATCAACAACAGTCGAGGATGTGGAGAAAAAGGAACCCCAGTACACAGGTGGTGGGAATGCAGACCACTATAATCATATTGAGAAGCCATGTGGAGTTTCCTCAAAAAATTAAAAATGGAATTGCCATTTGACCCAGTTATTCCACTTCGAGGACTTTATCCCAAGGAGCCTGAAACACCTATCAGAAAGAGTATATGCATCCCTGTGTTCATACAGTGTTATTTACAACTAGTGGCCCGGTGCACAAAATTCGTGCACAATAAAAGGGGATTAATTAGAGGAAATAGTTTAATATAGCTATTTGCCCTCTCTCTATAACAGAAGTGTCAGAGATGAAAGAAAATTAGTAAAATGTGTATGAAAATCTTCCTCCTGTAAGAGTCTGGGGCACGCCGCGGGACCCAGAGTCAAGTCCCCGCCCACCCACAGCGCCTCAAAATCGTGTGAGACCCAGACCCAGCCAGCCCCACCCTCATTGGGTGAGATGCAGCGGGGGGGCACAGCCTCAGGTCCCCTGGCCCGGCGCCAGGCCGGGCCACAGCCTCAGGCCTTCCCATCAAGCCCCGCTGGGTGGGGGGTGCAGCCTAAAGGCCCCTGTCAAGCCCAGCAGGGTGGGTGGCACAGCCTCAGGTCCCCTGGCCCAGCACCGGGCAGGGGTCACAGCCTTAGGTCCCCCAGCACATGTCGGGCGGTGGGCACAGCCTCAGGTCCCCCGTCAAGACTCTAAGGGCGGGAGGCATGGCCTCAGGTCCCCTGGCCCGGTGCTGGGGCGGGGGGCAGAACCTGAGGTCCCCTGGCCTGGCACCGGAGCGAGGGGGTGGCCTCAGGTTCTCTGTCAAGCCCCACCGGGCTGGGGGGTGCAGCCTTAGGTCCCCTGCCCCAGCCCAGTGCCACACAGCCTCAGGTCCCTGCTGATTGCTCATTAAGGCTCGTTATGGGAACTCGGCCTCCGCTGTGGGTGCAGCCATCTTGTGTTACGGAAACCCCACCTCCGCTGTGGGAGCCATCTTTGTGACGGTGTGACAGTCAATGTGCATATTCCCTCTTTATTAGATAGGACAGCTAAGATCTGGAAACAGCCCAAGTGCCCATCAGTAGTTGAGTGGATAAAAAAGCTGTTGTACATTTATATACAATGGAATACCATGCAGCTGTAAAAAAGAGGGATCTCTTATCCTTCGAGAAAGCATGGAGGGACCTGGAGTATTATGCTAAGCAAAATAAGTGAGAGAAAGGTAAATATCACATGATCTCACTTATATGTAGAATCTAATCAACAAAATAAACTGACAGCGTGGATGGTATGATTCAGTGGTTGAGCATCGACCTATGAACCAGGTCATGGTTCAATTCCTGGTCAGGGCACATACCCAGGTTGTGGGCTTAATCCCCAGTAGGGAGCGTGCAGGAGGCAGACGATCAATGATTGTCTCTCATCATTGATGTTTCTATTTCTCTTTCCCTCTCCCTTCCTCTTTGAAATAAATAAAAATATTTTTTAAAAAATAATAAACTGACAAAGAAAATAGACCGAGACATGGAAGCATGCAACAGAGTGACGATTCTAAGCAGGAATGGGTGGTGGGGGTGGAGGTGGGGGCAAGAAGAGATTAACCGAAGAACTTATATGTATAGATGCATAACCCATGGACACAGACAATAGTGTGATGAATGCCTGGGGAGGGGGCGGGAGTGGGGAGCAGGGTGGGGGTCAAAGAGAGAGAAGAAGGGGACATCTGTATTGCTTTCAACAATAAAGATAAATTTAAAACACACACATACATACACACACACACACACACACATACACACACACGAGATATCACTACACACCTATGAAATTTGCCAAAATAAAAAATAGTTTTTTGTTGTTGTTTTTTTGTTTTTTGTTGGTGACACCACCAAATGCTGGAGAAGATGCTGAGAAACTGAATCATTCATACATTGCTGATGGGAATGTAAAATGGTATAGCCACAAACAGTTTTGAAGTTTCTTAAAAAAATAAATATGCAGCCCTGGCCTGTTTTTCTCAGTGGTTAGAGTGTCGGCCTGTGGACTGAAGGGTCTCAGGTTTGATTCCCAGTAAAAGGGAACATACCTCTGTTGCAGGCTTGACCCTCAGCCTAAGTCAGGGCACATGCAGGAGGCAACCGATCGATGTGTCTCTCTCACCTCACACTCTCTCTTTCTCTCTCTCTCTCTCTCTCTTTCTTTCTCTCCCTCACTCTCTTCTTCTCTCTAAAAATCAATGGAGCCCGGGTGGTGTGGCTCAGTGGTTGAGTGTCAACCTATGGACCAGGAGCTCATGGTTTGATTCCTGGTCAGGGCACATGTCTGGGTTGCAGGCTCGATCCCCAGTAAGAAACGTGCAGGAGGCAGCTGATCAATGATTCTCTCTCATCATTGATGTTTCTATCTCTCCCTCTCCCTTCCTCTCTGAAATCAATAAAAATATGTATATTTTAAAAATAAATGGAAAAACATCCTCAGGTGAGGGGTAAATAAATAAATAAATAGGCAAATAAATAAGTATACAATTACTACATGGCCCAGTAATTTGCACTCTGGGTATTTATCCCGGAGAAATAAGTACTTATGTTCACAGAAAACATGTTCACAAATGTTTAACAGCAGCTTTATTTATATAAATAGAAAAAACTCCAATGTCCTTTAACAGGTAAATGGTTAAACAGTGGCACATCAATACCGTAGAATAGTACTCAGCAATAAAAAAGAACTACTGAAATACACAACAACCCCTTTCGGGATGAATCCCCACAAAATTATGCTGAGTGAAAAAAAATAAAAATAAAGCCAATCCCAAAAGGTTACATACTGATGATTCCATTTATTAGTATATGAAATTCTTAAAATGATAAAATTATAGAAATGGAGTACTGTTTAGTTGTTGCTGTGAATTAAAAAAGGCTAGGGTGAAAGAGAAGTATGGCTAGAAAAAGGCAACACGAGGGAACCTTTGTGGTGATGGAAATGTTCTGTATCTTGACTGTATTAATTAATGTTAATATCCTGGTTTAATGATATTGTACCACAGTTACCATTGGACAAAACTGGATAAAGAATATGTGAGATTTCTATATTATTTCTTACAAATGTACCTGAATCTACAACCACCCCACACAAAAAGTTTAATTATTTTTAAAAATATGGAAATTTCATAATATAAATTAGTCTAAAGAACCCAAATTCCTAAGAGAGAAGCCTTTTCTTTTCTTTTTTTGTTTTTTAACAGAGAGGAAGGGAGAGGGATAGAAACATCGATGATAGAGAAACATCGATCAACTGCCTCCTGCACACTCCCTACTGGGTATGTGCACGCAACTAAGGTACATGTCCTTGGCCAGAATCGAACCTGGGACCCTTGAGTCCACAGGCCTTGAGTCCACACTCTATCCACTGAGCCAAACTGGTTAGGGCAGCCTTTTCTTAATAAGGCAGTCACTAAACTAAATGGAATACTTGTCAAGTTTACACCCAGATGGGCCAAGAATAGGGCCAGATATAGTTTAAAGAACTCTGTTGGGGAAAGAAGTAAAGTTTTTAATGACATGTGGCATAATAAGTTGGAAACTGGAGGAGCCTAAAATGAACCACCCTCCTAGGACATTTACTGAGGATACTGCAGTGTAGAAGGCTGGGAATTTGGCTGGAAAAGCAGTGAAACATTTCTGCAGTCTCATAGTTCTTAGAACTTAAAGTCTTGCTGGTGAAAAGGACCTATAAAAGACATAGAACTGATCTCATCCTAATGTTACTGAGAACAGAATTGAGCTGAAAGCAACTAATACACCAACTTAGCCCCAAACAAACTCAAATCCTAAATGATTACAGTAACCTATACCTCCCCCCCCAAAAGCTCATTTCCTTCTGGGGTCACTGCTGGGAGGATGAGACTAGTACTACGAAAAGCAGCTAACTATGCCTCAAAATAATTTTTCGTAATCTTTGAGTTAAGTATTAAATTTGTACACGCTAAGATAAATCCCAAACCCATACACCGTCCTTATTGTTTGTCTGTTGGTGGTAGTAGTGAATGTGATGCAAGCGTGTTTATATTAACTTATTAGTTTTTTATTTCATTTTTTCTTCTTTTTTTTTTTGTATACAACTGCTGCCCAGGTTGTGGGAGGTGTAGCTCTTATATTTTTATAGAATTTGCACGAATTAGAAACAAGGAAGTCAGAACAAGACGAAGAACATTTTTTTCTTTTCATTAATATAAATTAACAAAACGCCAAAGACGAAAGCGGCCACCTCCGACTAAACCACACCCCGCCTGCGGGGGGTTGACCGAAATAGAGTTGA
>NW_005871062.1:445394-493614 GCF_000147115.1 Myotis lucifugus
CAGTTTCATTCTAGCTTCTTAAAAGGGAAAGAACATTGGTTCAGTCTCAATGGTTCTTTTACATATTATATAAAGCACATGACAAAAAAATTTCAACATATGGGAAGAATCAGAAAAATGTGAATAATAAAAGAACAATTAAAAGTAGACTTGAGAGCAGAACCACAGAAGACAATGATGTTAGAACTAGCAGAAATGGACTTATAAATGGCAATTTTAAATATCCTATATAAAAAAGGCTAATATGCAATTGTCCCCTCGACCGGGAGTTCAACCAGGAGTTTGACCAGGGGGCAGGGCCGTCCCGCCAACTGCCTGTGGCTCCTCCCCCCAGGCGGCCCTGCTCCATAACGCTCCCCCCACCCCCATCAGGGGGCAGGGCCGGCCGACCAATCTCCTGCAGCCCATCACCCCAGCTGGCCCTGCCCCCGATTGGCCTCCCAACCCCCATCGGGGCGGGCCAGCCAGACCCCACCGGTGCACAAATTCTTGCACCGGGCCTCTAGTCTATATATATAAAAGGCTAATATGCTAAGTGTCCAACTGACCTACCAGTCGCTATGATGCACACTGACCACCAAGGGGCAGATGCTCAATGCAGGAGCTGCCGTGACAGGCACTAGCACGACAGACCTGGCACCCACAAAGCAACACTCGGCTTCTCCCAAGTAGAACAAAGGCCCTGCCAAATCGCAGCCGACGCTGCCGAGACCCCATGGCATAAAATGCAGCCCACAGCCCAGCCCAGCCCTAAACAGGTGCCGTGGGCACCAGGTAATGACGTCACGTAGCAACACACAGCTTCCTCTTCCTAGTGATGACTAGCCTCCTCGCAGTTTCTTCAGCCTAGGAACAGGACTTGCTTTATAGCCAGGTACAAACATTTTTTACTTTAACCAAATGTCTGTGAAGCGTTTTCCTGTGACTCATCTCATTTGATCCTCACAGAAGTCCTGGAATAGGTAGATAGGAGACTCAGTGGAATCCTATTTTCTTTTCATTAGCCGGAAAACAGAGATTTAGAAAGTTTAGAAACTTGACCCGACTGAAAAGAAGAAATAGTGGACCTTGAAAATGACTTCAGGTTTTCTCACTGCATAGAATATAGTCAAACACTGCTGCAGTTAAATATTTTACCCTTTGTTCTCCCTGCGAGATCTACAATAATAATCTCCTTCATGTTGATATTTACTGCTGTGTTGCTGACAATTACCTGAAAGAGAAGTTGGGGTGCTTCACTGGGTTGGAAAAAGTTTAGCTACATCAGAAAGCAGGTCTAATTAGGCAAGTTATTCTATATCTATAAAAGGCTAAGTTGACTCGCGCATGTGCGATACATTATAAAGCTCTCGTTGGGTACCAATCGCACGCATGTGTTTCGATCTGTCATTGTCAATCGTTAATTTGGTTGACACTCTATTATAGAGAAAGGAGGATAGCAATATTAAAATATTTCTTCTAATTAATTTCCTTTCAATGTGCATGAATCCATGCACTGGGCCACTAGTATATAAAATAACACAGAGGAAAGGCTATACAATGTGAATGCAATAATGAATTTTAAAAGGAAAATGGAATCTAAAAAGGAGCTAACTGACATTCTGAAAGAGAAAAGTAAAATAAATGAAATTAAGAAGTCTTGTGACACATCCAAACAAACAATGAAATAATTTTAAATACTATAGAACTGTATTGATGATGGGTAAGGATTTTCAAAATATATTAAATACAAATGACCCCATTATTCTGCCAAGTTCTCTACCCTTCTCAAATCCTTTAGCCACTAACTAATGACAACACTCTTTCCTTCAACCTCTTATCAGAATTCTCAGCAATGACTTCTAAACACCCAACATCAACCAAAGGTGGCATCAGAAATAAACTTATTTGATTTACTCAAAAGGTAGGTTTCCTTAGTCACAGGGTTTATAAAGAAATGTAAAGTTACCACTTTATAATGGAGCAGGTGGTCTACTCAAACTTATAAAGTAGTTGAATATGTCTCTGATTCCTCCTTCCCACTTTGTCCTATTAAACAAAAACTTTCTGGTAAGGACTCTACAAGATGAATTTAAAACTCTACCTCCCAGGAGAAGTCACACACACCCAGGAGAAGTGCGTCTGTCCACAAAAAAAACCCTATATAATAATGCTCAGCCCTGGCTGACGTGGCTCAGTTGGTTGAAGCATCATCTTGTACACTAAAAGGTTGCAGATTTTATTCCCAGTCAGGGAACGTACCAAGTTTCGGGTTCAATCCTTGATAGGGGGTACATTTGGGAGGCAACGATCAATGTTTCTCTGTTCAACTGATGTTTCTCTCTCCCCACTTCTTCTAAATTTTTTTTTAATGTTCAAAGCAGCTTTATTCATAACAGCTTCAAACTGGAAACAACCCAAATGCCCACAATAGCAGAATAAACAAGTTGTAGTATATTCATACAATGCAATACTACACAACAATAGAAACAAACTACACACAGTTGCATAGATGCTGAGTAAACGAAGCCATAAGGAATCCATAAATACTGTATGATTAAATTTGTAAGAAGTTCAAAACTAATCTACAGTGATATAAATCAGAAAAATGATTATCTCTGGGGGAGAACATATTATTTTAGAAAGGGCAAAGGAAGTATTCTGGGTTACTGGAAATGTTTTATATCTTTGTGGGTAGTGATCAAAGTTATAAAAAGGCATTCCGCCGCATATTTAAATTTGAGGATTTTTACCCAAGTCATAGCAATGATGATGATGATGATGATGATGATGATGATGATGATGATGATAATGACGCTGTGAAGCAGGATAACTGCTAATTCCTAATAAACAGGAATCTCTAGGAATTATTAGAAGATGTTAGTACACTACTGAACTGGGAGAATGGTGCTAATGATGAAAGCATACTTTCCTTTATTTAAACTACTCCTGGCATTCTATCTATGTGTCCTCTTTAAACATCCATTTAAAATTATACTTTTAGATATTTATCTTCCAGAGTTCATCTGGGACAGGAGTCAGCATTTTTTTAATGGGCAGATAGTAAATATTTTCAACTTTGCAGGTCACATTGTCTCTGCTGCAACTACTACTCAACTCTGCCATTGTAGCATTGAATGCAGCCATAACAATAAGCAAATAAATAAGCACAGCCTGATTTAGCACACTGGCTGACCCTCGATCTAGAACAAAGACTATGTTAATAATCTTTGTTTTTCCATATCTATCATTTACATATTACAGTACTTCATATACAATAGGTACTCAGCAAAATAAAGCTAAGGTGAATCTTTAAAATCATCCCTTCTAATGCCTTCATTTTTAAGTAAAAAACATGAAATCCAGTCCTGGATGGTGTGGCTCAGTTGGTTGGGCATCATCCCATGCACTGAGAGGTTGTTGGATTAATTCCCAGTCAGGGCACATGCCCGGGTTTTAGGCTCAATCCCAGTAGTGTGTGTGCAGGAGGCAGCTGATCAATGTTTCCCTCTCCCTCTCCCTCCCTCTCTCTCTAAAAATCAATAAAAATGTTAAGAAAACAAAACAAAATGTAAAACCCAGAGGTTAATATTTTCTCAATATCATCATTGTTTAGGTAGTGCCTCTTTTTAGTAAATACATAAAGATCTTATATCCATATTTAATACTGATTAAAATTTCAACTACATTAAATAACAGAAGATAAATTAAAACAATTATTTTTAAAATATTATCTTTATCTGTAGAATTTACTTTTAGTTTAATAGCTAGCAATACAAGCTCTGAATCACATAACCAGGAGGAATCAATCTAATAACTACTTAAAGTTCACCATGTAAAATGAGAAACTAAGACTAAAGTTTGTTCCAGGATCCAAGTTTTTCTGAAAGCCAAAATGATGATAATGAACATAAATTAATGGGAGTCAGTATTAGGTTATAACTATAATTTAACAACCAAGTTATGAGAATAATGTTTTATAAAGTTATACTCCAATCCAATAGTATATATACTTAAACTTATCCTAGTACAGGTTATTGAACATTTTTTACACGGCAGGAAAACAATTAGCCAACAGTAGAGGGCAGCAATTCTATTCACTATTAAAATTTAACTTTCAAAAATCTAAAAACCCTGAAGTCTCTGTACTGGGACTTTCTTTGAAAAGGTTTAACACCCCTTTCAAAGCTCTGACTAACATACAATAATATAATACAATCTAGCACAAGTAAAAGTGCCCTGACACATAACAATCCCTTTTCTTTATCCATATAAGATGCTTACACACTAATCACCAAAAGTATAATAGTTATTATAGTCATGAATTTTTTGTAACTAGAGATTCAGGGAGCTGTCTCCAAAGACCAGGCATTAGCATAATTCTAAAATCCAAAATACAAGCATCAAAAGAAAAGGTAAGTAATGCAAAAATAGCCATGCATAGAAGTGTATTTCATACTTTTTCATTTTCCTTTTATTCCTACTTCCAACTTGCCTTAATGATAAAGCTATACCTAAACCATCCACCACCTCTAATAAGGAAAGAACAACCAGCAAACTAGCCATAAAGGCAAGGAATCCTATATAATAAAACCCTAATATGCAAATCAACCAACCAGCGTAAGACACGCACTGATCACTAGGGGGCAGATGCTCAACGCAGGAGGTGACTGGCGGCAGCAGTGGCGGGGGGCAGGGCCAGTCAGCGGGTAGCACCAGGCCACCAGCCAAGGTGGGTGCCAGCGGGGCTCCCCCTCCCCCCCTTCTCCCCGCCCGTCAGTTGCCCCACAGATGGCCCTGATTGCCAGCCAGGACTAGGGACCCTACTCTATATATTGGGAACAGTGTCTTAGATTTAAAAATTAAAACCTGGCCAAGGCTTCTCTAACACTGAAAAAACAGGATGATGCAGTGATGACATGCATGGACTCTGGCTTGCACATTTTGTGGTCAGCCCTGATTCTAACACATAACTGTGTGACAAAGCCAATTACTTAACTTCTCTCTGCTCTAGTTTTTCCACCCATAAGATGGGGAAAATGTTACTACTGCCTCAGAAGGATCATGTTATGTACTACTTTTTATAATCAGGGCAAAAAAATGTAGCTCCCCTTACAACAGGAAGATGCCTTTCACCTATATAAAAAGTATGGTCACTGGTGCACGCAGCGTCCTGGATTGCAAGAGGGATGTCCAACTGCCAGTTTAAGCCTGACATCCCCTGAGGGGTCCCGGATTGTGAGAGGATGCAGGCCAGGCTGAGGGACCTCACCATGCCCCCCAGGGCATGAATTTCATGCACCAGGCCTCTAGTAAGAATTATAAAAGAGGGAAAACCAAGTGTCAAAGACTGAGACAATTAATCAGAAAAGACTGTTCTGTCCCACCAGAAGGATATATATTTTATTACTATTTAATAAAAATTATGAAAAAGAGCTGTTAACAATAAAGTCTTCCTATGTGGTAGTCATCGTTTCACACACTTGGGAGGTATTAGCTAATTAGTCTTTAATAACTCTGTAAAGTAGATGCTATTATTTTCTCCATTTTAGAATGAGGAAACTGAAACATAGAAGTGTAAGTGAGCTGTCCAGGAATTAAGGGTTGGGACTAGAAACTCAACGGTCGTCAAAGCCTGAGCTCTTAACTGTTATCCTTTACTCTTGCTAGACCAGGGGCACAACTTTAGTTGAATGACATTGCAGAATGCAGACTATAAAAAATTTAAAAAGTGAGAGAAAGACAAAATAAAAAAGTGGAAGTCTTAGTTATTCCCATGCATTTGAAAATCCAACTATAAACGGATGAGCAGAAATATTGTAGTATTTGAAAGCAACCTCTATTATTTCAATTTAGTATAGGTTCCAAAAAGGTGAACCGAAGGTGAACATTGATTGGGTATTAAAAATTAACAAAAAGGTGAAATAGTCAAGAAACAAGACCATATATTCTGGAAAGTTCAAAGAAACTCAATCAGTATGAATAATATTAGGAGCTATAATGAGCTTTTCCAGATGTAAGTAGGGATGTAACTTGGTGAAAATACATTTAATATAACATAGGGCATTTTAATGGGAAAGTAGCCTGAGGTGGTTTAAGTTTAGAATTGTGGCAATATTTATAAAAACATTTAAAATGATCGTACCTTTTATACTAGAAATTACTCACCTATGGAATCATGGTTATGTTTAGAAACTAAACATCAAATACATCATTTAAGAGAAAAACAGAAATAACCCAAATGTTGACGGATTAAGCAAATTATAAAACATCCAAATAATGGGGTCATTTTAAATGCTATAGATAATCTTCAATAACATGTAAGGAGTTGCAAAATATATTAAGTACAAATGACCCCATTTTTCTGCCAAGTCCTCCACCCTTCTCCAATCTCTTAGCCATAGCAAAGACTAATAACTGATGATAGCACTCTTTCCTTCAACCTGTTATCAGAATTCTCAGCAGACTTCTAAATATCCACTATCAACATAGTCCTCTGAGTATCCAAAATCAACCAGTTGGTACCAGAAATAAGCCTAGTTCATTTATTCAAAGGCAGGTAACTTTAGTCAACCTGTAAAGTCATGGAGCAATGGGCTAGACAAAACTTATGAAACAAGTAAAATGTATCTCTGATTAAGCAAAAATCAACTGCTAAGAACTCTAAAAGAGAGTTTCCAGCTAGGGAGAACCAAGATGGCAGTGTAGGTAAAGGCAGGTAAATGCGCAGGTACTCTCTACATCCCACAACCACATGAAAATTACAAGTGAAATACAGAACAACCATCATTCAGAACCACCTGAAACCTGGCTGAAGGGAAGTCCTACAACTAGAGAAGTAAAGAAAGTACATCGAGACTGGTAAGAGGGGCGGAGGCACTGAACGGATGGTCCAACACCCACATGTGGCGTGTATTTCAATAGGGAGAGGCCTCCCGAGAGAAGCAAGGGGCCCCAGCCACACACCAGGCCCCCAGCCTCAGTTCCTGAGCTGGAAAGAGAAGTCCCCTTAACTTTGGGCTGTAAAAACCAGCAAGGATGTAAAAACCAGCAGAGATTGTAGCTAAGTTACAAGGAGGCTATTGGAGACCCAGTAGTTCCTCTTATAGGGCCAGCACATGACTTACCAAGGGCTCGCTCCCTCTGAGCTCGTGCTGGGGCAGCAGGACTTTGGGGGACCCAGGGATATATGGGAGGAACTGGATTATCTGGCATTGGGGCAGGAAGTAGGAGGCAGCTTTCTCCCAGACAGGGGTGGCTCACAGAAGTCATTTTTTTTGTGCTGGGACCTCCCCCCAACTTTTAAGAGTTGACTGGCAGCAATATCTGAGTTTCCATCAGCATGGCTCACACTGTTTGCTCCGTCCTGGGGATTCCCTAAGACTTGCCCCATCCAATTTTCAGCCTCACCCAAACTGTTTGCAGAGGTTTCTCCATATGAATGACCTGTCCTGGTTCAGGCTTCAGACTTGCCTAAAATCTCTCAAACAAGCGTCAGCATGACCCAAACCTATCAATAAGAGGCCCAAGACCCAGCACTACAACCTGCCTGACCTGCTTCACAGCAGGCCTCACCTGGGCACTTCCAAGCCCAATACAAGTAGCAGCTATCTGCAGATTGCTCTGTAGCTTCTGCTGGGTGGCTCCAGGCAGTGGCTGATTTTGCCCCTCCAAGGAGACCCAAGAGCCAGTGCACCAGGTGAACAGCTTCAGACGATACCAGATTACAACTCTACACATCTACAAGCAACACACTCAAGGGGCAGACTCAGTGAGCACTGCTCCACAGCAGCTCTTCCACTGTAGTCACAGCTGGTCCTCACAGCCAAATGGCCTGGAAGTCAATTCCTTCCAGTGACGCCAATAGCAATCAAGGCTCAACTACAATAAGACTGCACACAGCCCACACAGGGGTGCATCTAAAGTGCCCAGCTCAGGTGTCTGGGGAGGCTAAGCTACTGGGCCCTACAGGACACCTACTAGACACAAGGACACTCTACCAATTCCAGAGACATAGAAACTCTACCTAATATGCATAGAAACCAACACCAGGAAACAGCCAAAATATGGAGACAAAGAAACACGTCACAAATGAAAGAAATGGAAGGAAGCAAACTACTGGACACAGAGTTCAAAACAATGGTTATAAGGTTGCTCAAGGATCTTAATGAGAGCTTCAAGAGACTTAGTGAGACATACAAGAATCTTAGAATTTCAAAGACATAAAAAATGACCAGTCAGAAATTAAGCAAGAACTCACTGAAATAATTAACAATTTACAGGGATTCAACAGTAGAGTAGAGGATTCTGAGAATCAAATCAACAATTTGGAACATGAGGAAGCAAAACACCACCCAATCAGAACAACAACAACAAAAATAATCCAAATATATGAATACAGTGTAAGAAACCTCTGGAACAACTTTAAGTGTAACAACATTCACATTATGGGGATGCCAGAAGGAGAATAGAGAGAGCAAGATATTGAAAACCTATTTGGCTCAGCCAGTTTGGCTCAGCGGATAGAGTGTCGACCTGCGGACTGAAGGGTCCCAGGTTTGATTCTGGCCAAGGGCACATACCAGAGTTGCAGGCTCGATCGCCAGTAGATGGGCGTGCAGGAGGCAGCTGATCAATGATTCTCTCTCATCATTGATGTTTCTATCTCTCCCTCTTCCTTCCTCTCTGAAATCAATAAAGAAATATATATTTTTTAAAAAGAAAGAAAAAGAAAACCTATTTGAAGAAATAATGACAGAAAACTTACCCTACCTGGTTAATGAAATAGAGTTGTAAGTCCAGGAAGCACAGAGACTCCCAAACAAGTGGAATCCAAAGAGGCCCATGCCAAGACACATCATAATTAAAATGCCAAAGGTTAAAGACAAGGAGAGAATTTTAAAAGCAGCAAGAGAAACAAAGTTAGTTACCTACAAGGGAGCGCCCATATGACTGTCAGCTGATTTCTCAACAGAAACTTTGTAGGCCAGAAGGAGTGGCAACAAATATTCAATGTGATGAATAGTAAGGGCCTACAACCAAAATTGCTCTACCCAGCAAAGCTATCATTTAGAATTCAATGTCAAATAAAGAGCTTCACAGACAAGAAAAAGCTAAAGTAGTTCATCACCACCAAATCAGTATTACATGAAATGTTGAAGGGTATTCTTTAAGAAGAGGAAGGGAAAAAAAAGATCAAAAGTATGAACAATAAAATGGCAATGAATACATATCTATAAACAATTGAATCTAAAAATCAAAATAAATGAACAAGAAATCTAATGAACAAAATAAACTGATGAATAAAATAGAATCAGAGGCATGGAAACATGGAACAGACTGACGAGTTTCAGAGGGAAGAGAGAAGGGGGAGTGGGAAGAGATTAATCAAAGATCTTACTAGTATATGCATATATGCATTATCTATGGACACAGACAATAGGGTGGCGAAGGCCTGGGGTGGGGTGGGGTGGGAACCAGGTGGAGGGGGGCAATGGGGTAGGAAGAGGGGCATCTGTAATACTCTCAACAATAAAGATTTTTTTTTTTTTAAGGAGAAAAAAAAATCTAAAAGATCTATTTAGAATCCTACTCCCCAAGCTAGGGAATCAAGAAAACTTGGTCTAGTCTCTGGTTGGTAGACTATACTAGTAGTATGGAAGGTACCTAAGAGATAAACTTACCCAGCTCTCCTGCCTCTCCCTTCTGAGTAGGAAATATTCCTTAAGGTGTATTAGTTTTTTAGAGAATGTTCCCAATACTGAAACATTTTTTTCTCCAACTAGATAAGTTGATTACAAAGTTTATATGGAAAAACAAACAGGAAAGAATCGCCTTTAAGGAAAAAGCTCAAAAACAGAGAAGCAATGAGAGCAGTTAACTGTATTAGATGTTAAGGCATACTAAAAAGCTTTAATAAGCAAAACAATGTCAAGTTGGTTCTTGAATGGACAGACCAATGAAATAGAATTAAATATCCAGAAATAGATCCAAACACATATGGGAATCTATCTGTCAAAAAGTGGCATCTCAATTTAGTGGTGGTAAATATGGACTTTTTAATAAATGACATTGGAACAAATGGGTAGCCATGTGGAAAAATGTTACATTAGTTCCACAACTAACACTATATATCAGGATAATCTTCAAATGGTCCAAAGATTTAAAAATGAAATCCTATATAAATACCAAAAGAACATCTGGTTGAATTCTTTAGAACTCTGGAAGGTAGAAGGTCTTACTACAACTCAAAAATTCAGGAGAGAAGCGAAAAGAGGACTGATAATAACACCATGACAAAGTGTGGGGGGAAAGTGCACCTCTTATCATAGACAAAGTCTAATCTCCCTTTTATATAAAGACCACCGAGAAATTGAGAAATAGACCAAAAACCCAACAGAAAAAAGTACAAAATATAATTAGCCTGCTTAAGTATAAGAAATCCCAATTAAAATTACATTATGCACCATTTCTCACCCAACAAATTGAAACATACAAAAACTTGAAAATACATTCTGTCAACAAAGTTACAGGGAAACCATCACTCTCAATACATTCATTGCTGGTGAGAATGCAAATGGCACAACTCGAAAGGAGGGAAATCTGGCAATAGCTACCAAAATTAAAAATGCACTTGTTTACTCTCTAAACCAGCAATTCCATACCATACAGATATTCCTGCACAAATGTTAAATAATATGCATACGAAGTTGTTTACTGAAGCACCGTTTATAGTAAAAGGTTAGAGTATAACAAAAATACATTTATATCTTTTGAAAATTTGGAATATTTCAAGATTGCACTATTAGGTGTAGATCCAACTTTCTTCTTTCTCCAATTAGAACCAGTTGTTATAGGTCATTTATTAAAAAGGCCATGTTTGGGTTAAAGAAACTATGATATATCCACATAATGAAATATAGTTCTGTAAAAATGAATCAGAAAAAGTTCTGTATAGTAAAATGAAGAGGATTTCAGGATACTATAAGTAAAACCAGTAATACAAATATAAAACATACCACCTACTATATAAGGAAAAAATAAAAACATTTTTAATTCTTATAAATGTATAAATACTAAAAAGATAAATAGAAACAAATAAATATAGTTTTCTATGGGACCAGGGGGGAAAGAGATTGAGACAAAGCGATATAAACTTTTTAATAATAGTTTTGTTCTTAAGTTTATTTTTAATATGTGAATTTATTACCCACTCAAAATTGTTTTTAAAAATTCAGGAGTAAGTAAGTGAAGGCCTCGCTGTTGTATGGAAATGGTTGTTATAGATCAATAATCCGAAGTCTATTTAAATTAATTATTAAAATTCAGTTCCTCTGTCAAACTGACCACATTTCATTGCTAGTGGATAAGAAAGCACAGATATACCAGTACAACAATTCCATTATTGCATAAAGTTCTATGAGACAGTGCTAAAGTAGTTAGTTAACATTTTGCAGCCTGGAGATGGAAGCAAGCCCTTTAAAATGAAAAAGGATCTGTCTCTCCTAAATAGAGTCTAAGCCAGAAGAAAAAAAAATACACACTTTACATATACAGTCAACAAATCAGCCAAGTATTTAAGTGGCTAGTAACCAATAAGTGTCAAGACATGATGATGTAATCCATTCACAACATAAACTAGGAAATAGGTAGATGGGAGTTTCCTCAAAAAGTTAAAAATGGAACTCCGATTCAACCCAGTAATCCCACTTCTAGGATATATCCCAAGAAATCAGAAACACCAATTAGAAAAGACATATGCACCCCTATGTTCACACTTGGAGTGCGGGAAACGAGTTAAGTCGGCTCGCGTGAATTGCGCGTACTCCGCGGGAGCCGTCTTAAAACTCGGTTCATATAGATTTGCGGTGGAGTGCGGGAAACGTGTAAACTCGGGCCGATTGTAACTGCGTATTACCAAATATTTGTTTGTAATCCACCCTTTTGGTGGATGGAACAAAACCAAAAGACAGAGCCATCTTATATTTTGGCGGGAAATTCACCCGCACTCCAAGTGTTCATAGCAGCACAATTTACAATAGCTAAGATTTGGAAACAGTCTAAGTGTCCATCAGCAGGTAAGTGGATTAAAAACCTGTGATACATCTACACAATGGAATACTACACTACTATAAAAAAGAAGGAACTTTTACCATTTGCAACAGCATGGATGGACCTGGAGAGCATTATGCTAAGCGAAATAAACCAGTCAGAGAAAGATAATTTGTGGAATATAAAGAACAACATAAACTGATGAACAAAAACAGATTCAGCGACAGAGAAACACCCAATGGATTGTCAAACCTCAGAGGGAAGGCAGGGGAGGGCAGGTAAGAGATCAACCAAAGGAATTGTACGCATGCATATTAGCATAACCAATGGACATGGGGCAGTGGAGACTTGTCCTGGGGGTGGGAGTGGCCGGGGAGGGGTCGATGGGGGAAAAAGGAGACATATGTAATACTTTAAACAAACAAACAAACAAATAAGAGAAATAGGTAGAAAATACTGGGACGATAAGCCACTTTGAGGATCTTTTTGAATTCATTATAAATACAAAAAGATAAATTCTAGTAACAATTTTCCAGGATGTCAAAATATAACCATATTCAAAATGGGACAATATGTATTAAAAGTAAAATTTTCATTTTTTTAATCCACAAGTTTAGAACATCTGTGCAAAAGCTTCACTCATTCAATAATTATTTACTAAGTATCCACTATATGTAGATACTCAGACACTTGGTCAGGTATTTGGGATACCAAGGAGAATCACACAAATACATGATAATACTGAATGTTGTAAAGGAAAAGTAAGGTATACTTATACAAGTAGAGGAACCTTCCTTAATCTTGGGCATCATGGAAGGCTTCCCTAAGGAAGTAATATATAAGCTAGAATCTGAAGGGTCAGTAAGAATTGGGGGTAAGGACCTGCAAACGGAAGAAATTATGCATGAAGATCTCAAAGAAGAAGAAAACACCTCACAAGATGTTTTTTTAAAAGACCTGTTAACAGAAATAATGAAAACCTTGTTTCCAACTCCTAAAACATGTACTAGCAGTTCCTTAAGTGGAAGAGACCCCCAAGACTGTATATCCTTCAAATATTGCCCTAATCACACTTAATATGAACTCTGAGTTTGGACAAATAAGTGAAATAATAAAAATAGTAATAACTGGTATCAAGTCTAAGAGAATTTCCTGAGATATGAAAACTCCTGTTCTCCCTTCTAAGCTTAATCAAGAATACACAGGAAAAAAAAATTTTTTTCTTATTAGGTCTTTGTCCTGCCACTAAACTTCTGCTAAATGACTCTAAAATGAACAGAGATAGAAAACATCCCTTTTCTACTTGATCAACAGCAGTACAACAAAAGATGGAGAAAGACATAATTCTACTGAAAGAAATTCTGGTACTAAGTTTATGCAACTTCCTCTTTCTCAGAAGTTAATGGACAGCTGGGAAACCTCTATACCAGCTATTTTCAACCAGTGTTCCACAGCAGGCACATTGGTATAACAAAAAATTTTAAAATATACAATACCTGACTATTTAGTCAGGACACTGATCTCTTTTCCCTTAGACTGTCAAATAAAAAAGTGACAACAGCCAACACAGCAATAGCCATCTGTGAGAATTAATAAAAAAGTATACCATTTTTTGTCCTATTGGCCAAAACTGTATTTTTTGATCTGCTGCAGAATTTTATTAATTACTAATGTGTGCCATGAGATGAGAAAGGTAGAAAATTGCTGCTCTATACTGAAGAATATGAATGCCCTTGGCTGCAGTTTATACATAGTACTTTACTGCTAATAAAAAAACATAATCATATATAACAACTAGAGGCCCTATGCACAAAATTCATGCAAGAGTAGGCCTTCCTTCTCCCGGCTGCTGGCACCGGCTTCTCTCTGGCACCCAGGACCCAGGCTTCCCTCGCAGCCCCGGCTTCATCCGAAAGGACATCTGGTCTAATTAGCATATTTTGCTTTTATTATTATAGATACTCCCAAATCACTCTTGTTGGACCTGGTATGCTCCAAGTTAATTTTCCTATAGTGATAACGAGCCTGACAAAACCACACTTCTCTGCCTGGCCCCCTCACAATATTAACTCCACGCCAACAGACATACATTTACAAAGGAGCTAGCTAAGAACACAAGGATTTACAAACACAAAAATAAATACCTTTTAGAAAGGCATTATGTAAAAAAAAAGCACCAACTAAATATTGTATCCAAGCCAATTACACTACACAAAAATCTATTTATGAATAACTAACAATAATCAGAAATACTGCCACAGTAGAAATGCTCACTAGGATATTTTCCCCTGCAAAATACATAAATTCAGAACAATATTTGTAAAATGTATTTCCTTCAAAGAAGAAGTACATTTTTCATTTTCACTAAGAGGCAAAACAAATACTACATTTGTGTTTAAAATGAATTAACCAGAAAAGGAATGTAGCTATCTGTGATTATTTTAAATTAGCAAATGGCATTAATACTCTGTAAATTAAGGGCAAAATTTGGCATTTCAGTAGCAGTGATGATTTAGTCATCACATCTCCAGTCTAGTCATTTGCAAACATTTTAAAATAAGAGCTTCATTGTGAAGAACATATAGTTATGGGGAGAAAAACCCAGAAAACTAATCATCGTTGCTTTAGCTCAACCCACATGCCTGTTCTTAAGGGTATCCATGGTAGCAGTGATGCAACATGCCTACCTAGCTCACGGTGCCTACACAAGTGGGAGAGAGGGGAGGCGGACGATGAAAAAATTTCACTTGGAAAAATGTTGTAGTATTAACATGATAGAATTATATCAACTATACTGTCAGACTTTTAAAACACATATAAAGCCAAAAAGCTCTCCAAAAATCAGAAAAAGAGTAGAGACCCGTGGGAAGAAAACATTACAGCACTTCAGTTGAAAAGAAAATTAAGAATTTTTTCTTCCTGCTGTAGTTAGTGGTTAAATAAATTCAAAGGGTTTTATAACTAGCAACAGAAATAATTTTAATTTAGCTCTTTTAAAAGTAACTACAAATAATGTTTTAGGCTTTCTAATTTCCAACCTATATCTTTTCTATTTTTTACAGTTACTTAATGCAAATTGATAAAAACTTTAGGATATTGATTTCATATATTTTTTTAACAAGTTTTCTTGCTTTAAAAGGGTCAAATGCAATATTTTAAAAAATTTGTCAAGAAGGATATAGGTTGGAGAGAAGAGACAGATGCCTTGATAGAATATCAGAAATAAAAATTCAAATGAATGGTGATAAAAAATAAATCACAGGAAGAACCAACCACAGACAACCATGAAAAGAACTCAAAGAGAAAAAAAACAACAACACCCTGGTTTCCAGGCTTATTACCCTTTAAACATTCTTTAAGAATATTTCAATAAGATAGTTTACCTAAAGGCACACAGAAGACATCCCCTTACAAACTGGATGGGATCAGATAATGAACACGTTTGTATTCAAAGCTCCTACTGTCTGAACTATGACTCTGTGAGCAACAAACAACTAATTTATATCAATTTTCTCACTTTTCCTCTTCTGAGAAACAATTCACTATATAAGAATAGCCTATTTTCACAATTTACAAATGATTTTATTCTTTTATTACTGAACGTAACTTAAAAATCTCAACAATTTCAACTAACAATCACTATGTGTGCTAAGTTAATAGAAATAGACAAAAACAAAAAAAGTAAGTTATTCTGTATTTTGAAAACCAATGTATAAGTTTAAAATGTAAGCATCCTGAATCTTACACAATTACAATATCATCAACTGGTGTTCAGAAATAAGAGAAACCAAATATAGAGGTTAAGTGAAGTATGCTGCACTTCGAGGACAGTCAGCAAAACAGACTTCAACCAAGTACTTTAATAAGTACTCTAATCATTTTAAGGCCAAATCAACATCTTTCCAAAGGCAGCACAATGAAAACTTATTTCCTTCTTCTTCTTAAAAAAATGATACTTGTATAGATAGAAGAGTCCAGAAAATTTTCTCAAAATGAGTTATACTTTCAACCAGCATAACATGTTGGGACAGAAAATAAAGTAGAGGGAAAGAACTCTGAAACTATATTTAGAAGATTTAAATATAATCAAGGCTTTATAAACCTTTGCTGTGGGAGAAAAGCTTCCTGTAAATCTCAAAGGGAAAAAAATATCCGTTCATTACATTATTTTTAGCTATCTGAAACACATTTCAAAATACTACCTTCCCTAAAGGATATAAACTAAGCATCACATGGATTCAAATATCTGTTTTCAAATATATAACAATGGTTACACTTTATTTTTGAAATACATTATGAACAAAAAGGTCTCTCACATTCTGTCACTAGCAATGAAACATAGAAAGCATACTGTATCTTACCTTTGTGGTTACAATGCACAGGCAATCCATTACTTTACCATTACAATATAAAGCAATTTATTGCAAATTATTTTAAGTTGCCTATATGAATAAAAAATTAGAAATAAAAATTAAAATGAGGTTGTGAGATGAAAACCATAGATGAAAGTTACAACTGTGACAAGATCTCTCCAGGATCCATTCTTAGAGGTAGCAATTTTTCTACTATCTGAAATACAAAAAAGCAGAATGTGTCATGTGCCCTACAATCTTCTTTATGTAATCTGTATCTGAAGAAAATGAAGATATTCCACAAAACACTGTGGAAGATGTCAGGGTTAATTCCACAAGAATTCACTGCTGCTTCAGATGCTATTTCATTAATCTCTCTTTTCAAGATATGAGGTTGACAGTGAGTCATCTGATAAAATGCTCCACAAAGAGCTTTCCCCGATATAAAATTACATCTGCTTCTTGTTTGCTACAGTTTGGATATTTAAAAGACAATTTTTAAAAAATCACTAAAAAAAAAAAAAATGCAAGCCAACATTTCTTCCACTATACCATTTCAGCAACTGCAGCTTGCAAAGTAATGACTTTCTCAGGCAGTAATGAATGGAATGTTCCATGTGGTATTTTTGAGAAGGGGTGATAGAAGAACAAAATGCAATAATTTAAAATATTATTTCTAAAACTTATCTATTGTCTTTTTATTAAATAATAATATTTTACCAATGAAGCCAGATTTTAACTTTAGTGCCTTACTAAATCCATTTTGTCTAAGTCCATACCAAAAAAAAAACCAAAACCCAAAAAACCCATCAATACCACAAGAAGATAATTATAACTATGTACCATTTCAAACTCAAGAAGACTTCGTTTTTAACCCAGAAGTTGCCTAACTTTGTGAATTCACTGTACTGTCCTCAAGATCATTGGAAATAGAGCTAGATAGGCTGATAGGAGATGAGGCATAGGGATGCAACTGGCTTTCAATCTCATAAGCTTGTAGCCACACTCCTCCATTAAAAATGTATAATAAGGAAGAGTATTACATGCAATTTCTTATAGTCCACAAGGTTTTCTCAGAGTCTACAGATACTGTGAATGGCCTCAAATTAAATCAACTGAACTGTTCCTATTAGCTTCTTATACCCTATTCCTACCCCTAACGATTCAAATATCATAGGCTGCATCAGCAACTTACATACTAAACCAAGTTTCACTATAAGAGTTATGAAAAAGAGTTAATGCAAGTATATCATTTAGATAGTACCTATCATATAAGTAAGCATCATCATTTTATTACTATTATTGATGACTATCAGGTGATAGCCTTTTGTTTCAAGCCTAATAGGTTACATCTGAGACAGATAAAGTGGGACTTTACCTTGAACAGTCTACTAGGATGGTTGTAATGATTAAATGAACTATACATGCATAGCACTAAATAATGACAACCTTGTTACCTGCACAATAAATGGTAGTTACATCTATCTACCTACCAACCTACCAACCTACCTTCCTATCTATCTATTCATCTGTAGCTATAAGGCTTGGGGGGTGGGGTGCAGAAGTAAATTTCATTATGAGCTAACACCCTTCCCCTCTTGTGGGACAGATAGCCTGGAAATTACATGCTCAGTTGGAGACTGAGAGTATCCCCTTCTTCCTAGCCATCCCAACATGAAAGAGTAAAGGCCACTCAAGGCTCATGACTCTTTAAATAATTAAAGTTTATTACTTTTAGGAAGATTACTGAAAACAATGTAGGTAATATCCAAGTACTAACTAGGCACTACATTCTGGAAAGAAGCAGGTGAAACAATTACCAGAGCTCACAAAGGGCCAAGAATAATTGAAAAACTCATAATAGCCTTGGCTGGTGTGGCTCAATTAGTTGGGTGTCATCCTATGCAGCAAAAGGTTGCTGGTTTGATTCCCAGTCAGGGCATATGCCCAGGTTGTGGGCTCAATTCCCAGTAGAGGGGATGTGCAGGAGGTAGCTGATCGATGTTTCACTCTCACATTGATGTTTCTCTCTCCCTCTCCCTTCCTTTCTCTTAAAAAAAAAATCAATAAAAAAACTCAGTATATACAGGTCCCTGGGTAGAGTACTCAGAATAGTATTGCCACAGGTCTGGGACAAAATTAACCCTATTAAAGGCTGTTTGACCCAACTCAACAAGCTTAAAAGCAAGCTTCAAAAGGATCAAGTTATTTCCAAGTAATTTAACTGCATCTCAAAACAAGCTCAAGAATATTTAAAGGAATACAAAAAGATCTAGGCCCCTGAAAATGCCAATAAAAAATTACCAGGTATATAATAAAGAAACAGGAAAACACAACTTGGAGAGGAGAAAAATCAATCAATGAAAAAAGACCAGAGGGAGAGGACAGAGGACATATGAAGAACGGTAGGATCGGGGATCTGGGCTGGAGAAAGAGACATATGACCACTGGGACAAGAGGGTCAGAAGAAACCTGCACTGCACCAAGTCTGCGTCCCTTGGGGACATGTGTAACACTTGACTGTGGAAGGAGGTCCACAGGGCTGCTGGCAGCCAGGGAATCCTAATATATAAAAGCCCAGGGTCGTAACGACCGATCACAGACTAAGGCTGACCAACCCGGAAATCCTTCAGTCACTGCTGGGTTGCCATGGCGACCCAGCACTGACTGCCCCGCTGCAGCCTGGCGAACCAGCACTGACTGCCCAGGGGGCTAAGACCAAGAGAGAGAGGCAGGGTCTGATCCGCAGCCTCAGTGGCAGCTGTTGATCAGTACTTGCCTCTCTCTTTCTCTCCCTGTTTCTTTCCGGGCTTCGACAGTAGCCGGGCCTTTCTTTCTCTCCCGGCCTCCGTGGGGGGCTGCTGTTCAGCACTACCTCTCTGATCAGGCCCAGAGATAGGCCTGGAGATGCTGACTGGCATAGGAACCAACCAAAGAACCAAATGCGGGTGCTGTGAAGAAGCAATGGCTGTTTAGGAGGCGGAGCTTTTGACGCTGACTGGCATAGGAACCGACCAATCAGAACCAAATGTGGGTGCTGTGGGGGAGCCAATGGCTGCCTAGGAGGCGGAGCTTTTGATGCTGACTGGCATAGAAACCGACCACTCAGAACCAAATTGGCCAGTAGAGGAGGGCAGTTGGGGGGTGAGATCAGGCCTGCAGGGGAGGGCAGTTGGGGGCAAGATCAGGCCAGCAGGGGAGGGCAGTTGGGGCAACCAGGCTGGGAGGGGAGGGCAGTTAGGGGTGATCAGGCAGGCAGGCAGGTGAGCAGTTAGGAGCCAGCGGTCCCAGATTGCAAGAGGGATGTCCACAGGGATCAGGCCTAAACTGACAGTCGGACATCCCCCAAGGGGTCTCCAACTGGAGAGGGTGCAGGCTGGGCTGAGGGAACCCTCCCTCTGTGCACAAATTTCGTGCACCGGGCCTCTAGTCTAGATATAAGTCCACAGCTGTGAGAGGCTGAGCCCAGAAAGGCAGCTTGAAGAATTTCCCTAGCCATGTGGTACCAGGGGAGAGAAACACGCAGTGGCATGGTTCTTTTGCCTTTATATTTTCCTTGCTTTTATTTGCTAAACCTAGTTCATAGGACCTTTCAATTACAAACACTCACTGAGGCTGCGATGCAGGTGGAGGTGCAGTTTCGTGGAGGCGCAATTTCATGGAGGCTAGGGACAGGCTGTGGAGAGGAGCAGGACAGGGAGATGTGACCAGGAATCCATCACTGGGACATTCTGGACCCTCCAACCGGAAGCAGCAATTTTTCTCCTGAAGAGCCAGCTCCTCTTAGCAGCACCCGCAGGGCATCTAGTGCAGCCACACCCAGCCTCGAACTTTGCAGAGGAAACGAAGAAACTGAATAGCCCCACGGAGCCCTGGGGGAGTGGGTTGAGGGGTCATTTGGTCCCAGAAACCAATAAAGCAACACCCCTTCCTAAAGCCAATGTCAGAAATAGGTGCTTGTGTAAATAAGACTGTAAGCAGGCAGAAAAACAAAGCGGGTAGATTGGTCCCACTTGCCTGCAACTAAGGCTGTGGAGACAGACACAGAGCAGTGGTGGATCGCTGGGAACTTCAACAAGTGCTGACTAACAAGAAACTGAGAAGTGGCAGATAGAACAGTAGAGAGGGGTCTTAAACCAGCCCTCATGGGACATTAAAACTCAGCTGAACTGCCGTAACCGGTTTGGCTCAATGGATAGAGCATCAGCCTGCGGACTGAAAGGTCCCAGGTTCGATTCCGGTCAAGGGCATGTACCTTAGTTGCGGGCACATCCCCAGTAGGGGGTGTGCAGGAGGCAGCTGATCAATGTTTCTCTCTCACTGATGTTTCTAACTCTCTATCCCTCTCCCTTCCTCTCTGTAAAAAATCAATAAAATATATTTTAAAAATAAAAAAAATAAGAAAAAATAAAACTCAGCTGAACCAAACAACAATTCACTTTCTTATTTTTCTTGTGTGTGTGTTATTTTTTTAATCTTTTACTTTAAAAATTTTTTAACCTTTTACTATTTGTATTATTTTTTTCATTCTATTTTTATTATTGTATCATTATCTTACTTTATCTTATTTTCTTTTTTTTCACTCTTCCTCACTTCTTCCTTTTTCATCCTATTTCTCTTCTCCTGTCCCTGTTTTCATTTTTCTCTCTCCTTTCTTTTTACTCCTGGTTAAAAATTGATCTTCTTTATCTGCTTTATTGGTGATGATTATTATTGTAGTCTCTAATGGCTTACTCATATATCTAATTTCCTCTCCCCTACTACAAGCCCATGAACCCTTCTCTTTTCTCTTTCTTTGCTAGCCAATTTTTTCTTATGCTTTTGTTTTCCTTCTCCTCTCTTGCTCTCTTCTTCTCCTAATTGCTTAATTAGTTTCAATCACTAAACTCAAGCTTATCTGCTTGCTCCTCTATTCTCTTCCAAAAATAGATAAGTATATAAATTGAAAGAAATTTTTTTAACTTTTTATTTTTTTATTATTTTGTTTTTTAGCCTTTCTTCTTATCCACACATTCTCTTTCTAGCTCCTCTATACTGAACTGTGGCCATTCCCCTAATCATTTAATTCCTTTACCTTACTTTCAGGATATAAGCTCTGCCTCTACAGATTCAGTCCCCCCTTTTTACTGGATGTTTCTTGTTGGCATTTTTTGGTTTATTTGTTTGTTTTGTGGATTTTCTCCCTATATATGTGTATTTTTCCCCTTCTTTTTTCTTCTTTTTCTTTTCTCTCTTACATTTTTTTCTTTTTCTCAATATCATCTTTTGCTTTCTTTTCTCCCTCCTAATTCTCTTTTCTCTGGTGGGTACTTTTATTGGGATTATCAGTGTCATCAGTACATTCATGTTCTATTCCCTTTATGTCGTGTCTTGTCTAATTGTATTTTGTGCTATTCGGTCAACATGGTATAGAGTGAGCCACATAACCAGACACCCTGAGAGGAAACTCCAACCAGGAATGGGACAATAACACTCAAGACCCAACTACACCAAGAGAACCCAAATATCCCAAGTAGGGGGCATCCCTAGAATACCCAACCCAGAAGACCAGAGAGATTGCACCAGTGGGTCCCACAAAATATCTACTATATAAGAAAAACTCAAAAAAATCTGGGTGACATAAAAGTTTGATCTAATACATTGAAACAACCACAAAAGGACAGCAAAAATAGGGAGACAAAGAAACAACCTCAAACGAAAGACAAGGAGGAATCACAGAAAAGGCAGTATACGAAATGGAGGCAAGCAATTTATCGGAGAAAGAATTCAGGGCAATGGTTATAAGGACGCTGAAAAGGATGGAAGACACATTCAATAACGTGAAAGAATCAAGTGGCAATGAAGAAGAACCAGGAGGAAATGAAGAATGACATAGCTGCAATAAAAAAAAACAATGGAAAGAATCAACAGTAGACTAGGAGAAGCTGAGGACCACATCAGCAAGCTAGAAGACAAGGTAGAAAAAAACACCCAAGCAGAGCAGCAACTGGAAAAAACAACTTAAAAAGCAGGAGAGCCTAAGGAAGTTTTGGGACATTACGAAACAACATCTGCATAATAGGGGTGCCAGAAGGAGAGGAAACACAGCAAGGAATAGAAAACCTGTTTGAAGAAATAATGACAGAAACTTCCCTGATATTGGGAAGAAAAAACTCACACAAGTCCAAGAAGCACACAGAGTCCCAAACACGATGAACCCACAAAGACTGACACCAAGACACATCATAATTAAATTGGCAAACACCAACGACAAAGTAAGAATCTTAAAGGCTGCCAGAGAGAGACAGAAAGTTACCTATAAGGAATCTCCCATTAGATTATCAACTGATTTCTCAACAGAAACACATCAGGCCAGAAGGGAATGGAATGAAATATACAAAGTGATGCAAAGCAAGAAAATGAATCCAAGAATACTATACCCAGCAAGGCTATCATTCAAAATTGAAGGTGAAATCAGGAGCTTTACAGACAAAAAAGGGCTAAGGGAGTTTATTACCACTAACCCAGCAATGCAAGAAATGCTAAAGGGAGTGCTGTAAAAAGAAATAGGAAGGGAAGAAGGGGAACACAGGCATAAAGAATAAAATGACAATATAAAGTACCTATCAATAATTACCTTAAATTTAAATGGATTAGATGCTTCAATCAAAAGACATAGGGTAGCTGAATGGATAAAAAACCCTGACCCATATATCTGCTGTCTACAAGAGACCCACCTCAGAACAAAGGACTCACACAAACTGATAGTGAAGGGATGGAAAAAATTTTTTCAGGCAAATGGAAATTTAAAAAAAAAGCTGGGGTAGCAATACATATATCTGATCAAATAGACCTCAAAGTGAAGGCCATAACAAGAGATAAAGAGGGCCACTTCATAATACTAAAGGGAGCAATGCAACAAAAGACTATAACTCTGGTAAACATATATGCACCTAATGCAGGAGCACCCAAATACATTAAAAAAAAAAAACTTGTGGAAGATATCAAGGGTGAGATTGACAACAATACAATCATAGTAGGGGACCTTAATAACCCATTGACACCACTGGATAAATCCTCTAAACAAAAAATCAGCAAAGAAACATCAATCCTAAATGACTCACTAGATCAGACGGAATTAATTGACATCTTCAGAACAGTTCACCCCAAAGCTACAGAATATACATTCTTCTCAAGTGCACATGGAACATTCTCAAAGATAAACCACATATTGGGACAAAGGCAAAGTCTCTTTAAATTCAAGAAGATAGAAATCATGTCAAGCATCTTCTCAGATCACAATGGCATAAAATTAGAAATCAACTACAGTAAAAACAATGAAATCAAACACTTGGAGGCTACATAACATGCTATTAAACAATGATTGGGTTTTCAAAGAGATCAAAAAAGAAATAAAAAGCATTCTGGAAACAAATGACAATGAAAACATAACAACCCAAAATCTATGGGACACTGAAAGCAGTCCTGAGAGGGAAGTTCATAGCTGTACAGGCCTACCTCAAAAAAACAAGAAAAGATGCTAATAAATTATCTAATTCTACAACTTAAAGAATTAGAAAGAGAGCAACAAGAAAAGCCCAGAGTAAGCAGAAGGAAAGAAATAATAACGATCAGAGCGGAAATAAAGGACACAGAGACCAAAAAACAATACAAAAGATCAATGAAACTAAGAACTGGTTCTTTGAAACAAGATTGATGAACCTCTAGCCAGGCTCACCACGAAACAAAGATAGAAGACTCAAATAAACAAAATCAAAATGAAAAAGGTAAGGTAAAAACAGACCCCAAAGAAATACAAAGAATTGTAAAAAAAAAACACAAAAAACAAAAAAACAATACTATGAACAACTCTACTCCAACAAACTGGACAACCTAGATGAAATGGACATATTCTTAGAAACATAAAAGCTTCCAAAACTCAATCAGGAAGAATAAAAAAACCTGAATAGGCCGATAACAACTGATGAAATTGAAGCAGTAATCAAAAAGCTTCCAGCAAACAAAAGTCCTGATCTGGATGGCTTTACTGAGGAGTTTTACCAAACATTCAAAGAAGAACTAAAACCTATTCTCCTCAGACTAATCCAAAATATTCAAGAGAAATGCACACTTCCAAGCTCTTTCTATGAAGCCAACATTACCCTAATTCCAAAACCAGGTAAAGACACTACAAAGAAAGAGAATTACAGGCCAATATCCCTGATAAACACAGATGCTAAAACCCTCAACAAAATTCTAGTAAATCAGATCTAGCATTACATCAGAAAGTTCATACCCCATGACCAAGTGGGATTTATTCCGGGGATGGAAGGCTGGTACAATATCCGCAAATCAATAAACGTGATACATCACATAAACAAAATAAGAGACAAAAATCACATAATCATATCAATTGATGCAGAAAAAGCATTTGACAAAATCATACACCCTTTCTTGATAAAAACTCTCAGCAAAGTGGGAATAGAGGGATCATACATCAACATAATAAAAGCCTATATGACAAACCTTCAGCCAACAGGAACAAGACAGGGATAACCACTTTCACCACTCCTGTTCGACATAGTACTGGAAGTGCTAGCCATAGCTATCAGACAAGAAGAAATAAAAGGCATCCAAATTGGAAAAGAAGAAGTAGAACTGTCATTATTCACAGATGACATGATATTGTACATAGAAAACCCTAAAGACTCCATCTAAAAACTACTAGACTTAATAAATGAATTTGGCAATGTAGCAGAATACAAAATTAACACCCAGAAATCTATTGCTTTTTTATACACCAATAATGAACTCACAGAAAGAGAAACTAAAACAACAATCCCATTTACCATGCACCAAAAAAATTAAGATACCTAGGAATAAACTTAACTAAGGAGGTAAAAGACATATACTCAGAAAACTACAGGACACTGAAAAGATAGAGGAAGACATAAACAAATGGAAGATTATACCGTGTTCCTAAATTGGTAGAATCAACATCATTAAAATGTGCATACTACCCAAAGCAATTTATAGATTCAATACAATCCCCGTATTTCACAGACCTATAACAAATGCTCCAAAAATTCATATGGAATAAAAAAAGACCCCGAACAGCCACAGCAATCCTGAGAAAGAAGGAAGTTGGAGGGATCACAATACCAGATATCAAGCTATATTATAAAGCCACTGTTCTCAAAACTGCCTGGTACTGGCACAAGAACAGACATATAGACCACTGGAACAGAACAGAGAACCCAGAGATTGACCCCAGCCATTATGCTCAATTAATATTTGACAAAGGAGGCAAGGGCATACAATGGAGTCAAGACAGTCTCTTCAATAAATGGTGCTAGGAAAATTGGTCAGATAAATGCAAAAAAAAAAAAATGAAACTAGACCACCAACTTACAGCATATACAAAAATAAACTCAAAATGGATAAAGGACTTAAATGTAAGATAGGAAACCATAAAAATCTTAGAAAAATCCATAGGCAGCAAAATATCAGACATATGTTATAGCAATATCTTTTCAGATATAGCTCCTAGGGCAGTGATGGCGAACCTATGACACGCGAACTCATTTTTTTGGTTGATTTTTCTTTGTTAATAAGTCTTTGTTTTACTATGGTTGCAAATATCAAAAAATTTCTGTATGTGACACGGCACCAGTGTTAAGTGAGGGTTTTTCAAAATGCTGCCACGCCGAGCTCAAAAGGTTCGCCATCACTGTCCTAGGGCAATGGAAGTTAAGGAGAAAATAAACAAATGTGACTACATCAAAATTAAAAGCTTCTGCACAGCAAAAGAAACCATCAACAAAACAATAAGAAAGCCCACTGCATGGGTGAACATATTTGCCAATGTTATCTCCGATAAGGGTTTAATCTCCAAAATTTAAAAGGAACTCATACAACTTAACAAAAGAAAAATAAATAATCCAATCAAAAATTGGGCAAAGGACCTAAATAGACACTTCTCGAAAGAGGACATCGGAAGGCCAAGAGACATATGAAAACATGCTCAAAGTCACTAATCATCCGAGAGATGCAAATTAAAAAGAACAATGAGGCATCACTTCACACCTGTCAGAGTGCTACCATTAACAAATCAACAAATGACAAGTGCTGGCAAGGATGCGGAGAAAAGGGAACTCTAGCACACAGATGGTGGGAATGCAGACTGGTGTAGCCATTGTTAAAAACAGTATGGAGTTTCCTCAAAAAATTAAATACGGGACTGCCATTTGACTCAGTGATCCCAATTCTAGGAATATATCCTAAGAAACCTGAAATACCAATAAGAAAGAATGTATGCACCCCTATGTTCATAGCAGCACAATTACAATAGCTAAGACCTGGAAACAGACCAAGTGCCCATCAGTAGATGAGTAGATATAAAAGCTGTGGTACATTTATAATATGGAATACTATGCAGCAATAAAAAAGAAGAATATCTTACCCTTTGAGACAACATGGAGATGACCTGGAGAGTATCATGCTAAGTGAAATAACTCAGTCAGAGAAAGACAAGTATCACACAATCTCACTCATATGCAAAATCTAAGTAACAAAATAAACTGATAAATGGAACTGATCCAGAGACATGGAAGCATGGAACAGAGTGTGGAATCCCGGAGGGAAGGCAGGGAGGATGGGTGGGTGGGAGGTAATCAACCAAACACTTTGTATGCATAACCCATGGACACAGACAATGGGGCAGTGAGGGTGTGGGGTGGGGGGAGGAGTGGGCTGGAGAGGGTCAATGGGGGAAAAAGGAGGAGATATATAATACTTTCAAGAATAATTATTAAAATAAAAAAACTGGAATTAAGTGAGACAACATTGTAAATTTGTTGGTGGGAGAGGAAGTTCAGACTAGTGTCTCTGACGTACTGTCTTTGAGAAACAGAGACATTCTGCTAGAGAAATAAAGCATCAGAAAGCACGATAAGAACCCTAGGGCACTGATAAAGGAAATAGCAAAAGGAGCTGACCACCAAAACATGGGATTGTAAATAATTCTGAAGGCAAGAATTCAAGATTTCAACAATTCATAAGGTTGTACTGTAAAATTTTGTCAGATGTAAGGTTGGAGCATCATCCTGTTCACCGAAGGGTGGCAGGTTCGATCCCCAGTCAGGGTATATACTGGAGGCAGCTGATGAATGTTTCTCTCTCACATTTATGTTTCTCTCTCTCTTTCTCTCTCTTTCACTAAAATCAGTAAACATATCCTTGGGTGAGGATTAAAAACAAAAAGGACTGAGATGGAGTTCTGCTTCAGGAATATAGAATTATAGGATAGATGGTACCAAAGATAAGAAATGTACTAAATTTGAACATAGACTGATAATAACACTGTATCAATTTTAAATTTCCTTAGTCTGATAATTACATACTAGATTTTTTTTAGAAATGTTCATAAAATAGAACATTTTAAAAAATTTTAGGAAAATGTTCTTCTCTTCAAAGGAGATACATACTGAAGTACTTAAGAGTAAAGCAATTTGCTCTCAAGGGGTTCAGCAGAATTTTTTTTAAGTTTATATATATATATGTGTGTGTGCGTGTGCGTGTGCGTGTGCGTGTGCAGAGAGCAAGAAAATGTGACAAAAATGGCAGTTTCTTATTATTTTAATTTTTCTGTAGATGTAATTTGTTTCAAAATAATTTTTAAAAGAGATTGAAAAAGGCCCAAATGACAGTAAAATATAAGTCCCAGAAGAAAAGTACAAAGTACTTATTAAATAAAAATCTCTCAATCCACAGTGATAGTTTTTTAAAAGAGAGAACAAGAAAAAGTGATGAAACTTATTAGCCACCTTTGAAAGGGATTATTGCACAAGCTCTACTCTAAAAGCTAGTCTTTAAAAGAAAATATAAGCTTTACCTTGTTTTTGTAGGAGGAACAAAGGTTCATCCCTAGTTAATGAGGAAAAATGGTATTCTCCTTTTTTCAGGAGAATACCAACTAATAAATAAGATGAACTGATAAAATCAGGAAAGGAAATCAACATTTTGAAACTTCTAATGAAGTGAGTGATTCAGGCAAGGATCATTAATGAATAAGGTAAAAATTCACTCAATATAAGGTGTTGAAGTACTACCCCCTAGATACTTAATAACTACAAAGAGAACAATATACCTATACAATGGAGGATTTGGAGGTCACCACCCTTAAGTAATCAAGCATCAGCACAAGTGCAACAACCTGATATTCTATGCTGCCTAATGTAATACCATGTGAAGTACAATATATAATCATGAAGTCTGCTTCCCAAAAATGAGTCTAATCAACTTTTACATCTACCTTGTTACCAGAAATACAGGACTTAGTGGAATGACTTAAACACAAGGCAACAAACTAAACAAATACAGAGTGTGTGGTATTCTATAAAATAGCTAGCATAGTCTCTTCATAAAGTTAATGCCATTTAAAGGGGGGTGCAGAGGTGGGAGGGCTATTCCACTAGAATCTAGTGACTAGATCATAAGAGAGTAGAGACACTATACCAGATTTAGTATGTGCCCTCACAACTCATTCCAATGTTTGCCTCCAAACTGTCACATCTGCCTTCACCTTAGCAGCCTTAGCAACACCTTGTGCCTCTGGACTCTTGTCCACCTCTCATCTCTCACCTCCTCACTTGAAACTTTCCTGTTAATCACAAAACTAAAAACCATATTCCCTGCACCCAACAAATCCACATCCTTAAAGTTCAGGGGAACTGATGCCGGTAGATAAATTCTTTCCTTTCTTTCCTTCGATATATGGCTTCTCAGGGATGCAAGTTATATATTTATGATTTGTGCACCTTTATGTACAAATAACACAAAGTACTTAAATAATTTTAAGTCAGTGTTTAGAGGACTTCAGATTAAACCTAGTAGACTAAATATATGCTTTTAACTCTACTATCTCCTAAAACTCTACATAAATTAAAGCAGATGGATTGTTTTAAAGCATTAAATCACAAGGTCAAAAGGGAAAGGAGATGCCCTCACTACATTACTCAGTTAATTTCCCTCCCCTGAAGATGAACTCAGCGGACTGAAATAGGGAGCCTGGAGACAGCAGGGACAACTGAAAACAAGAGAATATTATACAGTGAAAGTGGACTAAGTATATAATATTCCAGACATATCTAACCTCTCACTTTTTTCAGTTATATTATACTTGCTGCTATGCAACCTGCTTTCAATAATTGAATAACACATAGTGGATAAACAGATAATATTTTTATGCCTGCTATTTTATACTGCATTAAATGGCTACACCATAATGTATTTATACAGATTCTTACTGATATTTGTATTTGTTCCTTGATGGTTTTTACTAATATCAAATATTGCAATGAACATGCACATATATACAAACACACATATATCTTTTAATATATATCGATAATTTGTAAGTACATTTGGAACATATGCTAGATCCAAGGATATGAATATGTACTGTCAAGCTATCTTTCCAAAAGGTTACACCACTGTATTCTCCTATCAACAGCATAAACGTTTCTCTTTCCTTGTTTAATTAATCTTTGATAATCAAATTAGAATATTCCCATTGTCAATTTGCATTTTTTAAAAATGAAGTTGAGCATCTCTTCATAGGCTTATTGGTCCATTTGTGTTAATTTTTCTCTAAACAGCCCATTCACATTCTTTAGTCACTTTCCTATTGAATGTTGGCTTTTTCCTATTTGAAAACAGATAACATTTTGTTTTTAAACTAAACTCTTAAAATCAGAAATATCATTCAACAGACACATACCAGAGTTGAGGAAAATTTTTTGAAAAAAGAAAAAAAAGCACTGAGAAAATTAACTTATTTTCTACAGAATCCTAATAGAATTAAATGTTTTAATTAGATAGTAATTTACTTGCTTTCTTATACTTTGTCATCTTCTCTAGTTTATTGGCTTTTTTTCTTACTGATCTGTAAGAGGTTTCCTGAGAGGGTTGGAAATTAGTCCTTTTCCATAAATATGACAACTTCCCCCAGTTTATCATTTCTCATTTTATTGTATCTTTCAAGATACAGAAGTTCTATAATCAAAGTTCAAACAATCAAACTTTGTGAAGCCCACAAACAAAATTCTACAAAGTCAGCATTCTTAACCTTTTCTTTTAATTTTTCTGGGTTTTCTTTGTTGTCATGCTTAGAAAAGCTTTCCTTATCCAAAAATCATTTAAAAGTTTATTTTTATAATTTCATTTTTTAAATATATATATTTTTATTTCAGAGAGGAAGAGTGAGGGAGAGATAGAAACATCAATGATGAGAGATAATCATTGATCAGCTGCCTCCTGCATGCCCCCCACTGGGGATCAAGCCCGCATGTGCCCTTAACCGGAATTGAACCCAGGACACTTCAGTCGGCAAGACGACACTCTACACCAGCCGTGGGGAAACTACGGCCCGCGGGCCGGATCCGGCCTGTTTGAAATGAATAAAACTAAAAAAAAAAAAACCGTACCCTTTTATGTAATGATGTTTACTTTGAATTTATATTAGTTCACACAAACACTCCATCCATGAACCCATTGTGGCCCTCGAGTCAAAAAGTTTGCCCACCCCTGTTCTACACTGAGCCAAACTGGCTAGGGCTATAATTTCATTTTTTTAACCTTTGAACCTCTGATCAACTTTAAATGTACTATATTATCAGGAACAGGATTACCACAGATTGAATTTAAATGTCCCCCAAAATTCATGTTGAAATTTTAAGCCCGAATGCAATGGTATGAGGAGGTACTTAGGTCATGAGGGTGGAGCCTTCATTAATGGAATTAGTATCCTTATAAAACAGACCCCATTTCCTTAATGTGAGGACACAGGGAGAAGATGGCTGGCCATCTATGAACCAGGAAGCGGGCTCTCCCTAGACAAAGAATCTGCTGGTGAGTTGATCTTGGACTTCCCACACTCCAGAACTGTGAAAAATAAATTTGTGTTGTTTATAAGCTATCCAATCTATAGTATTCTGTTATAGCAGACATGATAGCGCACCTTTTTCTGTTGGAATTTCTCATTAAATTAGGCAATTTCTCTTACCCCTACTTGCATCTTGCTTCCTTTCAAATACCTACCTTACAATCTCTAAAAGTAGCACACTTCTTTTAGAATTAGGATTGTTTTTATGAAAATGACACATGCTCATTATTTTTTTAAAAAGTAATAAAGTATAAATAAGAAAAAAAATCATCACCCAGAAACAATCATTCATATTAAACAAATATTATTCCAAACATCTCTCTAGACATATGTACAAAGTAAAGGGCACACATACCAAAAACAAAAAAAGTTATATGAAAAGGGGATATAACCATATTACTTTAAAAATCAAATTGTATTATTAATTAACATTTAAAAATATATTTGAAATGGACTATTATAAGCACAAATGATATATCAACTAAAGGGAATGGAAACTAAAATTATCCAAGAGAAAGTGATGAAAAATATAAAGGAGGAAAATAAGGACACAGAAAATACTACACTAGAATTTCTAATCAAAGGGAAACACAAGGACATATCAAGATTAGTAAAGAGAACTGTGAATTGCGTTTTAAGAGGTCTGAAATCCAAAGGTAGACTTTCCCAAACTAGCTGAATAAGCTAGGTCTCAGTTTTTCTTCTGGATCTCAGTTTCTTCATCTTTAAAATGAAGGAGAGGGATAAAATGTTTTGATTTTTCTTGCTCTAAAATTCCGTTTTGTTGCGTAACATAAACAAGAAACTGAGAAACTGTCTCATTCATTGCCAAAGGGCTGTCTGATTGCTGCCCACCACTACTTGTTTCTGATTTATTACACACCAAACAGAAGCTGATTCAATTTTCCAGGCAATTCTCTAGGACTAACTACAAGGGACTAGAATCATATTCAGTCAGACAACCACCTTCAAATGACTAATGTTTCTCAGACAGAATCTTCATTACAAAATGCTTCATATCTCTGTTATGTCACGTCTAACTCTACCAGCAACAATATATAACAAAAAAGAACATTATGAAAATAGTTATGAAAACTCGACAGTTTTAATTACAGAAAAATATAGAAACCAATGCTGACCTTTGGATTTATTGATCAGTCTCTAAAATTTTAATAATACAATCTTTCAGGACAATAAACAGAATCCTTAGGATAAATGTAGCAAGTAAACTGCCCAGGACTACAAAACTATATTCAACTTCTAAGAAAGAATACCAGAGCAAAACTATTTTTTCAAAGTACATATAGTTTCTATCTATCATACAAAGTATTTTTTAATAGTCTAAAGCCAGTATTTCACACCTCAAACCATTTACACCATTTTAAGACCAGGGCACCAGAGATTCTGAGCTTTTCTTTTCAAAAGTATTTTTAATCCTATCCTCTTTATTCCATTATAAATAGTAGTTCCACAAAGTGTCCATTTTAATAAAATGAAAAAAAACTTAGTAGCCCTAAACAGCTTAAGGGAAAAATTTTTTATCTTACCTCTATACTAGGGCTAAGGCTGCTTGGCAGTGTTTCTGAAGTCACAGTAGTGCTTGGAAGGCTGGAAATTTCCCAAGTATTCACAGGCTGTATTGGTTCAGACTGCTTTGAACGATCTATACATTTTGGATTATCCAGTAAGGTCACTTCATAAAATTCTTGAATATCTACAGATGAGGGAAGGAAAAAAAAAAAGTATTTATATTTTCTAATTAAACTATGCATTGCTAAAACAACATAATCCAAAGGCAAAAATTTTACTCTAGATTAGCACAGTAAGTCCAACCTTATAGCATGCTTAAACAGTAAATATGTTTCACTTTATTATATCACAAGCATATCAGAACCTGCAGGCACAGAGTAAGTCATAGGCTTTTTACACTTCAAAGTCAGTACTGAGTTAAATAAAATACCTCCTTTTTCACCAATTAGCTACATATTTAGGCAAGTTACTTACCTCTGATAACTTGCCTTTTATCATTGTGAATTGTTACAAGGACTGAATAATACATGCAAAGTGCACAATGGCACATAATAAGCTCCTAATAGAAAGCAGCTAATATTATTATAAATTCTGCATATATGACTTATTACTGATATTTTATATCTTTGTACCACCAATATCCAGGCTGGGCATATAAACCTCTTAAGTGGTTTTAATGGCTCTTCTAACCAAATGATAACAAAACAAAAAATAAGTGAAAATAAAATCAACAAACTAGAAGCATTTCTAGATATCTCTAGTCTGGATATTTAGAAATAGCTAAGTTAAACAGTTTATGTTATTTTAGAAATAATCAGTTAAAGGTCTGACAAAACTCTAAAAGAAATAATAAACATACTAATAGCAGCACAGGATAATTCAGAATATCATGTTACTTTGTTATCAGCTGGAATTATATAAGCTTGATACATTAACACTGATTATTCATGCTGCTCAGAAGCTCTGAGTGATAGTTTATTCTATATTAGTTTACGACAGTTAGTTCTTTATTCACCTACTGGTTTAATTTTAAGTTGATTTTTTTAAAGGAGGGAAATTAATATCAGCAAAGGTGGCCATTGTTCTGTATAGAATTATACACAATAACTATAAATAACATAGATGGAATAACTTTTACTTCTTGTTTCTCAGAATGATGAAAAGATTAGTATTTCCTTTAAAAACATGTGATAGTAGAGACAAAGTAACTCCCTTTTCAGTTTTAATAACCAGTGGAATTGTACAACTTTCTAAGTAAAGGGCTAATAAAAAACTAACGTCTACACAATAAAGAAAATAACCGACTTCAAAGGATGTCAAGAATATTACTAGAAAAAACTGTATATGAAAGCATTTATAAATCATAAATCACTATATAAAACTATTCACATAACCATCACGAAAATAAAAAATTCAAACTCAGAGCACTGGCTACAAAGTGTTCTTACCAAAATTTGTTTAACCTGAACCTAAAGCAAGTCTTTAAAATCAACTTCTAGTTCACAGGAAATAAAGGGGATAGAGGAACAAATTATATGACACCAGGAAAGCAAGCAACAAAACAAATCGGGAAGGGGACATTCTACAAAAAAACTGGCCTGGTTTCTGTAAAAAATTAATATCATGATAGAGAAAAACTGTTTGAAAGCAAGAATTTTTCTGTATAAGAGAAATGAAAAAGACATAGCAACCAACTACAACATCTGAGCCTTGACTAGTATATGTGGTGGGAGGAAGAGAGAGGAGCTATAAAATACATTGTAACAAATTCGGAAATTCAAATATGGACTATTTTCCAGAAAATATTAGGAAATTTTTTTTTTTTGTAGAAGATATATGTGTGAGAGTATTGTTTATTTATGTAGTAGGGCATATATTTCTATATATGTAAGATATATATTTTATATGTGTAGGAAATATCCCATACTAGAGGCCCGGTGCATGAATTTGTGCACCAGTGGGGTCCCTTGGCCTGGCTTGTGGGATCGGGCCAAAACCAGCTCTCTGACATCCCCCAAGGAGTCCCAGATTGCAAGAAGGCACAGGCCAGGCCGAGGGACCCCACCAGTGCACGATCAGGGTCGGGGAGGGACACGGGAGGTTGGCCAGCTGGGGAGGAACCACGGGAGGGCTCCAGGGTATGTCCAGCCCATCTCGTTCAGTCCCGATTGGCTGACCCCAGCAGCAAGCTAACCTACTGGTCGGAGCATCTACCCCATGGTGGTCAGTGCATGTCATAGCGAGCAGTTGAGTGGCCTTAGCATATCATTAGCACATTACTCTTTGATTGGTTGAATGGCTGACCAGACACTTAGCATATTAGGCTTTTATTATCCTATCAAATAATAGACAAACAGGGTAATTGACCGTACCTTCGCTACACCTCCCATTGGCTAATCAGCGTGATATGCAAATTAACCGCCAACAAAGATGGCGGTTAATTTGCATACGTAGGCTCCAAGCAGCGGAGCAAAGACTGAAGGCGAGCCGGAGCAGCGAAGACGGAGGATGGAAGGCGGCTCTGGCCAGAGCGAAGGCCTGGTCCCGGGTGCCAGAGGAAAACCGGTGCCCGCAGCCAGAAGGGAAGGCCTATTGCACGAATCTCTTCGTAGAATAATAAATTAATCTCTAGTAGAATAATAAAAGCCTAATATGCTAAGTGTCCGACCTAATGGTCGACCACTCAAGCAGTTGCTATAATGAGCACTGACCACCAGGGGGCAGGTGCTCCAACCGGTAGGTTAGCTTGCTGCTGGGGTCCAGCCAATTGGGACTGGGCAAGAGGGCCAGACACGCCCTGGAGCCCTCCCACAGTCCTTCCCCAGCCGGCCGGCCCCCACCGGCCCCGATCGGACCCGATCACCAGCCAGGCCGAGGGACCCCACCCATGCACTAATTCATGTACCGGGCCTCTAGTATATTTATAACTATCAAGAGAGAGGGGGGAGAGAGAGATAGACAGACACAGGTATTTCCTACTAAAAAAACAAAAATAACAATAACAACACAAAGAAAATCCAGAACTCCTAGTATAGTATTTGCCTCAAGAGCACTAAATGAGTATTAATTGGTTAGCTACCAATCTTTAGCCCACATCACTACATAAAATTATTACTGTAAATCAAATTTCAAATCTTAAATTTCTATGTGACCTTTTATTCTATAACTAGAGGCCTGGTGCACGAAATTCGTGCACTCAGGGGTCCCTCAGGCCAGCCTGTGCCCTCTCACAGTCCAGGAGCCCTCGGGGGATGTCCGACTGCCATGGAGGCAGGAGAGGCTCCTGCCACCACCACTGCGCTTACCAGCTGTGAGCCCGGCTTCTGGCTGAGCAATGCTCCTCCTGTGGGAGCGCACTGACCACCAGGGGGCAGCTCCTGCATTGAGCATCTGCCCCATGGTGGTCAGTGCACATCATAGCAACCAGTCGTTCCGCCATTGGGCCGAAACCAGCTCTTGGATATCCCCCGAGGGAGTCCCGGATTTCGAGAGGGCACAGGTCAAGCTGAGGGACTCTACTGATGCACAATCGGGGCCGGGGAGGGACACGGGAGGTTGGCCAGCTGGGGAGGGACCGTGGGAGGGCTCCAGGATGTGTCCAGCCCACCTCACTCAGTCCCGATCAGCCGGACCCCAGCAGCAAGCTAACCTACCAGTCAGAGCATCTGCTCCCTGGTGGTCAGTGCACATCATACCGAGCGATTGAGCGGCCTTAGCATATCAATAGCATATTACGCTTTGATTGGTTGAATGGCCGACCGGACAACCGGACACTTAGCATATTAGGCTTTTATTATATAGGATTAACTAACAAACACCACTGTATTCACCCTTCAATAACATCTCTAATGAAAATCTGGACCAATGCTGTCCAGAAGAACTTTCTGCAATGATAAAAATGCTCTATAGTTGCCCTAGCTGTGCTAGGTTTTGCTCATCGGTTAGAGCGGCCGGTTTGATTCTGGTCAGGGACACATACTAGTACCTAGGTTGTAGGCTCTATCCCCATCCCTAGTCCGGGCTGTTGCGGAAGGCAACCCTAGTCCAGGCTGTTGCGGGAGGCAACCAATTGATGTGTTTCTCTCACACTGATGTTTCTCTCTCTGTCTCTCACCCTTCCTTCCACTCTCTCTAAATATGGTAGCCACTACCTACATAAGACTATTGAACACTTAAAATGTGACTAGTGTGACTGAGGAACTGAATTTATCATTTCATCTAGGTTTAATTAATTTAAATAGTTATATTTGGCTAATGGCTACCATATAGGACAACTGAGATCTAGACTAATATAACTCAGAGTAACATTTTACTATCTGGTATGGTTAAGGAACAAAGTGTTCCCTACATAAGTTTTTCAAACGTTCATTTGCATCTAGCTACTAGCAATTGAAATGCCTTAAATCTAGGTCATATATTCATCTATCAAACAGGCCTTTCTAGTTTGCTATATCTGAGCTCCCATGGACTAGAGCAGCAGTTGCCAACTGGTGGTCCGAGGACCACTGGTGGTCTGTGAGGTCCAAAAGATTGGCGACTGCTGGTTTAAGAAAACCTTTGGAGCAGCAATCGCCCACTGGTGGTCCGGACCACTGGTGGTCTGTGAGGTCCAAAAGGTTGGCGACTGCTGGACTAGAGAACTAAATATTCATATTATTTAAACAATATCAGGCTTAAGACAAAATAAGCTGAGTAAAATACCCATTAGGATAGCTAGTATCATCAACAAAACAGAAAATAAAGAGCCTTGATGAGGATGTAGAGAAATTAAACCCTTGTGCATTGTTAGCAGGATTATAAAATTATGCAGCTACTGTAGAAAAAACAGTACGTATAGTGGTCTTTCAAAACATTACACATAGAATTACATTTGACCCAGCAATTCAACTTCCAGGTATATAACCAAAAGAACTGAAAGTAGTGACGCAAAACAAATACAGTCCTACTTCAGAAATATTGTAAGTTTGGTTCCCAACCACCACACAAAAGCGATTATCCTAAGACAGTGAATATTGCAATGAAACACATCACACAAATATTTCTGTTTCCCAGTGCATATAAAGTTATGTTTACACTACACATAGACAAGCACATGAAAAAGTGCTGCACATGTCATCAGGGAAATGCACGTTAAAACAATGAGATACCACTCTACATCTATTAGCATGGCCAAAATACAGAACACTGACAACACCAAATGCTGGCAAGAATATGGAGCAACAGGAACTCTAATTCATTGCCACCCACTTTGGAAGACAGTTAGGTAGTTTGCTACAAAGCTAAGCATACTCTTATGGTACAATCCAGCAATTGCACTCCTGGATATTTACCCAAATAAGTTGAAAACTTAAATGTCCACACAAAAATCTATACACATGTGTTTGTAACAGTTTTATCCATAACTTCCAAAACCTGGAAGCAACCTAGATATACTTCAATAGGTGAAAAGATAAACTGGTACATCCAGACAATCAATATTATTCAGTACCTAAAAAAAAAAAAAGAGCTATCGAGCCGTAAAAGGATGTGGAAGAACTTTAAATGTATATTACTAAATACCAGGTTCGATTCCGGTCAAGGGCATGTACCTGGGTTGCAGGCACATCCCCAGTAGGAGATGTGCAGGAGGCAGCTGATCGATGTTTCTCTCTCATCGATGTTTCTAACTCTCTATCTCTCTCCCTTCCTCTCTGTAAAAAAATCAATAAAATATATTTTTAAAAAAAAAGAGCTATCGAGCCGTAAAAGGATGTGGAAGAACTTTAAATGTATATTACTAAATAAAAGAAGCCAATCTGAAAAGGCTACATGCTGTGTGATTCCAACTATATGACATCCTGAAAAAGTCACAAATGTACCATTCAGGTGGGGGATGTTGATAATGGGGAAGGCTATGTTATATGTTGAAGCAGGGAGTGTATGGGGAATCTCTGTACCTTTCTCTCAATTTTGCTATGAACCCAAAACTGTTCTTAAAAATAAAGTCTTTAAAAAAAATATATATATATATATTATATATGAGCTACCAAGCCATGAAAAGACAGAGAAACCTTAAATACATGTTGCTAAGTGAAAGAAGCCAATCTGAAAGGCAAAACTATGGAGATAATAAAAAGATCATTGGTTGCCATGGGTTCTGGGGGAGGGAGGAAGAATGAACAGGTGGAGCACAAGAGATTTTTAGGGCAGTAAAACTACTTTGTATGATACTAAAATGGTGGATACATGTGCTAAAGCAACAAATGTGAATGTCAATTTTATCAATATAACACAAAAAGTGAACCCCAATGTAAATTATGAACTTTAGTCAATAACAATATATCAATAATGGCTTATCAACTGTTAACAAATATACCACACTAGTGCAAGACGTTAATAATAAGGGAAGGGGGTGGAGGGTGATGATGATATGGGAACTCTGTATTTTCCAATCAAATTTTCTGTTAACCTAAAACTGCTGAAAAAAATTAAAGTCTAATAATTTAAGAAAACGTACAAGGGAGCATAATAAGTAACAAATTCTGTTTTAAAAAGCAACCTCACACTTCATTTCAAAATAATTTCCAATCTAGCCCTGGCCAGCGTGGCTCAGTTGGTTGGTTGCGGGTTCAATTCCCGAAGTGCCCTAACATACCTAGGTTATGGATTTGATCCCGGTCGGGGCATATGTACAGAAGGCAACCGAACGATGGTTTGTTTCTTTTTTCTCTCTCTCACTCTCAAATCAATTTATACACACACACACACTCAAGTGAGGATTAAAAAAATAATAATTTCTAATCTATTAAAGATTTAAATGTTAAAAATAGAAGCCATGAAAGAATTTAAATATAATAATAATCTTAGGGATAGGAAAGCCTTTCTAATCATGGTACTAAAAACAAAAAAATGAGTGTGCGCGCACACACACACAATTGGTAAATCTAACCACATATAAACATACCTATGTGTTTTTTAAATAAAAGTTTAAAAACAAATGACAAACAAGGGAAGCTAGTTGCAACTTACATGGCAGATAAAGTTAATATCTCTAACAGATTTTATACCTCTAAGAAAAAAAGGGGTAAAAAGGTGATGGGAGGGGCAAATGATATGAACAAACAATTCACAAAATAAATTAAAAGAAACAATGTAGGAAAATTCTGACATCATTGGTCATTTCTTTAATCAGAGAAATACACAATAAAACATCAAAATGACTAAATATATATTTTACATATCAGAATAAAAATATGAAATAGATGAATAATACTCCATCTTGTTTAAGGTATAGTGAATTAGTCATTCTTCTACATACTGTCTAAAAATTTGAATCAATAAAATATTTCTAAGGGTAATTTAATGAATTACATCAAAAGCCTTTTAAAATCCATATCCCCTTCTACCTAGCAATTCATTTCTAGAAAAATATCCCAAGGATATAATAAAGGATGCAGAAAAAAGAGGCATATACAAATGCAATATTGTCTATAATTCCAAAAAATTATATGCCTAAATGTTCCTAGGACATCATTAATAAAACTACAGTAAATCTATACAATGTAAACAGTCATTTAAAATTGCACAAATCTACTAAAATGGAAAGATATCAAATAATAAATTTTGTAGAATAAAAATAGTTAATATGGATAATACAGAAAAGTCACACTATATGCACTTGGGCAAATTCACCTACAGCACCTCCTTCTACCAAAAAAAGATAACGTTCTACCTGTCAGACACCCCCAGTAAGTGAATGTCACAAATAAAAAATTAGAAGGATGAAGATTGTTCCCTCAGATAGTGTCCATTTTCATGCATTTCTCATAATGTGAGCACCTCTCTGTATCTTACTGTGCTGAGTGTGATTCTAGAATTATGAGCCTTTAGTATAAGAGGTTACTTAATCACAAGCCAACTACTTCATCTATTGCTCAACTGAAGAAAAAATTATTTCTTTCCACTAGAGGAAAAAACAATTGTACTGTAGTTAATGACAGACAGTGTTAAATTCTGGGAAAATTTTCAAGGATAATTTTAATCTGATGGGATTTTTCACTTTACACACTGATTTAACACATTTCGTACCGCTCAGGAGTTTTCTCGTGTTTCGAGCACCATCTGTTAGGACCGCTCACGAGTGTTCTCGTTTTTCACGCCCATGGAAAAAAGAGCGAATCTAGATACTTAGGTAAATTTTGTTTGGTCCCTCTTCATAGAGGAAAATGTTTTACGCAGTACCATACGTTAAAAAAGTACTAGGAACTTTAATTGTTTAATTGTTTTTGTAAATAAAAATGTTAAAATTATTGAAAAAACAACACCTAAAGTGCATTATGATGATTTAAATGACGTGCAGTTTGCCCAAAAACGTGCGGTCCCTGGCATATGTCTTAGAGATTTCTATGCGGTACGAAAGGTGTTAAGTATCAATTCCCATGAAAGAAACAATTCTATTTGTGCAGGGAGTTTGCAAAATGAAAGTGCATATGTATATGTATACACAAAGAATAACATTCTAAAAGGATATTCACCCTATGGAACAAAGAGGAGAATGAACACTGAAACATAACCCTGCCATTTAGAGAGAAAAACTTGTATCAGTTAATTGACTAAAAGTACAATGTTTTTATTAACTAAGAGAGACAATTGTCAAATCTACTCAAGCACAGATTCACTGTTTTCTTCTAAGCCAATGTACATTTAAATAGCCTTTTTGATCACCAAAGAATATCATATAAAACTTAACTGTATTACAATTTGTGCTTCACACACTAGAAACAGGAAAAATGTCAAGCCAGTATCCAACAATAAATTACTTTACTTTAAATACTATTTGACTAACAGCCATAGGGTATTCACATACATATTCTTTAAAACAAGGGGTGTATCAAAAGGAACTAGAGCTTCTCAGAAATGGCTGATTCCAAGGCTGGGGCAGGATATGTACAAGTGAACCTAGATTATCATGTTATGCCAAAAGTAAGAAAATGCTTTAAAAAATGATAGGGGTATGTCATAAGAACAAAAGAACAAGTTTGTGAGGGCTCCCACTAGATAAATCTGAGACAATCTGAGCACCAAAAATATTAAGGATAGTAATAAATTATCAACTATTGAAAGAAAATAGATAGCTACATCAACAGATGGACAGATAAATAGATGGGGAGAAGTGCTCTTAATTACAGTAAGATGCCAAGTGTTAATTGGAAAATGTGGAGGAGTGCTACTTTTATAAAACTGTTATTTTGAACATAGTAAAAACTGGTTCAGGCAAGCATCATCAATGAATGCTAAATTGTAGGTGATAATTTTGCTGAAAAGCAATCTATACTAATAAAAGGGTAATATGCTAATTAGACCGGATGTCTTCTGGACATCCTTCCGAACAAAGCCACAGTGACTGCGAGGGCCGAGGAGGGCCGGCAGTGGCAGCAGCAGAGGGGTGATGGGGGCGGCGCCTTTCCCTGATTGGCGTGGTCATCTCCCGCAGAGGGAGGACAGAGGCAGCAGCGGCGGCGGGGTGGTGGGGGTAGCACCTTCCCCTGATCAGCCTGGTTGCCTCCTGCAGAGGGAGGCCAGACTACGGCTTAGGCCTAAGCCATCAGTAGGACATCCCCTGAGGGCTCCGGGACTGTGAGAGGGGGCAGGCCGGGCTGAGGGACACCCCCTCCCCCCAGTGCATGAATTTTCATACACCGGGCCTCTAGTCTATATATATATAAAAGCCTAAGAGACCAGATGGCCAGACAACCAGCCAGTAGCTATGATGCGGACTGCCCACCAGGGGGCAGACACTCAATGCAGCAGCTGCCCCCTGGGGGTCAGTGCGCTCCCACAGTGGGAGCACAGGAGCGCCGCTCAGCTGACGGGCCACTGACTGCTGGCGAGCACAGCTGCAGCAGCGCTAGCCTCTCCTGCGGACACTCCCACTGCAGGCGCAGCAAGGCCGGGAGTAGCGAGGTGCCCAGCCCGGGCTCAGGCTCCTCCCCAGCCGCCTGCTGCTTCACGCACTACTTTGTGCTGTGTGGGATCAACGTGGACAGCGGGCTGGAGCCTGACAAGCTGGCGGGTGCGCAGAGGTCCACTGATCCCTGCAGGCCAGGCCGAGGGACCCCACAGGTGGACGAATCTGTGCACTGGGCCTCTAGATTGCTTATAAGATGCAAGGGAAAAAAACAGTAACTGTAGAGCAGCGGTTCTCAACCTGTGGGTCACGACCCCTTTGGGGGTCGAACAACCCTTTCACAGGGGTCGCCTAAGACCATCGGAAAACACATATATAATTACATATTGTTTTTGTGATTAATCACTATGCTTTAATTACGTTCAATTTGTAATAATGAAATTGGGGGTCACCACAACATGAGGAACTGTATTAAAGGGTCGCGGCATTAGGAAGGTTGAGAACCACTGCTGTAGAGTAATGAGATAACATGAGATAATACCTTAATTGGGTGATCAAAAGTAACATCAATGAAGGGCAGAAGATGTGTACCTGGATGTGCAGAACCCTATGGAATACATAATCTAAATCTAATCAGGAGCAAGCATAAGAAAAACCCAAAATGAGAAACAATATATAAAAAAATAAGAGGAATGGAAAATTGTGTTCTTCAAAAATGTCAATGTCATAAAAGATAAAGGAAGACTGTGGAAATGTACCCAGGTTAAAGGACACTAAAAAGACATGACAACTAAATGCAATACCTGGTCCTAGACTGGATAGAGTACTGAAAAAAATAATTAGAAAAGGAAAAATTCAGCAGAGAAATTTGACCCTATATAGATGAAATAGCTTAACCTACAAGAAATATTTATAGATGCTTTACAGATGTGATTAAAAGGTCCTAAAGAGAATTCAACCAGATTCAACATAATCAAAGCACTGCTTCAGAGCAGTAATAAATGAAACTATTAACAAATAATCTAATTCAATCAAAACCACCAACTAAAAATTTTATAAAATTTTCCTCCAATTCCATAAAATTTTAGCTAATAGTTGATCCACATCCATAAATGTTTTCCTTTCTCAAACCTAACTTGCAAAGTTACACACACACACAGCAACAGACTAAAATATAACATTACTGAAACCAATAAAAAGTCAAAAAATCTAAGAAATTCTGACATTTTACCATTACACCTGGAAGTTCGCCCTTTGATTACTAAGTTAAATACACTTTTCAAAATACATAAATTCCATCATCATGAACATTCACCTTCAAAGTAAAAACTTAAAAAAAAAAACACAACAGACCCTACAGATCAGTATCTATGTTAAATATGATTGTTGTTAGTGGTCTTTATCACATTAAAATATTCAGCCCTAACCGGTTTGGCTCAGTGGATAGAGCGTCAGCCTACAGACTGAAGGGTCCCAGGTTTGATTCTGGTCAAGGGCATGTACCTTGGCTGTGGGCACATCCTCAATAGGGGGTGTGCAGGAGGCAGCTGATGAGAGAATCTCTCTCATCGATGTTTCTAACTCTCTATCCCGTTCCCTTCCTCTCTGTAAAAAATTCAATAAAATATATTTTTTTTTAAAAAAAGAGTCCCAGGCAAGTGGGAAAAATACACATTTATAAAAAATATATTCAACTTATGGAATATCCTAGTAGTTGGCAGTGAGGAGAGGCTCTGGATTCAGATTAGCTGAGTTCAATTTCTGGCTCCACAATTTAGCATCCTTGGGCAAAAGATGTCATTTCTCAGTGCCTCAGTTTTCTAATCTATAAAATGGTATAGTCATCTCATAGATGAATATACACCTCATAGGATTATGATAACTAAACAGATGCTGTATTAACACATAAAAAGTGCTCAATGTTAGCCATTATTTCTGTTTACACACACTTAAAAGTGTCATATTCTGATAGCCATTAAGATGGCTTCTATGGAAAACAGTATGATAGTTCCTCAAAAATTAAAAATATAGCTACCATATGATCCTGCAATGTTGATTTACAGGTGTAAAGTACATTATCACACTATTTCAAAAACAATGGTGTAGGTGCAGAGGAAAAAGAAATCGTATTGACCTAAATATTTTCAAACACTGAATAAAGGCTAATAAATTAATCTAAATTCAGCAAATAAAAAGAATGCACATATTTGTCAACAATTCAATTACAGAATGTAAACACACAAAAACCTCTACTAAATCTACCTGTTTCAAAATTCCTAAAATCTATTACTTTCCTTAAACCAAAATCTGATACCACATCCCCCCGCCAAAAATTAAAACATAATTAAATCTAAATATCAAAGTAAATTCACAACCAACAAAATTATGCAGGACAAAGATTCACAAATGTAACCTTAATAATTAGGAAACTAATTCTATCAGAATTCAATTATGAATAAGAATAGATAAAAACATTCAAAATAGGCAAGGCAGAATATGTAAAAAAAAATTTTCTCCAAACATAGCAAATCTACCTCCAATCTACAGAGAAATCTAAGCATAGACGGTTTGGTTACTTCACTAAGCAACTAATTTTCTTAAGTTGCAGACTTCACACAGAGGAAGACTGCATCTGTCTCTGTCTACAACTATATGTAAAAGAGGACTTAATACTCATACTACTTTTTTAAACAGTTACCCCACAAAACAAAACATTCCTAGGTTTAATGTTGGTTTAGAAAACCAAAAAACAAAAAATTATTTTTCCTTTCCTTTTTTTTGCTGTTTTTACAGAAGAATCCAATTTGATCATCCATTTGGACCTTAAACATCAGTTTAGAAATTCAAATATAAAATATGTTCATCAGTTTAAAGGTAAAAAACAAAAAACAAAATGTTGATTAATTTTTAAGGTGTCAGATATATAGCAGTTCATTATACTGTTCTCTCTAGTCTTGTATATTTTTTAAAGTTTATAATAATGTTAAATTTTAAAAACTTATTCAGGTGTATTGAGTGTTTTTAAAATCTTCTTTAATTCTAAAACAAATTTAGTAGAAAACACCAATTTACCAGCAAGTTATTTCTGAGTACACTAACTTGAAGGTGGACCTCAAATCACATCAAAAGTTTATCTATCAACAGATAGATGAGATGTAAAGCCGTATCTACTTGGAAGTTACTGAGGAAATAACTATAATGCAATGAAGTACAGGTCTTATTTTAATAAGTTATATAGTCAGTGACTAATAAAAAAAATAAAATGTTATTCTTAGAATTGGAAGAGACAAATTTTTAGTTCAGTGGTTTGCACACTTTTCGAGGTAACTGGAGGAGAGGGCCAGAGACCAATCACCTTGTTTTATATACTGGTGATTGTTTACAAAATATAAGATTTTGTTTTAAAAAAGGACCTAGCTATTTTTTTAAAAAGTCTTAAAACCACTATTCCACTGCATCCACATTCTAGGTAATATATTATCTAGAAAAGGTTATATAATTTATGTACTATCATTCAGTTAATGGCAGGGTCAGGAATAGAATGCAGGACTCTTATTTGTTCAGTTCTCATTTAAAACAATGCATCACTTCAAATTTAAGTTACAATTAAGAATACAACTCTGTTTCAATGTTCTTGCCTGTAAAATAAGATTGGACAAGATCATCTCTAAGGCCATTTTCAGATCTAAAATTCTGAATGCCAAGTTTAAACAGAGGTCTGTGTTAAGGTAAATGAATGTTCTGTGACTCTTCAAACATTTTCAAGGACTCCAGAGAAATACAAGTCAAATACGGAAAGCTAACAGTTACTCAGTCGTTACCTTTAGGGTGCTGAAACATTTCTGTAACTACACCCTCTTTTAATAGTTAATACTAGGACAGGAAACATTGTTTTCGAAGACTACTAAAATAATCATAGTGAAAGGCTGTCTTAGATATCTTTGGAAAGAATATTGGCCTATCGAAATATATACCTCACTGGATGTTCAAGTTACTGAATGCCTCAAAGAGAACCAAGTACATCACTCTCTTAAGTTTAAAATAAGTTAAATCAAAGGAACATTAAGCCTAGCTGACACATAATGGTCACAAATAAAGTTTTAACTCCCACCTATTAAAGCCTGAAAGAGGTTGCTCTGAAATATGTTAATAACCCGTTCTATGGAACTTCTGAGCTGTCTGTCTTCAGTTTGGCTTAGTTTCGAACGATACTCTTCCAGAAGTTGCAATGCTCTCTGGGTATCTGAGGGAAAAAAGAGAGTCTGATTAAAATTATTTTACAAGGAAGTATTACACAGTAGCTGTGCAGCAAATGATTCTGCAAGGCATCTATACAGTTCCCAAATCCTCCTGGTCAACTGATGCTACCATGTTCATGCACACCTCTATTCCTTAGAATGAGTCAAAAAATTTAAATATATGTCACAGTAGAGAAAGGAGGAAGGTACGTGGTTTTAATAAATGTGTACTGGTAGTCTACCACAATAAAAGATCATTTTAATCAAAGTATTGGTAACAGTTGCAGCCGATCTGATATGCAAAAGCAGATAATCTATAATTTGTCATTATAACCCAAATATTAACTGTTTCAAAATAATAGTTTTTTGCCAGTATCCCACACTGCTCAAAATAGTGTTTAGTAAGAATGATATCGTGAAACATGAAAACACCAATTCTGAGTTTTTAAGACGACGTTCCGAGGTAAAATATCCATTGCCCCTCTAGTTTCTAGAGAGAGATCAAGAAAGTTTGACACACACATGGATGTGTCCATCTTCTGAATGATGTGAGGCTTAGATCCCCTAAGCAGGGAGGACAGGACTGTGCTGTCTCCTTAGAGTTAAACACTAATAAAACACAGCAATTAGAAAACACACATACAGAAAAGCCAGTGCCGTCCACGGGAACAGTGCCATAACCAATCCTCACCTTGCTTCCGGACCGGCATTTTCCCCCAGAATCAGGAAGAGGGCACACACCTGTAAAACAGAAATCGGAAAAGAAACAGAACTAAAGAAGAGAAGAGAATCGTGGTGAACCTGGCACTCCCCCCCGCCCCCTACATCTCACATCGGAAAAACTCCGGGCCCCACCTGCCCAACCCACCTGGGCAAAGTTTTCCCCAGTGAAAGGCAGAGCCTGGAACCCCAGCGGTGCCAGGCAGGCTGGCGAGCTTTCACCTGCGGGGCGACCCCTCTGCCCACGGAGCGCGGACCCACGTCGGCTCCCCAATCCTCCTCGAAAGCCGCCCCCTCTCCGACCCGCACCGAAAGCCGAGACGGGAGGCCACCCCTCCCTCGGCACCGGCGCGCAGACGCCCCGCCGGCGACGGGGATGGGACCGGGCGCTCCGACCCTCAGCCCCGAAGCCGGCGCGGCGGTCAATCGCTCCGAAGGAAGGCACCGGCGGCGAGCGCCACCGCCGGCGCCCGGGCCCCCTCCTCCTCGCTGCTGTCTCCCGGCCGGGGCTCGCTTTCCTCTGGGCGACTTCCAGTGGGGG
>NW_005871062.1:494440-497064 GCF_000147115.1 Myotis lucifugus
GTTTCCAACTCCACGTCGGGAGACAGCGCCTGTCGCCCCCGGGGCGGATCTCCGACCGCGAAAAGCGATCCGGCGGAGGAGTCGCCGGCACCAGCCACGTCAGGGGCGGGGAAGGCGGAGCCTGGGAAGGGGGAGAACGGAGGTGCTGGGGCCGGGGTACCGTCTCCGCACTGTCTTCCACTTTGTGTGGATTTTTTAAAAAAAGTTACTCTTTGCCCCTTCAGTAAAAGTTTTGCGGGGGGTCGGGGGGTGAATTAAAGAAGGGCACGTAAAATGGGGAGATGGGTTACTTTGATCAAAGTTTTAGGGTTTTACTAGTGGATTTTAAAATCTCCGTGATTAATTCCAAGCAAGAATGCATTTAAGCGTGGGAAGGGAAAGCCAGTTCCTTCTTTTACTCTTTCTTTCATTCATTCCCCGCGGCCGGCGTCCCCCGCCCAGTCTTCGGTCTCAGGTGTGACCCCGGCGCCAGCGGCCCCTTTAAGAACTCACCTGTAGCCACCGCCTCGGAAGCCGCGCTGGTTGAAGTTTCGACTGCACCTCGGAGCGGACGGCTGGCGGGACTGGACCCCGCGCAGGGGCTGAGCTACCCAGTTGGTAGAAAAAAAATCTCGCGGAAAGCTCTCCAGGTCGCTTCCCAGGTCTTCGAGCCTCTTCGGGATAACAGGGAGGTCCCGGCTCTGAGGTCCAGAGGGAAGAATGTGCCCAAGGTCACCCAGGATTGGTAACCAAACTGGAAACTCGGAGACCGAGCTTTCAAACCCGGAAGACTCTTCCCAGTCGGTGAACTTGACAGCCTTTCCCCGAGGCCATAGCCTTGGGACAGAAAGGGAAGTCCGGGGAACCTTGTACTGTAACCGTAACAGCTACTCAGAGGCATGCTGGCCACTGCTTTCGCTTTCCCATCGCACCTGGGAACCCAGACTTGGGAGGACCCCACTGGACCCTCTTTCTCAGTTTAAGGTAAAGGAGCTGAGGTCTGGAGAGAGGGAGCAAACTTGTCCAAGGACATCTACGCGAACCGGTGACAGCAGCCCAGAACCAGGTCTCCTGATTCCATTCCAGGGCTCTTTCCACTGTGAGTTTTGGGCGACTTCGGCAGCGGTCTGTTGGTCTATCTGCAGCAGATCTCTTTGCTCCCCTGGATCAAGCACCTTGGGAGTTTGAGCAACAGTGAAAGCAACATTTCATAGAAGAAATGAATGGACATGTGAAAGGAAGCTCTTAAAAGCAATGAGCTTAAATAGAGGGACTTCTTAAAATAGTGAAATGGGGTGTTGTTGTTTTTTAATAGTGAAAATGTCTGCTGTCAGGCATGCTATTATTATTGATACTGCCTTGAGGAACTGGGATTCCTCTCCAAGAATGGACTCTCCAGAACTCAGAAGGAGGAAGGTATTTTGCTCTCTGCCTTAATATCATTCATTGTTCATAAATGTTCACTTGCTGGGCAATGGGGATAGAAACAAATAAGATCGGAGCCATGCTCTCAAGGACCCACAGCCTACTAGCAGGACAATGCAGCTTTTCCCAGGAGCCACGGGAAAGCCGAAAACAAAATGTGTGTGAGTTCTCAATGTCATCCTAGTCCTCCCCTAGGAGGCAGAGGAGACAAGAGGGCCTGCTTGTCATCCTCTAGCCCTATGTGGCTGTCAGCAGTGTCCTGTAGTAGAAATGAAGCTAGTCCTTGTTCCACCCTTAGGGGCCAGGACAAGTCCAAGCCTGGTATGAGCAGCCTTTACTTTTCATCCCTCCTTTCTATCCTATCTGTGTTAGTTATCTATAGCTGCATAACAAATTCCTCAAACTTTAGCGACTTACAAATTAGTAGCTTAGTAATCTAAACAGCAATAAACATCATCTCACCGTTTCTGTAGGTCAGGGATTCAGGAGGATCTTAGCTGGATAGTTCTGGTTTGGGGTCTCAAAAGATTGCAGTCAAGATATCTATAAGGGCTGCAGTCATCTAAAGGTGTAACTGGGATTAAGGGAGACTCTTCCAACATGGCTCACTCACAAGGCTACTCAGTTGCTGGCTGTTGGCAAGAAGCCCAAGTTTCTTACCATGAAGATCTTTCTATAGGGCTTGAATGTCTTCATGACATGGTGGCTGACATCCTCCAGAGCAAGTGATCCAAGAGAGCAAGGCAGCAGCCACATCTTTCATGATCTAATCAGAAGTAACATCTATCATTTCCACGATATCCTATTGGTTACTTAAGTGAGCCTGAAGAGTATGAATAAGGAGATAAGGAGGTAAGAACCATTAGGGGCCATCTTGGAGACTGGCCAGCATACTATGGCAACATACAAAGCAACGACATCTGGATTTTTCCTAACAACTTTTATTTCTTTGAAGTCTTCCTTGCTTTATGCAAGTAGCAGCTGCCATTGAATAGGATCCAAGATAGGATCTGATTACTTTTCTGACCTCCTCATTAAAATATATATTTTCGGCTCCAAATTAACTTTACTATCTCTCAGTTCTAAATCTTCCCTTTCCAACCATCCCAAACAAGCCACTCTATAGTTCCACATCTGTCTTTGTTCTCTCCCCTGTCCAGGTCCCCAGCCTAGTCTCTGTAAAGGTGTCTCGATGCGGCCAGACTCGACTGCATCTTTTG
>NW_005871062.1:497319-513330 GCF_000147115.1 Myotis lucifugus
TGATTGGGCTGCCTCCTGCATGCCCCACAAAATCACTGGGCCACACCAGCCGGGCTGGCAGCACACTTTAAGAGGCATCTACCAGCATCTGGAAAAAAGAGAATAACCAGAACAATAGGGAATATGAAACTTTGCCTCAAGGGGAACAGTCGTAGAATCTAAGGTCATTTCTTTGAGAAAAGACAGCTTGACTTCAGTCTTCAAACAGGCTTATTCTGTGTGTCCACAGGACAGGACTAAAACTAATGGATGAAAGTTACAAAGACACAGGACATTTTTTAACATGATTTGTCAAAACTCCAAAATTCCAAAGAGCTGCCCCAAGGTGGTGGGCATTTCCCGTCAAGCAGAGGCTGAAAGAGTCCGGCAAAGCTTCCTTGACAGAGGGAGTAGAGACTCAGGACGGAAAATTGGGCTAAGTGACCTCTGAGACTAAAGTTCTGAGCACTTAAAACTTAGTCCTTTCTTTGCTACTAGTACCATTTTATCCACATCAAGAATCCTTCCTACCCAGTTTAATTGGTACAGGGACTAACCTTTTGCATAGATAACTCCTATTAGAGCAAAAGGTACAAGTTGAAACCAAGTCTTTTTAAAATGTGGACAGTTGCTCATTTCCATGATAATTGCATTGAACTCATGCTTTTTAATGGGTGATCCATTCTCAAATTTTTATATTATTATGTAGTGGGTTTCAAAGTAGGTGTTGGACTAGTAACTGCCTCCCATTCAAACTGATATACTCTTATACTGGTATAGACCTTCATATAGTATTCAAGGACATCTGAGATAAACTTATTGGTTATGTTCTCCCACTTTGCAGGGGAAGACACCAAGCAAGAACAAAACAAATAACTCAGTCTAGGCAATGAGCCTGGGACTGAACATTATTAGTTCATTGTTTTTTCCATTAGACTACATTGCCTTTTCTCTACTTGACTACTTTCTAAATTAAAACAAAGAAACAAACCCTGTGTCTGTGTGTATGTGTGTGAATGCCCATGCACGTGCCAGAAAGACAGATACTAAGAGAAAAAAAGAGGAGACACTGAGAGAGATTCTGAGAAAATAAAGCATGTGTAAGAAGCTAGTCTGTAACCTAGTTATATATTTGAATGCCTTTAACAGTGGAGATAATTTTGATGGAAATAGGAATGTCACCTCTGATGACAAAGAAATAAATATCCACACCTAGTTATATGTTGTGACTAAATGAAATTTTTGATGCAAAGGTGTTTACTTAAAACACTCTGTAGCTTCTTTTTCTCCTTCCTCCATTTACCATTATAAGTATCCCAGAGTATGAATGAGTGCTTTCACAGGTGTATGGGACATCGCACTGGCCCTCAGACACTATTTAGTACAATCGTTTCATTTCATGGACATGTGAAGTAAACTCCAGAATAGCTCCCAAACTGTATCAGCACACAATGATCAAAGGCCTTTTTTCTTGATAGCATAATGCTACTGGCATTTCAGGAACAATCCATCTTCCTCTTGGTAGGGAGAGGAAGTGGGAATTGGTAATTTTTTCTAAAGCTATATTTCTAAGTTCAACCAAATTTGCCTGTCTGCTTTTGAAGAACCCAAGGTATTGACAGAACCTTAGGATCCCATATTGAAATCCTTAGGACAGTGATGGCTAACCTATGACACGCGTGTCAGAGGTGACACGCGAACTCATTTTTTTGGTTGATTTTTCTTTGTTAACTGGCATTTAAATATATAAAATAAATATCAAAAATATAAATCTTTGTTTTACTATGGTTGCAAATATCAAAAAATTTCTATATGTGACACAGCACCAGAGTTAAGTTAGGGTTTTCAAAATGCTGACACGCCAAGCTCAAAAGGTTCACCATCACTGCCTTAGGATTATACTCAAGTCTTCTTACATGAGAAAGCCGCCTTACCCCACTCCCTGCCAAGAGGATTACCAGTGTCTATTCAAAGAAGGCCTTGGGTATGGTCCTTCATAGAATTATGCTTTTTAGGTGAAGAACACAACTTGGAAACTTAATTGGAATTTGAAGAAAGGCTATTAGAATTTTAGGATGTCATTTGTATTCCATTTTAAAGATGTGGCTTGGCTAATGAATTCTAATAAGCAAAAGAAGCCAAAGTATTCTTCATAACTGGATGTGGATTAAGTCCTATGACCAAACTCCTGTAGCACAAAATACTGCCACAGTCTTCCAAAAGCTTTCTGTGCCAGCCTTTCATTTTTGGGAAATAACACTTGTTAGAGCCTGTAATATCCCTGTTCCTCATGTTGTATAATCCTAAATTCCTTTATTATTTTCTTTTATTTTAAGCTTACAAGGAGAATAATAAAGACAAAAGATTATTTGAAATCTCATTTTCTATTTAAATTTCTTTTAAATTTTATTAATTTTTTCTAAAAGATAATTTTATCAACTGTGATCAAAACATTTATCTTTTATAAGTAAAGAGGAAACTTGCAAGTATGCTTCTTAAAAACCCTGCAAATTTTTCTCAAGTTGTGTATCATTTCAAATTGCAAATTACCACATGAATAAATAAATCCAAGCCCAAAGCAGATAGGAGATAACAAAATAATAAGCACAAAATAAAAACTAAAGGGGGGGGGATCATCAGTTGCTAAGGAAAATGAATAAAATAATCTTATCTAATAATAGACAAACATGTAAATTGACCATCCCTCTGCTACGCTCACCAGCCAATCAGGAGAGTATGCAAATTAACCCAACAAAGATGGCGGTTAATTTGCATACGTAGGCGTGAGGCGGCAGAGCGAAGACTGAAGGCTCCGGCCGGAGCAGCAAAGGCCTGGGTCCCGGGTGCCGGAGGAAAACCAGTGCTGGCAGCCAGGGGAAGGGAAGGCCTATTGCATGAATCTCTTCGTGCAATGGCCCTCTAGTCCTATATAATAAAAGGCTAAGATGCAAATTGACCGAATGGCGGAATGACCGGTCACTATGATGCACACTGACCACCAGGGGGCAGACGCTCAATGCAGGAGCTGCCCCCCTGGTAGTCAGTGCACTCCACCAGTGGGAGTGCCCCTCAGCCAGAAGCTGGAGCCTCTCCTGCCTCTGGCAGTGCTAAGGAGCAGCAAGCCAAGTGGTAAGGAGCAGTGAGCAGGTGGCCGGTAAGGAGTGAGGGGTCCCAGACTGCAAGAGGGTGCAGGCTGGGCTGAGGGACCCCCCCCAAGTGCACGAATTTCATGCACCAGGCCTCTAGTTTAAGAATAAGGGAGGAGCAAATATTTAATAAGAAATGCTACCATAATAGTTTAGAGCTTGGATTCAAGGGAGCAGAATAAAACTATGTCTCTGTTCTTTCTTTCAGGAAATCACTCCCAAAATATTAGAACAAGAAGAAGCTTGTTCTTTCATCTTCAAGGAAAATAAAAGTGCTTAGTAACTCCAACAAGACAGGAAGTAGTTATAGAGTTTGTCAAATTCAAATGCCTGGGCTGGGGGTTGAGTGAGTGGAAAATATCCCTCCCCAAACAAAGGTACCAAAAAACACAAAAACAAAACCAGAAAAAAAAAAACACCAAAAAAACAAGTAGGGCGATACCTCCAACTTTGTTCTTTTTCAAGATTGCTGAGGCTATTTGGAGTCTTTTGTGGTTCCATATAAGTTTTTGGAATATTTGTTTTAGTTCTATGAGATATGCCATTGGTATTTTAATAGGAATTGTGCTGAATCTATAGAGTGCATTGGGCAGTATGGACATTTTAATGATGATAATTATTCCTATCCATGAACAAAATATATACTTCTACTTATTTGTATCTTCCTCACTTTCTTTCTTCAGTATCTTATAATTGTCGGAGTACAGGTCTTTTACCTCCTTGGTTAAATTTATTCCTAGGTACCTCTTTTTTTTATTGCCATTGTAAATGGGATTTTCTTAATTTCGCTTTCTGATAGTTCATTATTGGTGTATAAAAATGCCACTGATCTATGAATATTAATTTTGTATCCTGCTACTTTACTGAATTCATTTATAGTTCGAGAAGGAGAGGTGTTAATTCAACTTTGAATATTTGGTACAATTTACCTGTGAAGTCATCTGGTCTAGGACTTTTGTTTGCTGGGAGTTTTTTTGATTACTGCTTCCATCATTAGTTGTAATTGGTCTACTCAGATTTTCTGATTCTTCCTGATTCAGTTTGGATATGATTTCACTTATATGTAGAATCTAACAAATTAACAGACTCATAGATACAGAGAGCAGACTGACAGCTGTCAGAGAGAAGGGGGTTGGGAGCTTGCGTGAAAAAGGTAAAGGGATTAAGAAAAAAAACACAAAAAACAGACATAGACAACAGTATGGTGATTGACAGAGGGAAAGGGAAGGTGGTAGAAGAGTGCAAAGGGGGGATAAATGGTGACTGAAGGAGACTTGACTTTGGGGGATGAACGCCCCATACAATATACAGATGATGTATTATAGAATCATACACTCAAAACCTGTATAATTTTTATTAACCAATGTCACCCCAATAAATTAAAAAAATAAAAAGTAGGGGGAAAAAGCATGTGTGTGTGTCTGTACAACTGTAACATGTTAATTCTGCACAGTGACTATAAGGTTGTCTGTTCTGTTTAGCCTCTGTACTTTTGTGAATATTTGGAATATTCCTTAATTAAATTTTTAAACCTAAAAATAAAAGCAGCTACAATTGTCTTGAAGAACTCTAAAGAGCTAAAGAAATAGAAGTTTCTGATACCACTGAAATGGGGTGCAGCTAGATATGGCAAGTGAGAGCTGAAAAAAAGAGAATGGTTTAATGCCTATACAGATATAAGGAGAAGTTACATGCTAGATTCCCACACATTCAGATAGGTGATTACCTTTCCTACTCCTCCAAAAGAGGAGAGTTTTGTTTAATGGAGAAAAAGAAAGGCTGTAGATTTTGGGACACCAGACACAGAGGAAGATGTGGTGAGTTACAGTACCCAAAACAGGAGAATGAGGGAAAATCTGCACATTGAACACAGAGATTCTCCCTCACCAGCCCCCTTCCTCCTTCTACATCCAGAATCCATAGCTGGGCAGATATCCTCCAGGAGGAAAATTGAATTGCCAGAGAAAAAGATTCATAGAGACTTATAGTTGGGAGGTTCACAACAAAAATTAGGCTGAGCCATCAAGAAAGTGCAATCAAAACCACGATGAGATACAACTTCATACCCACTAGGATGGCTATAATAAAAAAAACTCACACAACATATCTGTGAAGCCATACCTATTATTAAAACAAGAGCTACCTAGAAAGTGGAGCAATCAGAACCCCGCCTCATACATTGCTGATGGGAATGTAAAAATGGTGCAGCCAATTTGAAAACGCTCTGGAAGTTTCTCAAAGGGTTAAACATACAGTTATCATATAACACAACAATTCCACTCCTAGGTATACACCAAAAAGAATTGAAAACATATCTCTACACAAAGACTTGTACACAAATGTTAGAGCAGCAGTATCCATAATAGTCAAAAGTGGAAATAACCTAAAAGTCCATGAACTGATGAATAGATTAATAAAATGTGAACTATCCATACAAGGAATTATTATTTAGGAATAAAAAGAAATGAGATATTGATATATTCTACAATATGGATGATCTTTGAAAACATTATTTTAAGTAAAAGAAGCCTGTTACAAAGAACCACATATTGTAAGTTTCCTATTTTGAAATGTCCAAAATAGGCAAATCTGTAGACAGGAAGTAGATTAGTGGTTACCTAGAGTTGAGGGAAATGGAGAGATGAGGGGTTAGTGGTGGAAAACTAAAGGGTGAAGGTTTTGTTTTGTTTTTTTGTGTGAGGTTAATAAAAATGTTCTAAAATTGATTATGCTAATGGATATACAACTCTGTGAATATACTAAAAGCCATTGAATTGTATGCTTTAAATGGGTGAATTGTATGGTATGTAAATAATCCTATATAATAAAAGGCTAATATGCAAATTGTCCCTATGGGTGGGAGTTCGACCAACCATGAGTTAGACGTGCGCTGGCCACCAGGGGGCAGCGCAGAACATGGTGGGCTTCGATGACAATTGTGGGCGGCAGTGGAGGCACTGTCGGCACCAATGGGCCCTGATGAGAGCCGGACCATGGTGGGATGGTGGAGCAGGTGAACAGGCAGCCCCAGGGCAAGGCAGGTGTGAAGGGAGGCCCTGGCTGGCAGCCGGCAGCCGCTAGGGACCCTACTTGTGCACGAATTTTGTGCACTGGGCCTATAGTATCTCCATAAAGCTGTTTTTAAAAAGTCAGGTTAGCCAACTTAGTGCCCTTCAAAAATGTTGCCCTGTCAACAAGCCTCTCCCAAACACACAGAACTTCCAATCAGCTCAGCTTTCAACAGGAAGAGGCAACCAAGTATCACCAGACATTTGGGAAATGCCTCCATTACGAAAGATGGAGACTAAAAATGGACAAAATAGGGGGGGGAAAAAACTCAAAGAAAACAAGAGTTCAGAGTCAATGCAAAAAATATAGGAAAAATCAAGAAATTATACTCAATATTCTCAGAGAAGACATTGGATCCATAAAGTGAAGACTATAAACAAAGGAAAGGAAGAGAAGAAGAAAGCTAAAAAGATACAATGAGAAAGAAAATATAGGAAAATGAGAGGTTTGGTAAACAAGGGACATCAAATAATAGGTATTACAGAACAGAGATTAGGGGAGGAAATTAACAAGTGAATAATATAAGAAATTAACAAAAAAGGAGAAGTTAACAAGTAAGTAATGCAAGAAATTTATCAGAACCAAAAGATATGAGTCTACAAATAAAATTTTTAAAAAGCTGACTGAGCATCAGTAATAATGAATGCAAAATAACCCACACCAAAATCCATTATTATGATATTGTAAAACACTAAAAATGCAATGTAGATTCCAAGAGACAGAAAAACAACAGTTTATATACAAAGAATTGGAAATTAGAAAGGCATCAGAATGGTAAGAGAGAGTGAAACAATTCATTTAAAATTCTAAGGAAAAATTACTTTTCCTCAGGATTATATGCCTAACCAGATCATCAGCGTGGGTACAATTTAAAAAAATCTTTTCAATCTCTCAAAAAATTTATCTCATAGGCATGCTTTTTCAGGAGGCTTCTAAATGGATGTGCTTTAACAAAACAAGGCGGTAAAAAAAAAAAAGAAGAAGAAGAAGGAGATGTGAATCCAAGAAACAGAATCCAACCTGGAATAGGTAAAGGGAATTCCCAGAATATTGGTGTAAGACTATTTCAGGATTACAGCACTGTAGCAGGACTTTGAGAGGAAGCAGTACAGATTGGAAGGTTGGAGGTCTTCAGGATCAATGTATCCCAGCTAGACATGGAATTGGTAAACTTGTTGATAATTCTGATCATAAGGAAAATGTTTCAAAAAGAGTTTTTCAAAGCTCTTGGTGTGTGTGGGGAAAGTTAAGGAGATGTTGAAAGAAAAATAAACAAATGCAAAACATCTAACTACACTATTTGGCTCAAAAATACAATATTTTTGTAGTCCTAGTAATGAAAACATAATGTAGTAATGGAAACTGATTTAACACCAACAAAAATTGTAATAGGAGAATGAACATCAGTAAACTAAAAGTTCCACCTATCCTAATAGAAAATCAATTAATGATATCAATTGCTGAACCTAAGTATCAGTCTTTAATAGCATTTAGTATTATAGAAGTAAATTCCGGGTGGGGGGGTGGGGGGGTGGGGGGAGCTAAAAGAATTGCAGATTTCTCTACAGATGGGAGCAGTGGGGAGGGGAGGAGAGGGCAAGGTACTACTTTTTTATTTTTACTATAAGACTTTTGGCACTCTTTGATCTTTAAAAACTATTTGCATGTAATAATTTGATTAATGATAAAGGTAATTTTAAAATTTATATAAAGAGAAGGTAGGTGATTCTCATTGACTCTCATGCCACATTGAATCCTTAAGCAGAATTCCATTGCTAAATGTAGATGTAAATAATCTGCTAACTTCAATTGCTGCAGCAGCTACCCTTCCTGAAGAATGAAACAGGTGAAAGACAAGAGTGCTGAAAGTCCTTTTCTAGGGGTTTCTGGTGTTCGCTCTGGACACTTTTAAAATTGCTTCTGAGAACCTTTCCAGCATAATATGTGTGTAAGTCCCTAAAATTCTTAGAAATAACTAGAAGATCTTTTGAGAGTGAAAAATTTAAGTTTCTTCCCCCATCACAAAAACTCGGAACAAAATCACTCCATTAGCATTCAGTATTCAAATATTAGTATACCTTAGTTTACATTCCGATGCTTTCTTTAAGGGTATATTAAAAGTAAACATGCAATTTTAAAAATTTTGAAGCTAATATCTATTTGTGATTGCTGGGGTCCAATCCCAGCGGGTCCAGGGGTCCCCAAAGGTGTGGACGGAGTCGGCGAAGAAGGAATGACACGAAGACAGCCTTCAGTTGATCAGCAGCCTAGTCAGGACCTCTAGCCAGGATCTCCAGCCAAAGTTCTGGTCGGAGTTCTGGTTAGGAACTGACGAGGATCTGATGTTTATTGTCTTGTTACATCCATATTTATACCAGCCGATTTTAATCCTGTCAATTTCTATTACAAAGGTTAGGGCGTTTCTTATCTCCATTCCAGGGAGTAAAGATTATGTAGCTTAACTACCCGCCTGGCACTTAATTAAGGGGTTGTATCCCCTCCCTAACCTCAGGGAAAGATCCCCACCTGGGGAAACAACCTTTCTCGGAGAGGTGACCTTGCTTAAAACACATGGCGCTAAAGAGAGCAAACATATTAAGAACAATATGCTATATATGCCAGGTCCCTTGAAACATATGCTGTGCAGATGTTTCTTTCCTGCAGCGACTGTGTCAAGCAGCAAGGATGGACTGGCTCCCGGCAAATTCCCCCTTTTTTATTTTTTAAATGATAGCTCATGCAAATCAGTGGCCACCTCTCGGGTTGTTTAAGACTCGGAAGAAGACTGGCAAGCAATGACAACAAGCATAGCTATAAACATAGTGAATGGAGTGCACAAGGAGCCTTGTTCTTGTAGAAGGTTGCTGGCCTCTTCAGTCTAGGGATTTCAGCTGTCCTCAAGTCGGGGGTTTGGTTGTCCTTGTTGATCTGGCTAGCGGGCAGCATCATTGGCGACGGGCTTCCCGAAGCGTCAGCGAGTTGAAGGGCTGCATCAAAGGGTCCATCAGGGCCGTGCTTGATGGTGGTGTCGGTGTCCAAGGAGGAATAAGCTGTGTCCTCTGGGTCAGCTGTTATGGAGGATGGAGGGTAGTAGAGAGAAAAAGAAAAGAAAGCAAAAGAACTACAAGGCATCCTGACACAGCCCTTTCCTTCATTTGCCCCTTTCCCTGTGGTCCAAGGTAGAAATGGGAAACAAGTCCTGTTGCAGTGAGAGGGCAGCTGTTGTCAGCCAGTCTCTGTCTTTACCTTGGTCCTGATCTGAGCTGGGCCAAGTCTCTTTTTGTTTTCTGGGTCCCTATCTGGGCTGGACATGGGAAGTGAGAAGCAGCCATGGGGGAAGGAGACCTTCCTCAGAAGGGGCGAGTGTTCAAGCCCCTGCACCATTGGGGGGGTGAGGATCTGTGCCCCACCTCTGTTGAACCCCAAGTTCTCTCCTACTGGCCCCTCTGTGACTGTGCCTGTCTTAGGTTGTTCCTCCCTGAGGAATCTTACCCGTCTTTGACTAACCAGCCAAGCTCCGGGGCCAAGCAGGGTAATGTGAGGTTCAGTTCTGTCTCCTTGGTAGTCTATGTCCCTCTGGCCTCCATGCCCAGCAACTGCCTTTGGATCCCCTCGCCTGCTGGCGGGGTCCGGCATTGATCACATATCTTGGGGAACCCAGGTTTCTTCTCCAGAGAGAACCCAGCTCACTCCATTGGGCGAGAGACATATCCATGGTATCAGTCACCGTGACCTCAGCATTAACAGAGAACTCAGGCAACAGCTGTGGGCAATTGGATTGTGAGAAGAGGGTCCCTCTTGACACAAGGGCAAGAGGGGCCAATATAGGACAAAGGAGAGTCCCGGGACAGGGCTTTCTCAGCCCAGGATGTCAGGCTCTTGGCACAAGACAACTCCACGTATGAGGCATATACCAAACACCCCCAGTCACGGCAGAAAAGGGAGGTGCCCTTCCTGGAATAGTAGGGTAGGGAGATTCTAGAAAAGGCTGTGTTCAGGAGAGAAGGAGAAAGGCCAAAGAACCAGCAAACAAGTAGTCAGATTAAAAAAAAGAAAAAGAATAGGAGATATGGGGCAAAGCTGGAACATAAGGACAGACAAAAAGGGGGCATATGTGATCCTTCCAATGGACAGGTGGTTCCAGCTCAGGGCTGCACATCTACTGCAGACGGGCACTGGTCAGGTGTGCTAGGTTGAGGCGGAGATGGAGGGCGGTGAGACATAAGGTCGGACTAGACGGTCTGGAATCCACACAGGTGAGTCTGCGTCCTGTGGAAATATACAAGCATATCCTCTCCCCCGGGTTAAAAGTACATCAGGTCCCTTCCAGGTTCCTGTAAGCAAATCTCTCCATTTGACGAGGGCTTTAGGTTTAGTTAGATCAGGGTTCCAATGTCTGTACATCGGGGAATTTCCCTCAGAATCTACATTTAGTATATTAATTACAAATAGAGTATGTTGTAGAACATGATGAGGAGAAGAATATTTAAACTCATTTTCTTGTAATTTTTTAATTTGTGTTTTTAGAGTTTGGTGAGCCCTTTCTACTATAGCTTGGCCTTGAGGATTGTAGGGTATGCCTGTAGTATGTGCGATGCCAAATGTAGAGCATAAGTTTTTAAAAGCTCTAGAGGTATAGGCAGGCCCATTGTCTGTTTTAAGTGCCCTTGGTATTCCTAGGTAGGAAAAACATTGGAATAAATGTTGACTTACATCTTTAAAGGCTTCTCCTGTACGTGCAGAAGCAAGGATAACATGAGAAAAGGTATCAATACAAACATGCACATAGCAAAGTTTGCCAAAAGATGGGACATGAGTAATATCCATCTGCCATAAGTCACAGGGTCTAAGTCCTCTTGGATTAACTCCAGTAGCACGGCTAGGAAAATGAGTAGGACAATGGCCGCAGTCACGTACAATACCTCGAGCAGCTTCTCTAGATATGCGATAATATAGACGGAGAGCAGAAGCATTTTGATGATGAATGGCATGAGACCGCCGGGCTTCTTCTAGAGCTGTACAAACTATTGGGCGAGTTAGTAGATCCGCCTGATAATTTCCTTCGCTTAAGGGTCCTGGTAGACAGGAATGAGCTCTAATATGTCCAATATAGAAAGCCTTTTCTCGTTTATGAATGTAAGTTTGTAGCTGAGTTAACAAGGAGAAAATGGCTGTTCTTCCTTGTGGGAGAGAGGCGGTCTCAATATGAGGAAATAATTTAACTATATATTGAGAGTCAGTGTACAAGTTAAAGGGAACCTGTTGCAATTGTTCAAAGGCATAAATGACTGCCAAAAGCTCTGTTCTCTGGGCTGACGTCTCTAGGGTTTGTTGAACATGGGTTATTGAGTCAATGATTGTTACTGCCTTACCATTAGAGGAGCCATCTGTGAATACTAAGGAGGCAGGAGGTGATAATGGCTCTTTTGAACATTTAATAGGAAATATAAACGGATGTAGGGAGAGAAATTGCAATATAGGTGATCTTGGCAAATGATGTAAAATCTGTCCTGGGAAGTTACCTATAGCTATTTGCCACTCTTCTTCAAATTGTAATAGTGTGTCTAATTGTTCTCTTTTATAAGGTATTATTATCTCAGTAACTTCTCTTCCAAAGAGTTCGATACTGCGGCGTCTACCTTTGATAATGAGAGTGGCCACTAGGGAAGGATAGGATGGTACAATCTTCCTAGGAGTGACAGGTAAATGTATCCATTCTAATGGTCCTTCCTGCCATAAACATCCTGTAGGAGTATATTTAGTGGCTAGAATAATTAAGGCCCAAGATTTGGAATAATTTAGATACTGTAGTTGCTGTTTATTGATGGCCTGTTCTATTTTTGCTATAGCCTTTTCTCCTTCTACAGTTAATTGTCGGGGAGACTTAGGGTTAGAATCTCCCTTTAAAATGTCAAATAGAGGTTTTAAGTCAAGAGTGGTTATTTTTAGATATGGCCTGACCCAGTTGATATCACCTAATAGTTTCTGATAATCATTTAATGTGTTTAAATGATCTTTTCTTAATTGTAAAGGCTGATGGGTGATAGTAGAGGTATGTAATATTCTGCCTAAGTAGGAAAAAGAAGGTTCAGTCTGAATCTTTTCTGGGGCTATTTTTAGACCATGTTCTTCTAAAGCAAGGACGGTCTGAGTAAGAATTTCCTGTAAAGTAGCCCGATCTTTATGAGCTAGTAAAATATCATCCATATAATGAATAAGATATAGATCTGAAAATTTCTTTCTAATAACTTGCAATGCCTGATCTACAAACTTTTGACATAATGTAGGACTATTTTTCATCCCTTGTGGGAGAACCTTCCATTGATATCTCTGATAAGGCTGTTTAAAGTTTTCTGATGGTATGCTGAATGCAAATCTTTGACAATCAGCTGGGTGAAGAGGTATAGTGAAAAAACAATCCTGTAAGTCAATAACAACAACACAATACTCCTGTGGAATTGCCACAGGGGAGGGCAATCCAGGTTGTAAGGAGCCCATATCTTCCATGGTGTCATTTATGGCTCTTAGATCTTGCAAAAGTCTCCACTTGCCTGATTTCTTTTTTATTACAAATATGGGTGTGTTCCAGGGACTATTTGATGGCTCTATATGTCCCTCTGCTAATTGCTGATCAATTAATTGTCGGGCTGCTGATATTTTCTCAGATGTTAAGGGCCATTGCTCGACCCATACTGGTTGTGATGATTTCCAGACTATGGGATCAGCAGTCCTATGGGCAATGGCCCCAATTATAAATCCTGTCGAGGAGTGTGAGGTATTACTCTCTTTTCCTAATCCCTTTTCTGGATTAAATCCCATGTGCAGCATCTGTGATGTTACTCTATCACTGGGGCTATATAATAGAACTCCCATTTGAGACAAGATATCTCTTCCCCATAATGTAAAGGGGATAGTCGTAATTACATAGGGACAGAATGTTCCTGAATGTTGATCTTCATCAACCCAAGTTAAAATCTGAGAACTCTTTTTTACATTAGATGCCTTGCCTAGTCCTACTAGGGAAGTGGAGGTGGTATGCGTGGGCCATGAAGAGGGCCAATCCTTCCCTGCTATGCAGGAAACATCTGCTCCTGTATCCAATATACCTTCAATTGGTTTTCCCTGAATTTGTAAAATTTTTGTAGGTCTAGTAGCATGGATTTCTTGTATCCAAAATGCTGCATCACTAGATCCAAAGCCTCCGGCCCCTCTAGCTTCCTGGGTAACAGCTGTCCCTATTTTATGTATTGGTAACAGGAGTAATTGGGCAATTCTCTGGTTGGGCTGAATCTGTATCGTTGTGGTGGGTGGGGAAAGTAAAATCTGTATTTCTCCTGTGTAGTCTGCATCAACAACTCCTGGGATGACTAAGATCCCCTGTAACGAGGTGGAGCTCCGCCCTAATATTAATCCTACAGTTCCCTCAGGCAGCGGCCCAGACACTCCTGTAGGAATGGCTGCTACTGGCGAGTCTGGGGTTAGTATTGCGTGGGTGGTTGAATGGAGGTCCAATCCTGCACTGCCTGGGGTTGCTCTGAAGAGGTCACTGACGGATTGAAATTTGCAGCAGAGGGGTTGAGGGTCGATGCCCCTATTATTGCAGGGGCCTGGGGCCGGCCCCTTCTCAAGTTTCCCGATTGAGGTGATGGGACAGAACCTCCTTGGTAGCGATTTGTAGAATTTAAAGGCCGACCGTTTTTATGGTATTTTGATCTACATTCCTTTGCCGAATGGAATCCTTTCTGACATCGGGGACAAACAGTTTTTGGAGGATTAATATTATTCCCCGATGTATTTCCAGGCCGTTGAGGAGCTTGCCATCTGGCTTGAGTATTATTATTTCTATTTGGGCATTCTCTGCTAAAGTGCCCAGATAAGCCACAAGAGTAGCAGTTCATATTTCTTTTATTACCTGAATTATTGCTGGCTTGTCCTATGCCCTGTACATATTGAGGGTATGTCTCCCCTTTGAGAGCTGCAGCTATAGCTACACCCTGTATAAATGCTGGACTTACATCAGCACACTGTTTTATAAAATCATTTATAGTTCCCGTTCTACGAATCGGCCTTAATAAAGCCTGACAGGTATTATTAGCATTTTCAAAAGCCAGTTGTTTGATTAAGATATCGGCAGCCTCTTCATTATTGATTACTCTCTTGACTGCCTGTATGAGGCGAGAAAGGAAATCCTGATATGGTTCCTCGACCTTCTGTTTAATCTCTGTAAGGGAGGTTGTTTTTCCTGCTGTATAAGGTAGGGATTTCCAGGCATTTACTGCACAACTGTTTACTTTAATAAGTGCCTCTTTGGGCATATACATTTGCTCTTGAGCCGTGTTAAAATCACCTTCTCCTAATATCATGTCTAGGGTTACTCCTCCTCTGGATTTTTTGCTAGTGGCTACAGCTTTCTTAGCAAGATCGTCATATTCAGTTTTCCATAATAAGTAATTGCCTCCTGAGAGACAGGATTTACAAACCTGTGACCAATCATAAGGAGTCATCCATTTATTGGCTAGGGTTTCTACCAAGGTTAGTGTGTAAGGAGCTAGAGGTCCATATTCAGAGCAGGCCAATTTTAATTCTTTAAGTATTTTGTAAGGTATAGCCTCCCAGGTGGGGCTTTCGTCCTCATCAAACTCATTCTCATATGCAACTGGGAAGCAGAGTGAGAACTCAAGATCTCCATTAGCTTCAGCTTCTCTTATCGCCCTTTGAAATTTAGACATGGAGCTCCTAGGAGCCGCATGACCTGGTTTAGGCTTCCTTTCTAATTTAGGGAGCCTGTTTTGAATGGGAGGGCCTCTCTCTTCTCTACTGACTGGAAAGGAACAATGATCATGTTTATGATATTTATTCTCCTTCCGATCAGTAGGCATAGCTAAATTGCTCTTAGATTGAGCTGGAGACAATAATGATGTGTCTTCTCTAGGTGGATCCGAGGGACTATTTAAAGTTTGAGAACGTTCAATAGTTTCTGCCTCTGGTGCCAAGGTGCCACGAATTGAATTCCAGAGGGAACAGCTTTTTGCTGGGACCTTCTCAGATCCATGGTAGCTGTAATAGTTCATTAATTGCTTTCCTACTTTAGTCCAAGTTTCTAAATTAACAGTTCCATCCTCAGGAAGCCATTGACATACATCTTCTATAAAACTTTCTGTCTGACTGGGAGTAACCTTAACTCCTTTGCTAGCAAGCATATGCGTTAAAACATTAATACAGACTCTTTTTTCTTTAGACTCAGTATGACCCATCTTGTCAATCTAAGTTCTGTACTAACTACCCGCTTACCCTACTTATCCTCTATAGGAGGGGTCTGCAGCACCCTACGGTGCAGTCCTATCCGTCCCAAGTACTTCCCAAGTACGGGGGGACTTACCTAGATGCCCCACGTTGGGCGCCAGTTGCTGGGGTCCAATCCCAGCGGGTCCAGGGGTCCCCAAAGGTGTGGACGGAGTCGGCGAAGAAGGAATGACACGAAGACAGCCTTCAGTTGATCAGCAGCCTAGTCAGGACCTCTAGCCAGGATCTCCAGCTAAAGTTCTGGTCGGAGTTCTGGTTAGGAACTGATCAGGATCTGATGTTTATTGTCAATGTTACATCCATATTTATACCAGCCGATTTAAATCCTGTCAATTTCTATTACAAAGGGTTAGGGCGTTCTTTATCTTCCATTCCAGGGAGTAAAGATTATGTAGCTTAACTACCCCGCCTGGCACTTAATTTAAGGGGGTTGTATCCCTCTCTTAACCCTCAGGGAAAAGAATCCTCCACCTTGGCGGAAACAACCTTTCTCGAGAAGGGGAACTTGGGTAAA